>NC_085930.1:83992121-84295151 GCF_028885625.2 Pongo pygmaeus
CACGTTCATTGAAGGAACACCTTCTAATTAAAAGGCAGCATTATTTTCCTTTGCTGAAAAGAAGAACCATCTCTTATACGATGCATGGTTTCTAGCCACATAGTATAGATTTGTAAAAAGCGAGGGGAAGCATACTTTCAGTGCAGAACTGTTTTTGTGGTTTTTTTCCTTCCCCATGTCTGATCTGTGGTACTCATCTGCTTGATGGACAGTTTTGTCCTAGTGTGTATTTCTCCACTGTTAAAGCAGCACCCTGATTATTTCCTGTTTGAGGTCTTTTTGAAGTAGATATTGTGTGTTTTGTGCAAGCTCTTATGATTTTATTCAGACAGGCATCTGTTACGTGCAACCACCTTTCTCCTCTAGAAGCACTCTCTCCCTATAAATGAAATGCAGCTGTATGATATTTTCTAGTTTCCTTCTGGAGATGGGAACATACGTGTTTTGAGGAACATGCATGTCTCTTCTCCAAGCCAGCATCATCCTTAGTAAGAATAAATGAAATTCAACAAAACATCCCAGAATCGAGAAATTCCAGAAGGTTCCAAATCCCCAAAGGCATGGAATGACATTAACGTAAACAAAAGAAAATAAGCAAATAGAAATTTCTCTCCACTTTTTTCTTACATCTCTGAGAAACAGTTAGGAGCCGTTTGCACCATTTTCTTCTTGTTCACACTTCTCTGCAGCTCCTGGCATAGGAGATGCAGGGTTTTATTGTCTTCATTCTGCTGCTTTGTGAAATGCTGCACATCTTTTGGACGTGTGGTGAATGCATCACATTCCCTTGAGATTAATGAGGCAATCAAGTCAAACTCTAAAGCTAGGGAAAGAGGAAAATGGGAAACCTTGCTAATTCAAGCATCTTGCATATTTATTTCTATCTTAAAGCCACTGCTAGGATTTAATGACATTGGAGGGAGCCTGGTTATTAAATGGGGTTACAGCGATTTGTGACTATGGGCAGGTACTGTTCTGAGAGAGGCACTATAGTGGGAAAGTATTTGAGAAGAATTAGTGAGAACACTTAGTGTGCCTGATTGCATTCAGTCTGGACAGTAAAATAAAGGGAGAGATATAGTTCAAGGTTTATAGATCTGGCTCTAACATCAAGATGGCCTGGGGTCAAGTCCAGGCTAAGTGACCTTGAGGAAATCACTTCTCTGTGCCTCGTTTCTTTAACTGTAAAATGGAGATAATCAGGATAATGCCTACATTATAGAGTCGTTGACAGATTAAATGAAGTTATAATACATGTAAGCACTTGGCTCATTCATGCTCAATAAATACTAATGATTATTTTTATCCATATTAATGACTAGTTTCATGTGTTAGTCTAGTTGAGCATCTTTAATCCAGTCATTCAACAAACCTGACTCTTGTGCCTAGTATACATGAGGCACTGTGCTGAGTATCAAGAGTATAGCAATGAACCATTATCATAGACAATGGAATTACTGCAATAGAGGTATGAATAGACTACAGTAGTGGGACAAAAGAGGAAACCATGATAACTCAGAGACTCATCGGTGATATTAGGTAACCACAGAGAAGGTTTGATTTCATGCCTGGTGCGTGTGAAGCTTCCCACCCAACTTCAAGGAACTGGGAACAAAGTGGAGCTTCTCGTCTCAAAAAAAAAAAAAAAAAAAAAAAAGGTGGAGCTTCTCATTGGAATTCTCTTAGGTCTCCTCTGACTGCCCATTCATCCACTCAGAGGCCCCAGCTTCAGCACTCAACACGATGAATTAACCCTTTCCAATGCTAAAACTTGAAATTAGTTTCTTTGCTCATTCAAGTTCTGAATCTCTTAGATAACCTAAGTAAATTAATGGATAGGAAAAAATGAATGCTTTGTAAGTGTGCATTGTGTTACAATACAGCCATTTGTGTTTTAAACAGAAACTCAGCCAAATGAAATTCTCTTTGGCCTCTACAGGGAAGGACTTTGAGCAAGTGATTGTCTTACTTCCCTTGGGTACTTGAAGCAGCCCATGTTCCACCTTTATCTCTTCTCCCTCCTGCTTCTACCTACTTTCAGTCCCCTCTGCTCTCACTAACTTTAGGGTTATCAAAACAATAGCAATCAGTAAAATAAAATCAGACTTCTGAAAGTTGACCAGTCCACCACATAGTCTGACTCCAGTAACAACTTTTGATTTCCAGGCACCCTTTTCCTGTGACATCAAGTGTCCTCAGTTTATCTTTCTTCTATTCTAATTCAAAAGGTCTATTGAATCTGCATCTCAGTGTTGTAAAGCAGTTAGCTTGGGTTGTGGGGCCAGAATTCCTGTGTTCAAACCTGGCTCTACCAGCTACCAACTGGAAAACCTTGTATAATTTTCTTAATCCCTCTCTGCCTTATTTGAAAAATGGGCATAATAATTGGACCCACCTCCTAGGGTTTTTGAGCACATTAATAAATTTATAGATGAAAAGTGCTGAAAGTAGTGGTTGGCACATAGTAAGCACTCAATAAATGTTACCTGTTTTTACTGTCATCTAGAGAGAAGTGCAATTTCTAGCTAGATTAGCAAGTGGGTAATATTCCTGCTGTATTTCTGAACACTCAGCCACTTATTTTTGCAATTGGGCTTCAGAACAATAAAATTTAAAAATCAGTCAGGGGTTTGTTCTGATTTGATATAGATAATTGTTCAAAAGCAAGGACCTCGGAAATCTTCCACTTTAAGAAGCGCGTGGTGAAACTAGATTGGAGGCTAGTATATCATTAACTGGAATCCCAATGTGAATTATATTATAACCACGTCCCTAGACAGTTATCCAGGATATTGTAAATTACTCACTACTTTATTCAATGAACTTCTTAAAAGTTTCCCTAGACAGGAGATCAGGGTCAGCTTTGGAACTGGAGACTTTGTTCATTAGTCAAATATTTTTATGAAGCCAGGAGACAGAACATTTCTGATTCCTCATACTTCTGACAAAGAGATTTACCCTGCTGAAGGATGGAGCCTGGGGTGATTCATATCCTGTAGGATGAAAAACATAACTCAGAAACTCAATGCTGTCAGCTTCTCCCTCTCTATCCCAGGTTTAAATTGTATTGCCTAGATACATTTATAATCATCCAGGTGTACCTTGCTTCAGACTGAAGTGTGGGTGGTTAATTGTATTTTTGTGAGTTGAGTCATATTTGTGAATACTCTCAGGACAATGAAAATCTAAAGGAGTCCTAACTTAAACCTTCTTCAGTTTTAAGAAACAACAGAGAATGGACAGCATTAGTTGCAAATTGGTGACTTACAGTTAGAATACCATGTGAGTTAGTAGCCACCATGTAGAAAATTAGGATAGTTCAGGTACAAATCTGGATAAATTGTTCTGATGTGTTTTGCTTTTAAATCAGAGTTTTGGTACCACTGGGCCATCATTATCACTTGGTACCATTCAGGGCTGAATGGCGGTGTCCCCGCTTCAATCAGGGATGCCATCTCTAGTTTGCCACAGGAGAATACGGCCCATGGGACTCATGGATTTCACCTGGCTGACCCCTTATGGCTTACAGCCTCTCTTCTATAAGCCAAGTACAAATTTTCAAACTTCACTTTGTTTAAAGTAGTGTTTTCCATTGTAATTAAAAATACTGTTCTTGAGAGGCTGAGATGGGAGGATTCCTTGAGCCCAGGAGTCAGAGGCTGCAGTGAGCTGTGATCATACCTCCAGATTCCAGCCTGGGCAACAGAGCAAGACCCTGTCTCAAATATATACATATATATATATATATGTATATATTTCTTTTTTTCCCTTGTTCCATAACCTTTCAGGCATTACTTTTATTAAGAGAAGATGCTGAACCTCGTGGGTAAAATATTCTATTTTCCTTCCTTCCTCTCAATGGCCGTTTCTGGGCCATGCCTACTACCTGTGCCATCAGAGGGCATCAGTTTGACAGTCTGCCCCTAGGTGGAGCACTTTTCCAGAAACAACTTGTACAGGTCTTGCAAACTACATACACGTTCGTACACTCACATACACTCACGTACTCACGCACATATTCACACTCGCTCATGCACAGACATGCTAACCCTCATACTCATACTCACACACGCATTCCTACATTTACACTTACCCATACACTCACGCAGTTATTCAAATGCTTACCCCTGCATTCACACACTCACTCTTAGGCACAGGAGTGCCAGTAGAATCTGGAGACTTAGCAGAATTTCAGAGCTGATATCGGACCTGCTTTTGGAACTTGTAGTTGGCTTGAGCGTCCTGAAGGAGAGGAATAGTCAGGAGCAAGGGATGGGCTCAGACAGGAAGGTGCCAACGAAAGTTAACCTTTGTTCCTTTGTCCTTTTGCTTCACAGTCTGAGGGAAGCAAGCTAGGGGTCTGTTCTGTGCACTAGGAAATTGTGTTTGTTGTCAGGAAATCTGAGCCATTTGAGGAAAGGGTGGAGTTCTTGTTGGCATTGCTGGGGGTTCTGAGGATCCTGAAAGTGGAAGAACCCATATGACCAGGAGAAACCCCATTTCAGACCAGCTTAAACCATAAGAGCTGCTTATTGGCTCATGTAACTGAGAACCTGAATGGTTCTAACTTCAGGTGCAGTTGAAGAGGCTGCCAGTGTTCTCTGAATTCTCTCTACTCTGCTTTCCCCACATGTGGGCTTTGTTGTCAGATTTTCTTCCTTTTTAGTAGCAAGAATGGCTGTGGCAGTTTAGTCCTCACATCTGAGCTTTCTATATGCAGAGAAGAGAGGGTACCTTTATCCTAGATTTCCAAGCAATAGCCCTGAGATTCTCTCTGTTGGACTGGCTTCTGTCCCAGGTCCCCTCACATGCCAATTGGTTTATGCCAATTAGGTTTTCCCCTGAAGTGGAAGTTAGCACCTGGGTTGTGTGAGGGAAGGGTGGATAATGTATAACAATCGAGATTTTTCTCAGCTAGAAGAATGAGGGTGAATGCTGGTGGCCACTATGCCATCTGGCCAACCCCTTGGCAGTCCAGAGGTGACTGGGAAGTAGCTCATTGTGTTCCTGATGTCTTATGAGGACAGATGATGCACTAATACTCTTTCTACTGGGTCATTGTAAGCTTTCTGTGGTGCACACAAAGAAATGGGACCACGCCTAGTAATCTCCTGGTTGTATGAGTTTCCGATTTAAATGAATTCTTGTTGGAAATGTCTCAACAGTCGAGAGGATTTGCTTCTCCATCTTAAAGAGAGAAGTTCAGGCATCTAGCTCTAGGGTAAAGACTGAGCCGGAATCCGCTAGTAACCTCTGCCTTCTTCCCTTTTGCATTCACACATTCAGCACAAAGAAGTGCTGAACCAAGCGATGACGGTTTTCTGCTGAGACTGAGTAGTGGAATGACTAAGGCTCCCTTTCCCGAAAACTCACTGTGAGCCAAGAACTGGCCTTTTAGACACTCTGCATATATTCCTCACGAACAACCTTAGGATGGAAGTGTTTTTCTCTCTATTTTACAGATGCCAAACCAGAGCCTTAAGGGGGTTAAATAATTCCTCCAAGATTATAAGGTGGGTAAGTGCAGAGCTGGGATTTTACCCCAGGTTGATAGAATCTGACTTCAAACCTGAGTTTCTCACTGGCCTCTCTAAAAAACACACTCTAAGCAGTGGTCCCCAGGTGCAACTTGGGAGTGAGCTCTCCAGTCTTCGACTCTTCCCTGCTTGAAATTCCTCCCACTGGCGCCATCCCTGCTCTAAGGTGGCTCTGGTCCCCTGTCAGGAATCCACGCAGCTATCTCCAAATGCTGCTGGCTCCAGCTCGGCAGAGCTGCCCTTGTTTATTGTCCACCCCCCACTCCCCCTACCAAGCCCTGCCTGTCCAGCCAGTGCAACAAGACCTGACTCCTTTTTATGATATTGTTTTCCTGTTTTACAGCATTTTCCACCCAAACCTTACAGGTCCCACGTTCTGCTCCATCACAGTCCTGCTCTCTCTTAACTAATATGTTCTCCAAGTGCTGGTGGGTTATTGGATTAAGTGTTCCGTGGAGACAGCTTTACTTTTCAACAAGGGCTTTCTGGAGAAAGCATCAATTGGCGGAATTTTCAGACTAGCAAGATGATGCCTTTGGTGGCACTTGGCTCTTCAACCACACTTGATAGGCAGCAGCCTCTTGCTTGCATGTGGAGGAGCCTATGATTGCATTATAGACTATTAATTGAAAGGAATGTTTCAGGTCCCATGACTTCAGGGTTCTTCATCACTTCAAAAGGGAGTTTTCAGGTTTGCTCCTAAATTCCTTTCTAGAAACAAATTTTCCCCTGATTTCACCTTCCCATTTCATCTATGCATTAATTCCTACCCATATCTCTCACAATCTAGATTGGGGTTGGCCATGGCCTGTTTTGTAAAGAAAGTTTTATTGGCACGCAGCTGTGCCATTTGAGTATGTATTGTCTCGGCTGCTTTTCCACGGCAACAGCAGAGTTAAACAGCTACAATTGAGACTGTATTTTTAAAAAGTGTGCTGACCCCGATGACCTAGGTCAGTACACGCCACAGATGCTTTTCCATGACCCCCTAACTCCTTTTTCCCCCACATGGCCAGGAATAAAAACCTCAGCTAGCCCTGGCTCCACAAGGAAAAAAAAAAACCAAATGCCCAATGTTTGGAAAGGAAAAACACAATACAACCCTCATTTCCCTCTCAATGAAAGAAATGGGCGACACTTCTGCAGCCACGTCTGGGCCTGTGGCAGACATTGCTGATCAATCACAGCACTCTTTCCCACTGGGCCTTAGAATCCTTCTCGAAGCAATGCCCAGGCAGCCACTACCAGTCAACTGGACTTGACATTCAAGTGGAAAACTACTTTCCATCCCTGGCCCAGTGGACACCATCAGATCAGAAAATCACAAAGACAAAAATCCTGTTTAATAAGTAACCCTTGAACATCGTTTAGGTTTCCATGTCAGACATTGCACCTCTTGTTAAGTCCAGAGTTGAAACTTAATTCACTGTTTCTGTTTCTTAGATTAAGCACCAGATAAAGTAGTTGCCTTGAGGTTAGGGACCGTGTTGTATCAAAAATGCCTCCTTTTAAATAGTAGAGTCATTACACTGTGCAATGTTGACACCATGAGAAATATCCAGGAACTAAGCCCCATTGAGAATATTCTTAAATCCCATCTAACACTTGCCTTTATTAAGTAGCTTCATAGGTGGAATCACTTACATTACATTCTTTCTTTCTCATGCTAATCCTTACTGTCTTTTATACCCAAGCACCTGTTGAATTTACATTCAGTAAAAGATATATATATAGTATTGCCAGGGGCTGGAGTGGGAACATCTATATTACCACTTTCTTCCTTAAACCAAGCCACCCTCACCCCATGTTCTGGTTTATACAAATTTCAGGAAGATTCCAAAAGACACTCTTCAAACACTGGTGCAAATACTTGCTTAAAAACCTGACATCAGGCTGGGTATGGTGGCTCACATCTGTAATCTCAGCACTTCAGAGGCCAAGGCAGATCTCTTGAAGTCAGGAGTTTGAGACCAACCTGGGCAACACAATAAGACCCCTGTCTCTACAAAAAAAAAAAAAAAAAAATTAAAATTAAAAATTAGTTGGGTGTGGCGGCACACACCTGTAGTCCCAGCTACTTGGGAGGCTGAGGCAGGAGGATTGCTTAAGCCAGAAGTTCAAGGTTATAGTGAGCTGTGGTTGAGCCACTGCACTCCAGCCTGAGACACAGAGTGAGACCTTGTCTCTAAAAAAAAAAACAAAAACAAAACCTAACATTAATGACATTTGGTAACACTTGGCTAAACATAGTCATTATTGACAGGTATAGAGACCTTCCCCTAAGGCCGTGTTTGCTGCCACAAAACTGACTGAGCCAGCTTCCTTTGAGGAGGAGAAGATAGCAAAGTTGCAAACGAGGAGGGAGCATCACTTAGCAGTTTATCACTTGTTTCCCCAGAAGTTGGAGAGGAGAACAGAAAGGAAAGTGAATATTTTACAATGGAAATGTGGCAAGGCTATTTAAAGGGTCAGTTGGTGGAGAGGATGCTCCTTCTTACTTGCTGAGGACCAGCTGAGCCTGTGGGAATGACAGCTATTAACTGGGAGGAGCCAGATGCACTGGGAAACTCTCATTAGAACCTTGCACAGTTGGCATCTTGACAGCAAAGTTGTGAGCTGTGAGTATCGGCTGGGATCCAGCATGAGGTTTTCCAAGAGCCATTGTTCATTAAACGTGATGCTCTAGAAGTTGGGCCCTGAGAGTGTGAGTTTGCCTCTGGCCATTTAAAAGCATTAAGCCAATCTTGGCAAAAGGTTTTAGCTGTTGGCACCTCACGTGTTTTTGTGTTGGATTTATGGAAAAGGGAATAAGAAGTGCAAAGGTGAGTGCCTTTTTAGTAAAGTTTTAAGCTTTCAGAGTCATGGGACCCCAATAAAATTAATAATGTGGTGTTATTGATATTCTTTGGGTGAAAAAGCAATGCATCCCTTTGCTTTGGAACAGATGAAAGAATGTAATAATTATTATACCCAAGGTGCCACATAACCAAGTCATTGAAAATGCAAAATATTATTTGAAATGACACTAATAAAAAGTTTGATACTATTAATATGGTGCCTATCCTGCAGTACTGTTTCACTACAAGGGACCAAGTTAAATTTAAATTTCAGTTGAAACTAGGAGGCTTTTTCTGCAGACCAGAAAGCAGGTCATCATGGATCATTTAATTTCTGACACCAAAGAGGGTAGGACTGGGAAACGTGGTATCAGAGTGAGCCAGATGTTGTGGTGTATCGCAGAACTAGAATGTCACGGCTTAGCAATGGTTCCTCCCTTTGCTTGGATATGTTTGCCTCAAAGGTAAGAGCCCTTATAGAGAACATCGGCTGCTTCTGCTGCCCAACATCCTTCTACCTGCTTCTTCTGGTAACAGGAACTCCCTTTTATTGGGGAAAATGTTCTTTTCACACATCCAACCAAGTTGCCCTGCACAGGGCTGCCAGTCATGGTACCCACCCTCCCAGACCACAAGATGGCTCTCCTGCTTCTGGCTAAGCCAGTCACTACACAAACCGCTATGTCCTCCACCCTGACCACAATAGTTATGATAGTCAATCAGCATCCTTGCCCATGATTTAACCTACAGGAACTAGCAGAGAAGAGCTCTCTTTCCTCTCTGATTGTGAGTCTATAAGGACATACACTTGGAGGTGCCTTTGGTTGTGGTTTTATACCCTTTTGTGATAGCAGACTCAGCAGAATGAATGACATGTGTAAAGGAACACACCAGAGAAAATGAATGAACTGTGTAAAGGAAGCAATGGCAAGAGCAAGGAGAAAGAAAATATTCTTGGCATCTACAAGGTCTGTTTGACTCTGCCTATTCCCTAGTTTGTCATATGAGCCAATAAATTCCAGGTTGCTTAAATTAGTTATAATTATGTTTCCATCATTCGGGAGCAAAGAGCTCTGATGAAGACTTTATAGCCCCTGTATAGTTAGCACCTCACGTTTATCTTCTAGGCTATTGGACCAAGTTTTTAATCTCTTTCATTCCTGCCTATTATTTGCAAGCACTGTGATAAGCCCTGAGGACACAGTTGTGAGGAAGATAGTCAGGATCCCTGCCCTCCTGGTAGCCATACCTGAGTATAACAAGATCTCTTGCATCCTCTTTCTATTCCTGTGGAGTCTGGGGTTCTGAACCATCTGACTGTCACCCTTCTCAATGTCTTCTTGATTGGTGTCCTCATTCCAAGCTGCTCACATGAACTTGCTTTCTGTTTGTCTTGACCTACTTCATTTATGCCCAACTCCACTCAGTACCAAGCATGAAACTCACAGTTCTTTCTGGATTATTGACCTCTGGATACTTCAGTGTCTGAACCTAACCCATCAACTCCCTTAACCTAAGTTTCAGCTTTACCATAATAGAAGTAATAATAATAATGTAAAATAGAGGTCATAATAATACTTTATTTCATAGTTCATTGTGAAAATTAAATGATTAATGGCTGTTTCATGAAAACAAATCAACAAAAAGTAGCTGAAGTTATTATTTGATGCTTCTAACTCTAATAATCACATCTCAAAGCCAGAGTTACATTTTCTATCCTTAATATTCAAGAAAGTAATACTATGAAAGAATCCTCTGGATCAGAAAGCCTGTGCATTTATTTAATTTTATTTTTTCTGAATTCTGTTATTGGAGAGAAATCTTATGGGCAAAAATACACTCACACTGTATTTTCTATTTGCAATTTTCTTCAAGAAAATCCAAAAGAAAACATTCTTAGGAGACCAGGCACATTGGCTCAGGCCTGTAATCTCAGTGCTTTGGGAGGCTGAGACAAGAGGATCACTTGAAGCCAAGAGCTCAAGGCCAACCTGGGCAATATAGCGAGACCTGTTGCTACAAAAACATTTTTTTTTAAACAGCCAGGTGTGGTGTTGGATGCCTATAGTCCTAGCTACTTGAGAGGCTGAGGCAGGAAGATTGCTTGAGCCCAGGAGTTCAAGACTGTGAGCATAATTGCGCCACTGCACTCCAGAGCCCGGGTGACAGAGAGACCCTGTCTCTAAAATTAACAAAATAATATATTAGGGATAGACATGTCTCTGATTCTGGTTAGAATAAAATGTGCAAAGAGAGAACTGTGTGTGTGTGTTGAGATGGGGGGAGTGGGGTACACATGCGTGCTTATGCACACTTTTGGAATAGAGATAGAGAATGCTGTACTATACTTCACAAATGGAGTGTACTTGAACTTGTAAGGTTCAAATGTCTGTATGCCTCTTTTATTTTCAAGCTGATTGCGTTAGGTGTATATTTAAGCTTTCTATACTTCCAAAACCTGTCCTGCCTGTTTCTCCTCTCTGTGAAGGTTTCTATGACTATTTGAATAGTGCTGACATTTCATAGTCTCAGGGTTTAGTAGCAATGGCAGGAATGGGGTTAGCTTCCCCACTCATTTCAGGGGGAAGGGTTCCTTCCTTCCTTACTGAGATTTCCCTATCACTGAGCCCTGTTGTTTTGCTAGCAGAGGGCCTCTGTTACAATGCTATGTTACATGGCATTCCTTGTATCTAGCATTAATTGAATCCTTTGATTAATGAAAATAACTGCCCAGTTGAGCCAGTTTTAAAATAGGGACAGTGAGAATACTTCTGAGTTGTTGAGGACATTAACATGGCTTGGTGGATGTGAAACCCCGTAAGTCAATGCCTGCACATAGCTTCTTTTCTAAGGAATATCAGGAAGGAATGATTTTTTTCTTTTCTGAGGAATATTTGGGTGTTCATTAGAGGCCCCTGAACCCTTGCTAAGTTTCAAAGCACCTCTGTGATCCAGGCAGTTCTTACAAATGAAGTGGAGGGGATCTGATTTAGCCTTTGTGTTTTATGAGTGTGCACACAGACCCAGTACCTTCAGGGTCCTCCAAACATCTAGCTACTGCTGGCATATCCTCCTGGATGTTCCAGATATGAAAATGTTGTTTCTCTTCTCTGCCGTATTCTGTATTTGAATGATTAGTACCATAATACAGAAATTCCAGGGCTATGCTTCCTTTAAACAAAATAATCTTCTGGAGTCTTTTTCAATCACTCTCCATCCAGTGATTTTCATATGTATATCTCATTGATTCCTGATTCTTTTTGATTTACTCTCTGTCATGTGCAATCTGACTAATGTATTGAGGTCAGTTATAGCACTGTCTCCTGACGCCAATAATTCTCACCTACCCTCATGTCATACTGTCTATAATCTGGGTTGCTTATTTAGCTATTTGGTATCCAGGAGATCTAGAGGCAATGGGAAATTCATTTTGTACATCTTATGTTTGATATTTGGTTCAATTCAGCCCTACATATATGAATTACGCACCTCCTATATCTGAGACACTGTGTTAGGTTTTGGGATACAAAGATAAACAAAACATCCTCCCCTTCTCAAGGCTTTCAGTCCAGTGTAAAGTATATCATTAAAGATCTCCTAAAGTAAGAGAGAACCCACACATTAATTGGGTTAATAAGGTAATAAGGAAAGATATTATTTCATATGTCATAAGGAAATCTATTATGTTAAGATATCCTGAGGTAGGGCAGCTTACACACAATACTTGAAAGCTCCAATTTCTCATCTTGGTAATTGCCTTGTTTAAAAATCAACTCTCTGTGTTGGCTTCATCCTCATGGGGGCAACAAGATGGCTCAACCAGAGTAAAGCTAGGTTTCCCAGAAGCCCCCTCAGTCGATATCCCCTTTGGTCTTAATGGGCAAAACTGATCACGTGCCCTTTCCTAAACCAATCACTTGGCAGGGAGGATGGGATTACCATATCTGCCCTAGGCTTGTCCTTTTGGGTACAACGGATATTGGATAATCACCCATGACTGCGACAGTTGGGCAGACATGAGAAATAGGAAATTCACTGCAGTTGTGTTATTAATATATGCTGAGACAGTAGGCTTTATAAGATCCCAGAAGAATTGCCTATGCACAGGCTACTGCATTTAATCATTTGTTATGAAAAACATTTTATTTTTACTAAGCTAAAAGTTTTTCTGAAGTCTGTATAGATTACAGTGGTTGTATCTCCTCTTGTTGACCACTGTGCTTCTTACACTGAGATGTTTGTGCTCTCGGCCAGGCACAGTGGCTAATGCTTTGTAGTCTCAGCACTTTGGAAGGCCGAGGCAGGCAGATCGCTTGAGTCCAGCAGTTTGAAACCAGCTTGGGCAACATGGCAAAACCCTGTCTCTACAAAAAATATAAAAATTTCTGGGTGTGGTGGTGCACACGTGTAGTCCCAGCTAATCAGGAGGCTGAGGTTGGAGAATCACTTGAGCCCGGGAGGTCAAAGCTGTAGTGAGCAGTGGTGGCACCACTGCACTCCAGCCCGGGTGGCAGAGTGAGACCCTGACTCAGAAAAGAAAGAGAGGAAGAGAGATACACTCTTCTCCTGAGAGATGTCCTGAGAGATTATAGGAAATCCAAAATAAACATTGCACATCTTCCTGGAACAACAGTTTTACTTACTGAATTTTTAGAAAGAAAACCAAAGACATATTATGAAGAAGAATAAAAAAATCTTCAGGAATCTTTAAGACAAAATAGGTAAATTCAATTTCTGATTGCTAAAATTTCTTTGGGACAACCCCCTGGCTCCTGATATCCCTCCTCTGTACCATGTAGTTTACTTGGATTGAATAGTTGAAGAGGCTCTGCCTCCATATATTTCCATTGCTATGGAAGGAAATTAATTTGGATGTTCTACTTTCATCACAACCATATTTCAGTGATTGTGGGTTTTAAAAATTCTTCTTCAGCCTGAACATAATCTGTTGTTTATGTAGCTGTGCTTTATGATGTAAACATAATGTTTGCATTTTATATATTTCTATGCTGCATATCTTAAATTATTTATTTTAATTATTTATCTTCTCTAAAACCATATAGTAGTGTGTATGGAAAAGGACATTCAAAATGGAAGTAAAGAATGCCGGTAACGATTGACATTCTCTGTACTCCTGTAGTTAATCAGTTAACAGACTTAAGTATTCTATTTTAGAAATAGAAGCAGGGAACAAATCCACAAAGCAAATAAGTCCACATCATCTTATCCTGCTCTTAGCATAACTCGGTATAATAGAAGCAGAGCTAGTTTCTGAATGCCCCAAAGAACTCTTGAAAGGGACTTTAGAGAACTAACCCACTTAGGAGGACCAAATATGTCTCAGATAATCCTTGATCCCACTGTCAAGATTTATTTGAATTAGGGCAAATTAAGAGTAAGGTAAGTCATTAAGAGTAAGGTAGGTCACATCCAGAGACCTTGCCCACCACCTTCTTTCTCAGCATACAGAAATATCTCACACTAAAGCCTTCTTGGATTGCCTTCCTGGGTCTCAACCATCGCACCCCAGTGATGTTTGTCCTGTTGTTTTTTCATCCAGTAGTTAGTTTTAACCCAGTACCAGCCTCAGTTTCCTCCAGGCTTCTTCCTTGGAAAATGCTTCCAGACCTAAGGAGTAGTTTCTAAGCCTTATTATTCTTGGCTCTCAATCAATTCTAAATTTTCTCCTAAATGGTACACTTTTTTTTTCTTAAGAGACAGAGTCTCACTCTGTTGCCCAGGCTAGAGTGCGGTGGAGTGATCATAGCTTATAGCTCACTGCATCTTCAAACCTGTGGATTCAAACCCAGCTTCTCAAGTAGCTAGGACTATAGTCATGAGCCACCATGCCCAACTAATTTTTTTTTTTTTTTTTTTTTTGCTGAAGACAGCATCTCACTATGTTGCCCATGCTGGTCTCAAACTCCTGGCCTCAAGTGATCCTCCTGTGTCAGACTCCCAATGTGCTGGGATTACAGGTGTGAGCCACCATGCCCAGCCTCAATTTTTTTTAAACAAGGAAAGACTTTCCTTTTGTAGGGTCACTCATAGCTTTTACATTTCCATCTGCTCAATTAACAAGTTTATTGAGTACCTAATATGAGCCAGGTATTGTATTGGGTTGGGGCAAAAGTAATTAACAACTGAGCTCATTACTTTCAGTGGCAAAAACTGCAATTACTTTTGTACCAACCTAATACTAAGCAATGACAATATAAGGGTCACAAGACAGGCATGGTCCCTGCACCCATGGAGGTTATGGTCTGGTGTCAAAATCAAGCCTTAGCAGGTAATTTTAAATATGGTGGATGTAATGAGAAGGAAAGTTTAAGCGGCAGTGATGGGGCACTCACCTGCTTTGAGGGATCAACATTAAAGCTAAGGCTTGAAAGATAAATGGGAGTTCACTGGATTCAATCTCAGGATGGAGAAGAGTGTTGAGGACTTAAAGAGCCACAAATATAAAAAGCCTGAGGCAAAAGCATTAGAACCCAAAAGAAGACCAGTATGGCCCTCTGTAATGAGGTAAAACATAAAACAGGAACACAGACAAAAGTTATGCAGAGTGACAGAGCAGTCCTTACAATCAGATCTCATAATGTGACTTATTTACTAATTTAACCATCATTTTCTATGAACAAGTCGAGACTTTGCCCCAGATGGAATGAATATAGAGATGTTGGGATACAAATTGGGAGAATGGCCTAGGATTGCCTGTTGAAGCAGTTCTTGTTCTGAAGGACACAAGAGTGAATGAAATGGAAGGGCCAGGTTTCACCTGGGGACACCCATTCTCAGGTTTCTCAGCGGATTAAAATCCTAAAGCTTTCTGCAATAGAAACTGGACCACAAACAAGCTTCCACACTCTTCTAAGCTGTGGGGAGTGCCATGAACGAAATACCAAATAGGAACCCCCTTGACAATGGATACAACCAATTTCATTTGCTGTATAAACAATTCATGTGGCTTGAGGACAGCTCGGGTGGAAAAAATTCAACAGTTACTGCATTTAGGCTTCTTCTCTTAAGATTTATTTGTTCCAAGTATTTTTTTTTCTTTCTTTAAATCCAATTTTACCATGGTGCCTTGAATGACTTCTGTAGAAATACTAGAATTCTGATTATACCGTATTGCCTTTTGCTGTCATTGTATTGCCATTCTTTACTCTTTTAAAATAACTTTTTTATATATGTTATAGTATGCAGTATATGTTTGGATATCATACACTATGTCAGGATGGATATACAAGAAACTAGGAAGCTTGTATCTTTGGGCAGGGGAAAGGGCAGAATGGCCACTTGGTTGCATAACGCTTTCATGTGGGGTTAAGATGAAAAGGACTCTTTTTCTCAAAGCCATGAGTTATGGCTTATCCAGCAGAGCCCTGGCTGGATTACAGCCTCCACTCACTGCATTAGCCAGGTGCCGTTGTGCCACCGGCGTCTTGAACAATCTTACGTGGCAGCCCTGGAAATGAGGAGCTGGGGAACAAGGATGTGAGGGAGGCTTACATTTCATTGCTGAATAAGCTTTTGTATGATTGCATGTGCATTTCCAATTAGAAATCAAAAAGTAGTATGTGCAAAATTACAGCCAGATAAGAGCAATGCGTTCTGGTGTTCTATAGCACTGTAGAATGACTGTAATTAACAATAATATATAGTTTCAATCATCTAAAAGGAGGATATTGAATATTCCCAGCACAAAGAAATGATAAATGTTTTACATGATGGATATGCTAATCACCCTCATCTGATCACT
Source organism: Pongo pygmaeus (assembly GCF_028885625.2). Taxonomy (NCBI): domain Eukaryota; kingdom Metazoa; phylum Chordata; class Mammalia; order Primates; family Hominidae; genus Pongo; species Pongo pygmaeus. The sequence continues at coordinate 84,008,258 of NC_085930.1, forward strand.
ACACATTGTAAGTATTGAAACATCACTATGTAGCCCATAAATATGTAATTATTATGTGTCAATTAAAAAATAAAACAAAAGAATAAAGAAGTAGTATGTGCTAATACAGAAAAACAGAAAGAAAAACCTCCTCCACCACAATAAATTAAAATCATCCAATGATCGGAACTCAGAAATCAGTACTGTCAATAATTTAGTATATTTTCCTCTAGATTTTTTCCCTTACATGCATGCACTCAGTTTTATAACTGAGCTCATGTACAGTATTTTTTTCTGCTCTGATTTTTACCTTGTTTTATGTAATAGGATTTTTTTTCCAAATCAAGAGAAATTTGAACACCTTTCTGAAGATATAAGTATTACACACTCATTGTGGAATATTCAGCAAATACAAGTACAAGTTAAGATGTTTTCTCTGGCTTTACCTCTCTCTTGTTGGTAACAGCTTTATTGGGATATAATTCACATGCCATACAGTTCACCTATGTAAAATGTACAACTCAATGGATTTCTGTGTATTTACCGAGATGTGCAACCATTACTATAATCTAATTTTAGAACATTTTCATTGTCCCCAAAAAAAACCCTGTACTAATTAGCAGTCATTCCCCATTTCTCCCTAATTCCCTCAGCCCTGGGCAACTACTAATCTAATTTCTATCTATATAGATTTGCCTAATCTAGACATTTCATATAAATGGGATCAATATTATATGTGGTCCTTTATGATTAGCTTCTTTCACTTAACAGTGTTTTTGAGATTCATCCATGTCTTGGCATAGATTTCATTTCTTTTTTTAAAATTATCTATTTTTTGTCAATTGCTTATTTCATTATTAATCGATTGATTTTTATTCACATACCATAAAATTCACCCTCTAAAAGTGTACAATTCATTGGTTTTTAGTATAATCACGAAGTTGCACAACTATCCCCACTATCTAATTTCAGATCATTTCATCACCCCAAAAAGAAATTTCATACCCATTAATAGTCATTCCCTATTCACTACACCTCACGCCCCAACTCCCTGGCAACCACCAACTTATTTTCTGTCTCTGTGGATATGTGGCCTTTTTGTTTGGCTTCTTTTACTTAACATAATGTTTTCAGTATTCATCCATGTTGTAGTACGTACCAGTATTTCATTCCTTTTTACGGCTGAGTTAGTATTCCATCATATACATATACTACATTCTGTATATCCACTCATCAAGTGATGGACACTTGAGTTGTTTCTACTTTTTAGCTATTACGAGGAATGCTTCTGTGAACATTCATGTCCAAATTCGTGTGTGTGAATATACGTTTTCAATTCCCTTGAGTATATACCTCACTCCTTTTTATTGCTAATATTCCATTATTATATGGATATATCACATTTTAAAAATCTGTTTATCAGCTGATAAACATATGGATAATTCCCACCATTTGGCTATTATGAATAATGCTACCATGAACATTTGTGTACAGGTTTTTTAAAATGCCTGTTTTCACTTTTGTGGGGCATATACTTAGGAATGGAATTGCTGGATCATATGGTAATTCTATTTTTAACTTTTTGAGAAACTCCAGTCTTTTCCACATTTTACATTCCCACTAGTAATGTATGAAGATGGCAATTCCTCCACATTTTTGCCAACATTTGTTATTATTCATCTTTCTAATTATAGCCATTCTAATGGATGTGAAGTAGTATATCATTGTGGTTTTGATTTGCATTTCTTCGATGACTAATTAATAATGTTCAGCGTCTTTTCATGTGCTGACAAAATTCTTGTGATGTTTCTTCTCTTCAAAGAGGGATATGTTTTCTGTAACTCTTTTTTTTTTTTTATGAGACAGAGTCTCGCTGTATCACCCAGGCTAAAGTGCAGTGATGCCATCACAGCTCACTGCAACCTCCTGCTCTTGGGTTCAAACGATTCTCCTGCCTCCCCCTGCCAAGCAGTTGGGATTACAGGTGTGTGCCACTATGCCTGGCTAAATTTTGGATTTTTAGTGGAGAAGGGGTTTCGCCATGTTGGCCAGGCTGGTCTAGAACTCGACCTCAAGCGATCCACCCACCTCGGCCCCCCAGAGTGCTGGGATTACAGGCATGAGCCACCACACCCAGCCCCTGTTTTCTATAACTCTTTGGAAAGCTTCACTTTATATCTTGTTGCCAGAGTTGGGTGTTGTGCCTTCCCTTAGATCAATAGTTCATATCAGCAACATAGAAAAAGGACACTGGCAAAATAAGATTATTTGAAAAAGAGGAGAATAGGTGGTGGACAGACAGCCAACATTTTCTTCCAAAATATATAAACATACAAAGAATAAACCAAAATTATCTATAAACCCACCAGACTGAGATAATAATGGAAGTGTTTTAGGGTGAGGAAGTCTACCTTAAATTTCTCTGGTGCTAGTCCCTTCAGAAGTAAAACCCCTCTTTTCTTTCTCTGTTATTGACTCAAGACCAAATCATGCAGTTCTTCTCTTCTTTCCTGTCAAATACTGCCTAAAGCTCCCTGAACTCTTAGTCTGAGGAATACACAACTATTTTCTCCACTGTATAAAATAGCCATAGGTTTCAAGGCTTGTAGCATGCTGCTTCCTGCTGCTTACTCTTCTCGTATACAATTCATTTTGTAGTTGAGAACAGTATGTTCCTATCCTAAAAAGTTAATTTTAGGATAGCAAGATACAAGAAATACTTCCATGTCCCTTTTTTGGGATGCTAGACTTTTCCTTTCTTTTCTTTTGCTCTTACTGCTAAGGGCCAAATAGTTGAAATTCCTAGCAATAATCCTACCAAATTATTCTGTATTTTTAGCAATAATGGGAAAATTGTTTATTTTTGTAACCTATTGCTCATATTTGTTTGACGGTCAGAGTATACTCGGCCTTGAGATATTTTAATACTTTGGAAGCCATTGATATTGGTAATTTCTGTTTCTCAGTGTACTGCAGTTCACTACTATGTACACCTAGGTAGTATGGTTGATCTTTGGAGAGTAAAGATTTTGCATACATCTTTTTGTTTTTCTTCTACCATTTATTGTATAGGAGGGAAGAGCCATTGGATTTCAAGTAACTGCTCTTTTATCTACCATAAAAAAATTACTGTTCATTATAGATTTTCTTTTTTTCTCATCTTTTTATTCTTTTTTTTTAAATTTTACTTTAAGTTCTGGGATATATATGCGGAACGTGCAGGTTTGTTACATAGGTATACATGTGCCATGGTGGTTTGTTGCACCTGTCAACCCGTCATCTAGGTTTTAAGCCCCGCATACATTAGGTATTTGTCCTAATGTTCTCCCTCCCCTTGCCCTCCACCCCCGACAAGCCCCAGTGTGTGATGTTCTCCTCCCTGTGTCCAGGTGTTCTCATTGTTCAACTACCACTTATGAGTGAGAACATGCGGATGTTTGGTTTTCTGTTTCTGTGTTACTTTGCTGAGAATGATGGCTTTCAGCTTCATCCATGTCCCTGTGAAGGACATGGACTCATTCTTTTTTATGACTGCATAGTATTCCATGATGTATATCTGCCACAATTTCTTTATCCAGTCTATCACTGATGGGCATTTGGGTTGATCCCAAATCTTTGCTATGTAAATCATACTGCAATAAACATATGTGTGCATGTGTCTTTGTAGCAGAATGATTTATAATCCTTTGGGTATATACCCAGTAATGGGTCAAATGGTATTTCTGGTTCTAGATCCTTGAGGAATCGCCACGCGGTCTTCCACAATAGTTGAACTAATTTACACTCCGACCAACAGTATAAAAGTGTTCCTATTCCTCCACAGCCTCACCAGCATCTGTTATTTCATGACCTTTTAGATAATTGTTTTATTCTTAATTAAATTGGGTAAACCCAAAGGGTGGACTTTTTGTCATGTTAAGTTCCTAGAGTAATAAAACACATCCTAAAACCATCTATGCCCGCTATGGACTGAAAGTTTTGTCCTCCCAAGATCCATATTTGAAACTATACACCAATGTGATGGTATTTGGTGGAGCTTTGGGGAGGTAATTGGCCTTGGATGAGGCCATGGGGCTGGGGGTCCCCATGGTAGAATCAGTGCCTTTATAAGGGTCTGAAAAGACCAGAACTCTCTCTGTCTTGGGAGAAAGCAGCCACCTCCAAACCAGGAAGAGGGCTGTTACCAGAAAACAAATTGGCCAGCACCTTGATCTTGTACTTCCCAGCCTCCAGAGCTGTGAGAAATAAATTTCTGTTGTTTAGGCCACTCAGTCCTGTGGGACTTTTGTTATAGCATCCTGAACTGTCTTAAGACAATACCTTATAAATTTTAGTCTGAGGCCCAAACCAAATGGTAAAAACAAAAGAAATTCATTCTTTTGCCTCTTAATTAAAGTAAAAGGACTGAAAAATTAGCAACTACACCATTTTAAAAATGCTGCCATAAATGCTTTTCTTTAGCAAATCATCCTGCTTCTCTGTGCCTCAGTTTCTTTATCCATGAAATGGGGCCAAAATAACTTTCTCCTACTTGTTCTTGGGAAAATATATATTGTGAGAATCAACTGATGATATAAGTGAAGCTGCCTTTATTTATTTAGAAAAAATAATGGTGCTATATAGACCAGTTTATGATTATTTTATTTTTGTCATTGGTGAAGTACATGTAGGTTAAGTATAAATGAAAGGTGACAAATTCTGGAGGTGGGAGGTCAGTCACAAGACTGATATCATTTCTCCCTTAAAGAAGGCGGCCAACCCTTTCCCTCTGATCCACTGGGCTTCCTTGGAACCATCCTCCCATTTGGATGCTTTTACATCTAGACAGATAACTTCAAAAATTTATCTGGCAGGAATTTCCAATGTCTGCTCAGTTGATTAACTAGTAAAAATGGGTACAACGCAAAGTCTCACACCATGCCGCTCTCTTTTTTTTGTACTTCTTCAGACAATATAGATAGCATCCCTCCTCTTTTCTTTGAGTAAGGAGACTTTAATTTGATAAAATAACAGATGAGGGAAATGAGAAAGTTTTGCTTTGTTTACTTCCCCATTCTACACCCCCCAGGAGTGAAATGAGTTTGCTGAAGCCAAAGAATAGACGCCGAATAGGTGCCTTAGTGGTGGATATATTTAGCTTATATGGTTTTTAGCCCTTTGTGATGCCAAAAAGCCATTCATAGTCATGAAGGCAGCTGCAGAGAGTTAAGCAGCCTGCTGGTCAGCCTTGGACTATGAGGGGGACAATGGCTACTTCCTCCAATTCAGGCTTCCGCCACCTCTATGTGTTTCCTGCCATCTCCTCCTGCTTGAGGCCAACACTGAAGGATGTCCCTTAATCTCTCAGTCAAAGGGAAAGATGAAAGAAAGCAGGAGACCAGTCACCTAGCCTCTGGCTCGAGTGGCATTGAAACAGAACTTGTGCCACTCAGGCCTCCTGCCTCCTTTTTGGAATGGGATGTAGAGGGACATGAGGCATTCAGAGCCCCACCCCCTGAGTGAGGACCCTGCCACTGCATGGTTGGGGAGCCCTCCCAGAGGCCACAAGAGAAGCTTGCTTTGAGGGTGGCACTTTTGCCCACCAACCTCTTACCCCATTCTGTGTGTGAAGGCCCCATGGTTCCCGAGGACTGAGGAACAGGAACACTCCTTCAGCTTAGTTATGTAGATATTCCCACAGCCCTGCCTGAAGCTCTTTCTTTGTACCCTAGAACTCTGCAGCAGCCTTGCTTCTGGGCTTTCCTGGTCCCCCAACCATCAAGCATCCCCCTTGCCCCTTTCCCTTATGTTCTACAAATATGGGATCCTTCTTGCCACAAGCATTGTCCTCAAGGCTCCCTGTGCCTTGGATTGCTATCTTGTACCCCCATCATCACCTGATTCTCCCGTACTCAGCATTCAGGTCTCTGCTGAAAGTCATGTGCTCAGGGAGGCATCCCTTAATCCCCCCATCCTCACTCAACTGTCTCTATTAGAACCCCTGTGGCAGTGCCTGCTCCTTTACATTTCTTGTTCAGATTCCTCTTCTGCCTTCCCCACTCTCCTCTAGGACTCGCTTAGACAGAGATCGTCTCAGTCTTGTCAGTGTTCTGAGTGCTTAGTTCCCTGCCTGATGCATAGTGCAAACTCAATACATAATTTTCTAATGAACAAGACTGTGTTTTGGGAACGGATGAACCACTTTCTGTATTCACCATTAAGACAAATAGTCATTTATTGGTCAGTTCAATAAACATTTATTGATTGCCTGCTATGTGCCAGCCACTGGGGAAACAAATATGAATAAGACCCTTCCCCAGCTTGCACCAGTGGTTTCTGAATGAGGGCAGCTACTACCCCACCTAGCAGCATTTAGAAATGTGTGGAGGTGCTTTCTGTTGTGGTTGTCCTAATGACTGGGGCACTACTGCATTTGGCAGGCAGAGCCCAAGGTCACTAATGCCTTCCAGTGTATGAGATACTCCCGCACAAGGAGGAGCCATCCCAGCCAGCCTTGCTTTCATGTCACATCACAGTGGTTCCTCACATAGCTGACAGTCTAATAGAGAAAAGTGAACTGAGAGGAGCAATATCCTGTCGTGTGTACAGTCAGAGACTTTCGTAACAGTGCATGGCCCAAAGGAGGCATCAGCATTTCACCTGGGTTTAGTGTGGGGGGAATTTTTTCTATAAACATGCCAAAGAAAGACTTCTGCTAGTACTATGGAGCCTCTGATTTAAATGAAATGATAATTCTGAGCAAACTCTCGCAAGGACAGAAAACCAAACACCACATGTTCTCACTCATAGGTAGGAATTGAACAGTGGGAACACTTGGACACAGGGTGGGGAACATCACACACGGGGGCCTGTCGTGGGGTGGGGGGAGGGGAGAGGGATAGCATTAGGAGATATACCTAATGTAAATGACGAGTTAACGGGTGCAACACACCAACATGGCACATGTATACATGTGTAACAAACCTGCACGTTGTGCACATGTACCCTAGAATTTAAAAGTATAATAATAATAATAAATAAATAAATAAATAAATAAATGAAATGAAACAAAAACTGAAGTACAAAAATATTAATAGTTGTTATGATCATTATTCTCCCTTTGGATGATAAGTATCCAAAAAATCTAAGTGAAACTCATAGGAAACGGCATTCTGGTTATTTCTCAAAAGACTTTGAGTTCATTATATTTGAAATGGTGACTGTGTAAAAAAAAACTAACAAACAAAAAACTGTTATACAGTGATTGCTTCATTTCTTTTGCCTTTTGGAAAGAAAATAACAAGAGGGAAGACTGTTTCTCCACAGCTAGTCATGTGAGAGGAAGAACAGGGTGTAGCATTTATTTTATTTTATTTTTTATTTATTTTTGAGACAGAATCTCGCTCTGTTGCCCAGGCTGGAGTGCAGTGGTGTGATTTCAGCTCATTGCAACCTCCACCTTTCAGGTTCAAGCGGTCTTTCCGCCTCAGCCTCCTAAGCAGCTGAGACTACAGGTACACACCACTACTCCTGGCTAATTTTTGTTACTTTTAGTAGAGATTGGTTTTGTCATGTTGGCCAGGTTGTTCTCAAACTCCTGACCTCAAGTAATCTGCCAGCCTCGGCCTCCCAAAGTGCTGGGATTACAGGCATGAGCCACCGTGCCTGGCCAGGGTGTAGCATTTAATTAGACCAGGGTTCCTTGACCTCTGCACCAGGGACATTTTGGGCAGGAGAGTCCTTTGCTGTGGGGGCTCTCCAGTGCATTATATAATGTTTAGCAGCATCCCTGGCCTCTACCTGCTAGATGCCAGTAGCACCTACCAGTTGTGGCAACCAAAAATGTCTTCTGACATTGCCAAATGTCCCAGCATGGGAGGGAGGTACAAAATTGCCCCCGGTTGAGAACCATTGAACTAGACCTTGTTTTCATTCACCTCAAGCCCTATGTTGGACGTCCATGATCTGTCAGTTTGCCCCCACTAGTTTTTCAGGTGTCTAGAGAGTAGAGCTGAAAAATGACCACAGACATTAGGTGGACTCTGTGTATTTGCCAGGCAGAGGGGACCACTGGAAGCTGCCATTTCACTAACTTGCTCTTTCTTCCTAGAGACAGGGGTTGGAATTTGTCCTATCTTCTTGGCATTCATGCTCTTCTTCCTGCCGATTCCTCAAAGGAGAACCTACAGGAGCCTCAGGCATAATGACAATTTCTCTTTTACGACAACACAACTCCCAGGTGTATGAGTAATGCTGCCACCCGAAGCATCTTCTTAAGCCTCCAGAGAGAGCTGCAGGAAATTACAGTGTATTGCAGGGAACTCTGTGCTGAGGAGGAAAGAAAATCCTCTTCTTAAATTAAAAATAAAAAGAAAGAAAGAAAAGTAAGACAATGTTGAAGCTAGCTTGATTTAGCTCCTTTTCCACAGAAAATTTTAGACCAGCTTCAAGGGTGTGTGTCTCGGATCTGGTTAGTCCCATGTGGCTAGTCCATTTTAAGGATGATGCCATACTTGGGTAGCACTTTTCTCCACTTCTGCACATCTGGGTTCAGTTGCCACCCACTGCAGTCCCTGGAGTGGAGGAAGTTGTACTTCCTTCCCTCTAAAATCACTCAGTCTTGACCTTCGAACTTCTTCTACAAGAGAGGAAAGCCATTTGGATAAGAAAAAAAGCATCAATGTTTATGTCAGTAGAAATAAGATGTCTTCTGTCTTGCACCCAGCTTTTCTGAGTCCACAGGACAAGTTGCCTCTAGTGGGGAAGATCAAGCTCAAAAAGCTTTTTGGGAACTTGAAAGAGCAACAGAACTGCTCCCTGAAAACAAGTTGCCACCAACTTTCACCTTCAGCAAACAGAAAGTCATAGGAAAGCACATGTAGGTAACTAGTTGAAATTTAAAAACACATTTTATAATATGTACACGTGGACATACAGAGTGGACTAAGAAGGCTTGGCGCCGTGGCTCACGCCTGTAATCCCAGCACCTCGGGAGGCCGAGGGGGGAGGATCACGAGTTCAGGAGTTCGAGACCAGCTGGCCAACATGCTGAAACCCCATCTCTAGTAAAAATACAAAAATTAGCCTGGCGCGGTGTTGTGCACTTGTAATTCCAGCTACTCGGGAGGCTGAAGCAGGAGAATCACTTGAACCCGGGAGGCGGAGGTTGCGGTGAACTGAGATGGTGCCAATGTACTCCAGCCTGGGTGACAGAGGGAGACTACGTTTCAAAAAAACAAAAAAAGTGGACTAAGAGACAATGGAGACTGGGAAGGGTCAGAGGGCGGGAGGGGATGAAGGATGAGAAATAACTTAATGGGTACAATGTACACACTATTCTTGTGACGGCTACACTCAAAGCCCAGACTTCACCACTCCATATAACTCCATATAACAACACTGCACTTATACTCACTAAATCTATATTTTTAAAAACCCAGATTTTACTTATACTATTTTATCTGACTACAAAAAACTGAAACAATTCTTGATTCGGGGGGTGATGGTGATTAATTTTCTTTGAAAGCTTACCCTTCGCCAGACACCGTGCTAAAGACCTTATACAGAATATTTTACTTAATTTGCTCCAAACTTTTTGTAGTGAATACTGATAATACATTGTACACATGAGGACATTGAGACTTTGTTGATTTAAGAAGCTTATATGGGGTCTCACGGGTCCCGAGGAGCAGAGATCTGAAGTTGGGTGTGTCTCTTTTAGAAGATTTAGCTCCTAATCACCATACTATCACTATTGCAGTTCTCTAACTTTAGCATGAGTTGGAATCCTCCAGAGGCCAACTGAAAGCTCTGATCGCTGATCTCACCCCCCAACAATTTCTGATTCTAGGGCTGCCTGAGAGCTTGCATCTCTAGCAAATTCCCAGGTGATGCTAAAGCTGCTGGCCCAGTGACCACACTTTGAGAGCCCCTATTATACTACATCCTATCTTCTAAAAAATTGCCCTGACTTTGGAAACCTTGAATGAAAATGATGGAATTTGAAAGTGACTGCTGACATTAGACCTATGCACAGATAGCTAACAGCCAGAGTGTTTCTAGAGCCTCTCTTCTGAGAGGATGGTGTCATGAGACAGAGGTAATTGACCTGTTGTAGGTTTTCTTCTGGTATTCCCTTGGCTGCCTGACATTTCCGAGAACACAGTCGAACTGCATCATTTTAAAAAAAATGTACCACCACCAATTGCTCGTACTAATAGGCCATTTTTGAAGTTCAGTAGTTTTCCATTCAGCATGATGACATTTCTTTTTCAAGCTAAGTTCATTTTCTTTTGATTCAGTAAAATCTATTATATTCAGATTCATCGTTACCATCATCTTGAAAAAAAAACCATCAATACTAATACTGACGGCACATAGAGAAGACTTACTGTGAAGAAAGGTTTGCAAATCTTGGACCAAGTCTTGTGCGCTATTAACTAATTCAACAAAAACTCTTAGGCAATTTTATTAAAGAAAGAAATCTCATTTAAAAGTTTTCTGATTACAGTCACTGAAAACAACAGGCACTTTGAGGACAGATTTTGTGTTCTTCGTCTTTTGACTGATTGAGTTTCACCTGAATTAAGATTATAAAAGCACATTTGATACCTGAAATCAAGCTGATTTACTTGTCGATAATCTGTTCTGGAGTCTTCCGGGCTAGTTCAGGAGAAAAGCGTTGGTGCCTTACCTTTCCTTTTGGTGCCACTTAATAGCACAGATAACAATGCAGGTGTGAAACAGCCAAGAAAATACAGACAATTGACCTACAGATGGATTCAGGAAAAAACTCCATCCTGAAATTTGCTACAGCACTTTTGCTATGAGAAATCTTCATACATTCTAAGGGAAAATGGAGGCTGGGCACAGTGAGTCATGCCTGTGATGCTAGCACTTTGGGAGGCTGAGGCTGGAAGATTGCTTGAGCCCAGGCATTTGAAACCAGCCTGGGTGACATAGTGAGACACCATGTCTACAAAAATAAAATAATGATAATAAACTTAGCACCTGTAGTCCCAGTGGCTGAGGTGGGAAGATGGATCACTTCATCCCAGGAGTTCAAGGCAGCAGTGAGCTATGATTGAGTCACCGCTCTCCAGCCTGGGCAACAGACCTTGTCTCAAAAATAAATAAAGGAAAACAGAGACTGGTGGTAGGTGAGACTCCTTGAGCTCCCTTTTCCAAATGTTTCCAACAATCAGTATCAATTCCTGAGGGACAACTTTAATAAATAAATAAATGAGATTAATTATCTAGTGACTTCATGAGTGGTGGGACAGTTTCCTTTGGTTTTGAGGGGAGAATAAACTACCCATGCAGGTTGGTGCTGGCAGGTGAGGTTAGACATGTCCAGAGGCTGAATTTTCCAGAAGTAAACCACCGATTCTCTTAGGGGCTTCTGTTTCCCAGCAGTAGTAACGGCAAGCTATTTACAAGGGACCAAGAACTCTGTTTTTCTCCCTGACTGCTGCACTGGAATTAGCAGCATCTTGGTGTGAGGAAACCTGCCCTCCTGCTGGCAACCACAGGAGGCTGTCATTTTCTCTGAGACCCTCAAGTTAGGAGCAAAGGCAGGTTCTAGGGCCGCCTGTTGCTTTGAGACTGTTGCCTTCATCTCCTGCTTCCAGCAGAACCAAGGAAACATTCGTGGCTATTCCCCCAGGAGTAGGGTCCAAAGGGATGCCTTGGATTTTTTTTTTCTCTCTCTCTCTTCTGCATCTGTGGCTGCCCAGAGGTGTTTATCAGTGTGAACAGAGCAAGATGAGTAAGGTGTTCCCCGAGGCAGATTAGGAGACTACTCGTCTGGTGTGGGGTGTGTGTATGTGTGTGTGTGTGTGTTCGCGCGCGCGCAAGACGTGGAAGCCAAGTGTGCTGAAATGCAGCTCCCCTCTCTGCCTGCAAAGAGTTGCTCCGCTTCCGTCCCTGCCCCGCGCCCTGGGGAAGCGCCAGGGGGAGTCCTCGCCGGCCAGGGCTTCCCGTGCCCCGGGAGCACCGAGGGCCAGCTTGGTGGAGCTTAGCACAGCTTGCTCGGCGCTGCGAGCGGGCGGGGGTGGACACTGGGCTTCTGTGTGCCAGTCGCAGCCGTTGGCTGGCGGGCACCCAATCCCAGGGCATGCCGCCGGAGCCTGGCCAGGACGCACGGTGAAAGACGAGTTTGGTGGCAGGCTTGACCCCCCGGCTGCCAGCAGAAGCCGGCGTCGGGAGCCCAGGCGGGCAGGCCGCTGGGGTCGGGGGCTGCACCTACGAGAGCCGGGACCCCCGGGTTCAGAGCGAAGGAGGAGGCATGGCTTCGGTGTTCATGTGTGGCGTGGAGGACCTGCTGTTCAGCGGCAGCCGCTTCGTATGGAACTTGACCGTGTCCACGCTGCGGAGATGGTACACGGAGAGGCTGCGGGCTTGCCACCAGGTGCTGCGGACGTGGTGCGGGCTGCAGGACGTGTACCAGGTGAGCCGGAGCGCGCGGCACCCGAGGGCCCCAGCAGGATGCCCGGCACTCGTGGGAAGCCGGCTCCACCTGTATGATTTTATTCCCCCCAGCTCTTCTTAAACTCCTAGCAGACTGCTTGGCCCTTGGGTCAAACGCTCAGCAGCTCTAGGTAACTATTGCTTGACAGAGCTTGTGAATTTTTCAAATCGGGCATGGGGGACACTTGCGAGATAGTCCCAGCGTTTGCAGACATCTGTTACAGAGCGATGGTGTACTGGCTGGCGCTTGGTTAGGGAGGCTGTTGCTTTGCAGCAGAGGGTCTTCAGAAAGCCACTTAGACATTCAAATGAGTCCTTCTTTTTAATTTCATTGGGGGTGGGAGTGGCTGCTTCTGAAGCAACGGTTTCACACCAATTTCCTGGCAGAGGGGGCCTTGGTGGATTTGCATCCTTCCGTTGGATTTTCAGTTTTCCATCAGGCAGCCCCAACCTGTAAGGCAGAGCCAGGAAAAGCTGATTCTGTGTCTACTGGCTTTTGGAAGGAAGGACAGCAAATTGTGAACACTTTGCAGGAGGATGACAGGCTGGGGAAGGGAGGGGTGGCCCGGCTAGACGTTGGAATGCTTATGTTAGGATTTACTCCATCACACAACACAGCCCCTTTATTTCTCTGCTCGGTCCCATCCTGCAGGCAAAAAATGCAGCAACTTTGCTCAACTAGGAGACCATTCATCCTCTCTGGGACTGCAGTTTGCCTGGATTTTTTTTTAAACAGTAATTTATGAATTTAAAAGTTCTGTGCTTTGGTTGTTAATATGTTTGAGATTTTTAAAAATCTGCATTGTTTAATTAGAAATATACTTGTTGTCTACTGTGGAAACATAATATTATATTTTCTTTCCTGTGATGTGGAATAGCTTTGTTGCAGTTCCTGGATTTCCCCCCATTTGACCCTGTTCCTAATATGTCTAGAATTTATATCTTATTATATTGTGTCTCATGCATGATCAAGCACTTGATTTTGACAAACCATAATCTTCCATCAATCAGGCAAAATGAAAAGGCCAGCACCTAAGGTTAGCCTATGGAAGTCTAAAGAGTCAGCGTCCCCTTGTCACCCTTGTTAAAATATGAGGAACATTTGAAATTGTGCTTTCACTGCTTCTGCTTTGTATAACATATCTGTGATATCTTGCATTTTGAAATGGAATCTGAAAGGCAGGTTGGGAACCAGGGCAGCATGTGGGAGTTTGAGAGTATTAGGGAATTGTGGATATATCCCATCTGGCCACATTACATAGCTCCCTGGCTTTTTGGAGCCAGAAGTGTGTCTGTCTTTCAAGCCTTTTTTTTCCTCTCTTGGGAAATCCCTGTTTAGTTTGGTCTGTAGAATAAGTGCCCCTTGTGTAATTTTGTTTTTTCTTTTTAATGTTTGAGAAACTTTCAAAAAGGGAACGCAAATATTGTAGCCAACCAGAGTGACTCTGTGCCTCACTCCCCAAGGATTCAGAGGATTTATGGCTTATCTCTAATACTGTTACTGACCAATTCAAGAATAAAGATTCCAGAAACCTGAGACCTTATGGGTTCTTTATAAGGTTGACTGATAATTTTTATGCACAATAGCAATTTGAGAGACTGAGCTACTAAAATATATGTATTTTTTTCTTTTCTCTAAAATGGATGGTGACTGAGCCAATACCATATCATAATTGATAAGAACATCTAAAATAATGATGGTAGTCAGGCAGCAGGCTGTGTGTCTATAATCCCAGCTACTCAGAAGGCTGAGGCAGGAAGATCCCTTGAGCCCAGGAGTTTGAGGCCAGCCTGGGCAACATAGTGAGACCCATCTCTTAAAAGAAAAAAGAGAAAAAATAATAAGTCCCCACTCCTTATTTTTAACATTAATCAATTGTACATTTCAAAATAACTAGAAAAGAATAATTTGAATGTTTCTAGCATGAAGACAAGAGAACGGTTGGGCACCGTGGCTCATGCCTGTAATCCCAACATTTTGGGAGGCTGAAGTGAGAGGATCACTTGAGCCCAGGAGTTCAAGACCAGTCTGAGCAACATAGTGAGACCCCATCTCTACAAAAAATTTAAAAATCAGCCAGGTATAGTGTCATGCACCTGTGGTTCACTCTGCTCAAGAGGTTGAGGCAGGAGGATCACTTGAGCTCAGGAATTCAAGGCTGCAGTGAGCCATAATTATCCCACTGCACTTCAGCCTAAGTGACAGAGGGAGACCTCCTCTAAAAAATTAATTAATTAAAATACTTAAAGCGTTGGCTATCCCCATAACCCTGCTTTGATTATATGAATGTGTCACATTATCACATGTACCCCCAAAATATGTACATCTAATATGTATCAATGAAAATGAATAACAAAGGCTTTTATGAATACAGAATCAGAAGAAAATGATCTCTAAGTTTAATATTTCCTGTGCTTTTGCAAAAATAAGACTTTCAAAAATATTTTCAGCCTTTGAATATTCTTAATTGTGCAACATAATCCTTTGCAAAGAAAGATAATTTTTTAATGCTTTTCAAATATTAAGTGAAAAAATAGTGACTTAATTGTGTAGAACTAAAAGACAGTAACTGCAAGTTAAATAGACAAGGGAGTTAATCCAGTCTTTGCCTATGTATGACCATGGGTAAGTTAATCTTACTATACTTCAGCTTCATCATTTATAAAATGGGAAATTAATAGTACTAATCACAGAGATTGATAAAAGAATTAATTGACATGTAAGATATTTAGCACGCTGCCTGGAGTTTAGAAAGCATCCAATAAATGTTATCTTTTCCATGAGTTAGGATTTTTTTTATTATAATAGAAAACCCAATTGAAACTTGCCTACAGAGTAAAAAGAAATGACTTTTGTCACAGTTGAAAAGTCTAGCAGTAGAATGAACTTTAGGTATTGTTTGATCAGGGTACCATGCTTTCAGTCCTGGTCTTGCTCGTGTGTTGGCTTTATCTTCAGCTGGTTTCTTCCCTCGTGATAGCAGATAATCACAGCAGTTTCAGGCATTATATCCACACATCCAGAAAGAAAGAATTTCTCATATCCTCCAACTATCAAAAAAAAAAAAAGTCCCAGTTTACATGCTGGAACTCCGATTTAGGGTCTGTACCCACTCCTGATGCCATGCACTGATTGGCACAGAGTATGGGATGACAACTTATGCATTCTCAATGAGAGTGAAATGGCCCAAAGGAGGCAAAAACTATTTTGGAGGAGGGGGGTGGGAAAAAAATTCACTACTTTTATTTATAAAGCACAAATATACATGCAATATATAAACAGAAATACAGCATATCTGTGACATTAAAATGGGAGGGATTGGGCTGGGTGTGGTGGCTCACACCTCTAATCCCAGCACTTTGGGAGGCCAAGGTGAGCAGATCACTTGAGGTCAGGAGTTCAAGACCAGCGTGGCCAACATGGCAAGACCCCGTCTCTACTAAAGATACAAAAAGTAGCTGGGTGTGGTGATTCATGCCTGTAATCCCAGCACTTTGGGAGGCTGAGGCAAGTGGATCACTTGAGCTCACGAGTTCGAGACCAGCCTGGCAAAACGCCATCTCTACTAAACATATAAAAATTAGCCAGGCATGGTGGCACATACCTGTAATCCTAGCTACTCGGGAGGCTGAAGCATGAGAATCACTTAAGCCTGGGAGATGGAGGTTGCAGTAAGCCATGATCACACCACTGCACTCCAACCTGGGCAACAGAGTGAGACTCTGTCTCAAAATAAATAAATAAAATAAAATAAAATAGGAGAGGTGACAAACAAACAAAAATCTAAAAAGGCTCCTTAAGCAGATACCAATGAATTAAAAGGTTAAGAAACACTGGATTGCATTGATTTTCTAAGGCTAGAGGGGGAAGGCACCCATTTTCGAACCTAGGAGTGAGGTTGGCCGTACTCAGACCACAGAGCTGCCAGGGAGGAAAGGCAAAATGTTTGGCTGAAATGCAACCAACAATGTCCACTGCATCATTAGAATATCAAATCTAGTGCTCTTTGCATAAAAATATTAGCTATTTTTCAAGATAAGTACAAAGATTAATGCTCAAATACCTTTGTATGTATTTTGCCACAGCAATTTGAGTTAAGGGGCTTATCATAAGATTAACCCTTTGCTATCGCATAATTGTGAATTCTAAATCAGAGAGGGGATTGTTCCA
Source organism: Pongo pygmaeus (assembly GCF_028885625.2). NCBI lineage: Eukaryota > Metazoa > Chordata > Mammalia > Primates > Hominidae > Pongo > Pongo pygmaeus. The sequence continues at coordinate 84,024,855 of NC_085930.1, forward strand.
CTGCGTTGCTCAGCTTTCAGGCATATGGACTAGAAACACACACCAGGGAGTTACATATTTTACTGAACCAAATTTTATATGATCTTGTTGATAAAAAGGTGTCATTTTTCTTGCTTCTAGTCTGAATAGTCTTGTTTGTAAGGAAAGCCAAAGCTTAATCACTCTAGAGAGAAATAGGGTGGGAAGGGAGGTATCCATTACATGAAATACCTGGCAGTCTCCTGGGGGTGTTCTTTTTATTCATATACTATAAGTGAAATAAGATCTCCTGCCTATTCATAAGGTATTTGCCAACAACATTATTGTCAGGCTAGCAAAGCTAGGAAGGCATAATTTCTTTGGAATTGAACACTTCCTCCATTTCTAGATATTGGAGAAGCAAGTGACTTAATTTGCCAACAAACCATGAATAATTAAGGTACTAGCTATAAGGCATTTCTGTAGTAATGAGACTAAATAAAAAGCAGGCTCAGGCTGCATTGAGGCTGCCTTGAACAAAGACTTACTTTATGAGTGAAGCCTTGAATTTGGCTAAAGTAGCAGACATGAGCATTCACCTTCACTTTAAGCTAAATGCTAAAAGCTGATTCATCAGCCATATCCCTATCCTCCTTATATCTTGCCTGGATGGGTTTTGTTATAGCAATTAATTAGGTTTCACAAACAACTTAGGTGGAAAATGATGACAGAATATTACAGAAAAAAATAATCAACACCCTTTGCTTTTTATTAAGTGTGACATGTTCTAACAAAACCCTCAGTTTATTCCTTGGGATTAGGTTTTCCCCTTCTCTCCAGTGTCCCAAAGGTAGAATTTCTTGCAAACCCTGAAGGGAGTCATTGCCTCCAACAGGAGAAAACTTGCACAGACTCCAGGATATTTAAGTGACCAATAAGAGGCTGGGTCAGCTCCCCTGAGGCAGGTAGCTGTCCCTGAAAGGGTAGCATACAACACAGAACAGGGCAGAGTCTGTAGGCTCAACTTGAGCAAATTTGGCCTCGGACAAATTGCTTTCCCTCTCTGAGCTTCATTTCCTCCTGGGTAAGAGTAGGGGAACAGAAGCAGCCGCATTATGAAATAGGGTGAGAAATTCATCATGGAACATATATATCACTTAGCACTGTTCCTGGCACAAGCAGATGCTCAATAAATGTTAGCTCTTGTTTATGTAAAGGATTTAATACTAAACTCAGAGAAGGTACTTGATAGAGGGTAGCTAGGGGCATTACTATTGCTTTTATAGGTGAGACTATTTCCTCTAGTCTCACCTGGACTTGGTGAGACTACACTCCCATTTTTACATGTTTCCTGAGGATGCTCAGTAAGAGAGACTGTGAAATTTCCCACAGCAGCGTGTGTGGGGTGGACCCTGGGTATTTGGACCCTGGGTATTTGGACTGTGTTCCACACGGTAGAGCACATGCTCTTTTAGCTAAGCCCACAGTTAAAATCTAGAAGGTCACAGCCATCTCCCACTAGGGTCTCTGAAGAGACAATCTTGCTATATCCAAGACTCCAATGATCCACAAACTGGTAATGCCTGAACTCTGGATCTCACCACATTGGTGGGCAAAGGCCAAGTCCTCCAAAGGACAATTCCCTATTGAGCCCTTGTACATTTCATACTGTATACAGTTTGCTTGCCCTCACCCTTCACTCTCCACAGTCTTCTAAATTAGTTGGACTAGAAAGGGAGTCAGCAAACTATGGCTTGCGGGCAAAGTCTGGCCTTCCTCTTGTTTTTGTAAATAAAGTTTTGTTGGCTCACAGCCAGGCTCATCCATTACATGTTGTCTACAGCTGCTTTCACACTGTAACGGCAAGATTGAGCGGTTGTGTCTGAACTACTTTAAGTTCAGTAGCTGATACAAGAACTATTGCCCACAAAGCTGAAAATATTTACTATCCAGCCCTTTACAGAAAAAGTTTGCCAATCCCCAGACAAGAAAAAAAAGGTGGAGAATACTAGAGGAAAAAAGTCCATAATTCTATCACAGAAAAACAGAACTTAAAGGAATATGGAAAATTTTTCTCATCAAAAACTTAGTTGTGGCTGGGTGTGGCACCTCATGCCTGTAATCCCAGCGTTTGGGAGGCCAAGGCGGGCAGGTCACTTGAGCCCAGGAGTTTGAGACCAGCCTGGGCAACATGGCGAAACACCACCTGTACAAAAAATACAAAAATTAGCTGGGTGTGGTGGTGTGTGCCTGTAGCCCCAGCTACTTAGGTGGCTGAGGCAGGAGGAACGCTTGAACCTGGGAGGCTAAGGCTGCAGTGAGCTGAGATTGTGCCACCGCACTTCAGCCTGGGCAACAGAGTGAGATCCTGTCTCAAAAAAAAAAAATTATAATTACTTAGAAATTAAAAAACAAATGTTCAGGATGAGTGCTCAGTTTACCTTTACTAGGTCCTTCTCTGTAAAATATAATGATTGGAATCATAGGTTGATTTATTCATTTGTTCATTCATTCATACCTGAAATAATTATCAAGGGCTCACCAAGTCTCAGTTCCTATGCCAAGGTGTTAGAAACACAAAATCAAAATAGACTTTTGTCTTGCCTTCAGAAAATGTATTTTCATGTAAGGGAGACAGTTAAGGAAACCAAGGTCTATGAAAGGGCTTTGCCTTTTTAGATAATAAGTGGAGGGAATGTAAACGAGACAGGAATAACGCAAAAGGGAAGGACCAAGGAAGCTTCCTGGAGGGAGTGACTCTTAAGCCTTTCTTTGAAGGACAAGTAGGAGGAAGGTAGAAGGGTATTTCAGGCATGGAACATGACTTTGTTGGGGATTATAAAGAGGGTTTTTTGTGGTTTTTTTTTTTAACCTTGGTAAGTAGAGAGACAAAGACAGAGATTTTGATTGAGAATAATGCCCGAACTTGAATGACCCTGTACTTTAGAATTTTGATGTTTATGGGGAGATCTTTGTGGGGAAGGAAGGAGTTGATTTAGAAATACCACTGGCAGCTGTGAGGCGGATTGACTTGGGAAGTGTTGCATAGGGAAGCAGTAAGGCAAGGGAAACTCGGAGACTGTTGTAGTGATGTCAGTGTATCGGTCAGCATAGATGGGGTTAGCCATGGCAACAAACAGCCCCAGGATCCTGGTGGCTTAAAGCAGTAATTTTCTCTGCTTTTGCTCATACTACCTATCCAATCACTGGTTGGCTGGAAGCTTGGTTGATTACTGTCATTCAGGCCCCCAGAATGTTCCTAAACATTGCCAGGTGCCCTGATAGAAGGTGAAGAGCTCTTCAGAGTCTGGTCCTAGCAGTTAAATGCTTGGCCTCTAAGTGACTCATGTCACTTCTCAGTCATTGGCAGAACTGGTCACATGCCCACCCAACCAAAGGGGCCAGGCAAACCAATTCTGCCTTGCCACAAAACAGTGTGAATGCTGACACAGATTTGGTTCCTTAGGTAGCAGACTCTGAAATGGAGATTAACAAGCAGGAAGTTTATTAGAGAGCCCTCTGAGGACCTACACCTGGAGAAGGGAATAAAAAAGAAGTAGGATTGGTGACTGAAGCCTGTAATCCCAGCTCTTTGGGAGGCCAAGGTGGGCGGATCACTTGAGGCCAGAAGTTCGAGACCAGCTGGTCAACATAGCAAAACCCCATCTCTACTAAAAATACAAAAAAAAAAAAAAATTAGCCAAGTGTGGTGGCACACACCTGTAGTCCCAGCTACTCGGGAGGCTGAGGCAGGAGAATCGCTTAAACCCAGCAGGCAGAGGTTGCAGTGAGCAGAGATCACATCATTGCACTCCAGCCTGGGCAACAGAGTGAGACCCTGTTTCCAAAAAAAAAAAGAAGAAGAAGAAGAAGTAGGATGAAGCAGATTAAGCAGAGGGAAAAGTTGAACTAGAATTCAGGCTCAACAAAAACTGCAGCTGACCTCCCAGGTGGCTCTGAAGCTGAGAGTTGTCCCAGGTTGCTAAGAGAGGGGTAGGTCTTCTCCCCACCCTCATTAACTCATTATTGGAGATGGGCTACCCTTGAAAAGGGGGATGGGATGAACTTGGAGGAGGCAGCTCTCTTTAAGGGACTGCAATTTCCAGAGGTGGCTGAGAGCTGTCGGCTCACAACACTCCCAACAGCTGGGGAAATAAGTTTGGGCAACACATCAAGCACCTTCTACGGGTGCCTCCCCAACAGGTGCTAGGACCAAAGCCTGCACTGAAGCAAGGCCAGCAGAAAGAAAGTGGAGAGTGAGATTGCCTTGACGTGAGGATGTAGAATCTAGCTTTAAAACACAGCCAGCCTTCAGAGAGGTCTCCTGACTGCTTGCTACACTTTTTTCAAGGGATTGGACCGCAACAGACTCAGCTACTTACCATTATAGTAGTGATTAACACATACAGAAAGGAGAGAAAATTTGGGTGATAAATGAAATGAGTCCATTTATCACTGAGAAAATTAATCTTCTACTTTTTCTAGTAACCAAAGATTTTATGGCAGGGAACTAAGATGCTAAGGTACCCAAAAACTAATTTTTAATTTTTTATCTTAATTTTTTAGCCCATCACCTGACAGAAATTTCTAAAAGAAACATGTCACCTAAACTCAACAAAATTAGTCCCACGTTCTTTGAAAAGCATTTTTGAACCTTTGTTGCACAGCTTGAAAAGCATCAAGAACGGACTCTCCGGACTCTTCAAATGAGTGTTGTTTTTCACATTCCATCTTTTCTTGGTGGAGCTTGTAGCATAAAATAACTTTCTCATTCATCCCCTACTTATGTTTATTCTGAACATTATATTTTTGATGTCCCAGTTGGTTGTTGTGGAAAAGTTTGAATGACTCAAATGAGGAATCAGATCTGCAGTTCTAAATTTTATAAACAAGACCATATGACTTACGACATGGAAAGCAGACAGAAATTAAGCTCTCATAAAAAAAATTAAAATTAACACCCATATGTAATTAGATATATTGTGTATATATGTACATACATAACAGATATGCATTCTGGCATCCTTGAAATAAACTTTTGCTATAAAAAATGCTAGCAAATATGGTAAATTAAATAGTCCCATTTTCCCCTAATGTCCTTTTTAGTCATTTTTTTGTCTCTTAAATTTTGTGTGTGTGTTTAGGTAAAGCTTTTTGCTTAAATAGCTATTTTCCCTTTAACTGGTATTTTTATGTAACCTTGCTGTCTTGACTTGACTAACAGCTACTAGATATTAAGCAGCTGCTATCTGCTAGGCCTTTCTATATGCTAGGCCTTATGCTTGGTGCTTTGCATGTACTACCTTTAAGAAGAAAAAACTTTAGGGCTTATTTCAATATACAGAAATATAAAAGATAATATAGGGAAAACTCTATGCTCCCAGCACTGTTTAAGGCATCTTACTAATAATCTGCCATGTTTGTTTTGGATACTTTTTTGTAATATAATAAAATTATATTGAATCAGTTGAAACCTCCTTTGTACCTCTTCCCACTCCCTAGAAAATCCTGCCCTGAAGTTTTTTATTCCCAGGCATGTTTTTATAATTATGTTACATCTGTTTGTATCTATAAACAATATATATTACTTCGTGTGTCTGTAAAACTTGTATATGTATGCATCATTCTGCTGCTTTTATTTTTCTTTCAGTAAGTTTTTGGGATGTATCTCTAAATTCATTTTTAATCCCTATATCCCATTGCATGAATGTACCAATCTCTTGTTGATAGACCTAAGTTATTTCCAAATAACAGTACAGTGAAAATTTTTGTACTTGTCTCCTTGTACATATGAGCAAGACTTTCTGTATGGTGTATACTGAAAAGGAGAGTTGCTTGATTTTACACACTTTATTAGATGTTGTGCCTTTGTCCTCTTCAATATGATATTATGAACCCTATTTTATTGATTTTATGTACTTATTATAATAGGTAATAAGTCACAGTCTTGGAATTTGAATAGCATGCTAGCTGACTCTAACACTCAGCCTCTGGTCACAAATTTGCTGCTTTATTTTAAGAGAAATGACACATAAAGATACAGTTTTTTCATTTGTTCATTTGTTCATTCACTCAAAAAATATTGGGTGGAAACATAGCCTACTGCTTAAAGATAAAGTCTATGAACTCAGACCGCCTGAATTCAAATCCTAACTCACCTTTTACTGGTTATGTGAGTTCTCTAAAGCTCCATTTTTTTTCTGCTGTAAAATGTGGACAATTATAGCACCTACATCAAAGAGTTATTTTCTTGGGATGGTTATAAAAGTTAAATGTATTAATATTTAAAAGCACTAAAAACACTGTTAGATGTTATACGGATGGACCAATAGATGGGTGCTTGGTTAAATAAATGATTGGATGGATGGAAGGATGGATGGAAGGATGGATGGATGGATGGATGGATGGGATCGGGTGGATGGATGAATGGATGGATGGGTGGACAGGTAAGTGGGTGGGTGGGTGGATGAATGGATAGATGAGTGGATTGTTAGATGGATGGATGTTGGATGGATGAATGGTAGGTAGGATAGATATGTGTTTGGTTGGATGGATGCTTGGATGGGTGGATGGGTAAGTGGGTGGGTGGGTGGATGGATGATTGGATGGCTGAGTGGGTTGGTGGGTAGGCAATTGGATGGATAGACGAATGATTGGATGGATGTCTGGCAAATTATTTTCACATATGCATTGTTTGTAATTTCTTATGCATGTAATTTCTTAACCTTTGAAGCTTCTAAAGTTTGCAGAAGCCTTGACTCATTCCTCTCACCACCCAGATGAAGAATTGTAGTCTGGATGGCCACCAGGAAAGGGGCCCACTGACGACTGTGTAGACACACTGCGGGTACATGGTTTTATGGCACAGGATTTATCAGGCAGCACTAGCATCTTAATGCTACTGTCTGGTTTACACTAGAAAAGCAAACATGTTCACAACTTTTAGTTGCTTTTATCTATGTCTCTCTGCAGGAAACTGTTAAATTTTCTTCCTCCTAACTCTGACCCTCACTCCATAGTACTAAGAACTCGATATCCTCATGCACAAAGGCTCTAAGACCCCATGTCTGCTATCTTTCCCATCTGTATAAGCTGTCCTCTGATCTGACCCTGAGATTTGCAACTGCTAAGAAGACCTGGTTATTATAAGCATCATGCTACCCTTGGGTAGTATAGCCAGCAAATATTTTTACAGGAATTAGTTTGTCTCATTAAAATTCGATTAGATGCTTATTACCTAAGAGAGAAAAGGTCCTTGATAAAATAGGGAAATAGAATGGGCTAGAGCCAGCTGAACCTGGGATAAAAATCAAATCTCCATCACTTATCGGCTATATGACCTTGAGCCAAGCTGCTTACCCTTTTTAAGCCTGTTTAGTTACCTATAAAAAGATAAAATAAGATCTTTTAAGTTTGGTATAAAGGTTAAAGATAACATTGATGGAGAAATAGTAGCTCTTCAAATGTAAAAATTTGGACCCCTTGCAAAGACTTGATCCTAAGCCAAAAGTTATCATGCTAGAGTGCAAACTCTGACCAGGATTTAAGCCCGAACACCCTACTTAATAGGTGTGTGACATGGACAAGTTACTTGACTTCTTGGTGCCTCATTTTATCTTCTGTAAGATGAGGAAATAATAGTGCCTACCTACCAGGATTGTTGAGGGGACAAAACAAGATTATCTAAATGAAGATTTCACTAGGCTGCCTGGCTCATCTTAAGCATTTATTAATCGATTGATTGATTGATTGAGACAGGTTCTTATTCTGTGTCTCAGGCTAGAGTGCATTGGTACAATCATAGCTTACTGCAGTGTTATGCTTCTGGGTTCAAGTGATCCTCTCGCCTTAGCCTCTCAAGTAGCTAAGACTCCAGGTTCGCCACCACACCCAGCAATTTTTTTTTTTTTTTCTTTTTTTAGACGGGATCTTGTTGTTGCCCAGGCTGGTCTTGAAATCCTGCCCTCAAGCAATCCTCCCACCTCAGCCTCTCAAAGTGCTGGGATTACAGGCATGGGCCACCATGCCTGGCCAGTTATATTTATTTAATAAACATTTCTCTATATGTCACACAGTGCTGAGCATTTTGTATTCACCATTTTATTTAATTCTTCTAATGATGTTAAATAGGTATAATTAAACGCATTTGGCACATATAGAAATTGTTCACAGTTGTTAATTAATTTGTTCATGAGCAAAGACTGGAGCTTAGATGTGTCTAAATCCTAATCTCATCCACTTGAGTCACTGAATGAGATAAATTTAGCTTGCCACTTACCTAAAGTCAGCCTCTTCCTTTTCTACGTTTACCTACGTTTCTTTCTAGCACTCTACTAGTCTCTAATCTCTCCCTCTACCAAACTCTGTAACCATAGCCGGATTTGATAAACTCATTTAAACTAAAGTAAAAAGGGTCGGTAAGACTGCCTGGTCTATTTCTTTAAGTAGCCTTTCCACTTCAAAAGAAGAAAAAGTCTTTGGTGAAGTTGTTAATTTCCAATTGCAAACATGCAAGCATCTACAAACACCTGGCTGAGAGTTCTCTCTCCTCCTCTCCCCCCAGTTATCCCTAAAGTCAAATCATGGAGGTGCTCGCATCAGCACAAGGGAATCCTTGTAAATCTTAGGGGTTTAAGTGCACAGACACTAGAACCACACTGCCTGAGTTCAAATCCTAGCTTTGCTACCCATTACGTATATAACCCTGGGCAAGTTACTCCATGTCTGTGCCTCATTTTTAAATTGGAGATATTAATATTATACCTGCCTTCTAAGGTAATAGTGAAAAATAAATGAATATTTGTGTATGTATATGTGTAGGTATGTACACACATATACACACATATATAATGCTTAAAAAGAGTGGACCATAATATACACTGGATATCATCATTTAAACTACCATTCTATCAGATATCATCATTCATTCTTTGTTTGTTTGTTTATTTATTTGTTTTTGAGACAGAGTCCTGCTCTGTTACCCAGGCTGGAGAGCAGTGGCATGATCTCAGCTCACTGCAACCTCCACCTCCCAGGTTCCAGTGATTCTCCTGCCTCAGCCTCCAAAGTAGCTGGGATTACAGGTGCGCGCCACCACACACAGCTGATTTTTGTATTTTTAGCAGAGACGGGGTTTCTCCATGTTGGCCAGGCTGGTCTCGAACTCCTAACCTCGGGTGATCCACCCGCCTCAGCCTCCCAAAGTGTTGGGATTACAGGCATGACACCATGCCCAGCCTCACTGTTTATTAAAGCACTTTTTATTGAGCAATATTTATTACCTTCCAGGCACTTTTCTGGGCACTTGGGATACAACAGCATAACAGACAGAGGTAGGCCCTGCCCTTGTGGAGCTCAGAGTCCACTGGGGATGAAGCTGGCAAGGGAGAAATGTGATAAAAGGCTTCTTTCCGAGGTTTTATTAATGTCAAGACTCAAAGGATGAGAAGGAGCTTGGCATGTGCAGACCAAGGAGAACAGCATTCCAAGTGGAGGTAATGGCAGATGCAAAGACACTGAGGCAGGAAAGACCTTAGGATGTTGTAGGAATGGAGAGCACAGTGGAGTGGCCAAAGTGTTGCAAGAAATGTTAAGGTCGTAAGAGGTGGGTTTGGCAAGGCAGCAGAGATTAGATCATACGGTGCCCTGGTGTTCTAGAGTTTGCAGTAAGTGTGGTGGGAAGCCATTGAAGATGTTTCAAATGTGGGAATAACTTGTGCATTCATTTTAACAAATATTTACTGAGGGCTTCATTTTAACAAATATTTACTGAGGGCCTATTACATTCTAGGCCTGGTTGAGGCAGTGGAGATACAGCAAGAAACCAACAAAAAGCTCTGCCCTCTCAGAGCTTACTTTGTAGTCGGCTATTTGTCAGTAAATGGCAACTCCACTCTTCCGGGTACTGAAATGAAAACCTTGGCTAGTTTTCAACACTTACATTCTACTTCTAACCCATCAGCAAATCCCTTTGGCTCTACCTTCAAACTATATATCCACTTATCATCATCTTCATCACCATGATCCTGGGGCCAAGCCACCCTCATTTCTTGCTGGTTTGTTGCAATAGCTTCCTAACTGGTCTCTCTGCAAATGCCAACTGCCCCTACGGTCTTTTCTCAACCCAGCCTCCAGTGGGATTTTGTTCAAAGTAAGTCAGATCATGTCATTTTTCTGTTCAGATCCCTTCAATGACTTCCCAACTCTGAGAAACCACCTGGACTTACTATCTCTACAAGGCCCCTATGTGTCTGTGTGATCAGCATTCCTTCTACCTAGGCTCCTCCCAACTCCTGCCTCAATTCCAAAAAACACACCCAAACTCTGGTCTTAACTCCCAGCACCCTTCCCCTCTTTAACGCTTCTCCAGCAATCCTGGCCTCCTTGCTGTCCCTCAAACCTGCCAAGCACATTCTAGCCTCAGAGCTGTAGCCCACAGAATGTTCTCTGCCTGGAATCTCATTCCTGAGAGGTCTACATGATGCTTACCCCATCACTTCCTGTAGGTCTCTCTTCAAATGTCACCCCAACCAGGGAGGTGACTCCCAACCATGTCTTAGCCTGCTTTATTTTTCACTGTAACCCTTTTCACCACACCACCTGACTTTATGAATATATTTGTTCATATGCTCATTTCCCCTGCCAGAACGTTATTCATAGCTGAAGGCATGCAGGGGACTTCACTGTTAGAATCCTCAGTGCCTGGAACAGCACCTGGAACCAAAAATGTGCTTCAGAAATACTTGTTGATTAAATGAACAAATGAATCTGCTTTACACTTTAAGAAGCCTGCTCCAGCCGCTCTAGGGAGAATGACTTAAAAGGGGTAAGAGCGGTCAGGAGGCCATTTCAGATCTCCAGCTGAGAGACGATGGGGACCCGGGCAAGGGTAGAGGCAGCACGTGATATGAGAAGACACCAAGCATTTGGAGGAGCAGGAAGCAGCATTAGCAGAACTCTGCCCAAAGGCAATGTTTGCATTCCGTGAAGCTTTAGAAACCTCGTGTGGGGAAAAAGCCACGTATGTTGAAATACATTTGTATGTGTGGGTTTGTTCTTTTTCATTATTGAAAATAGCCCCACGCCAGCGTAAGCTGACTGAGAATACATTCGTTTGGCTTCTCTAATGACCATTTCATTAGAAAAGCATTGCTTTAGATAGCAGAGTAGGTTATTTCCTCTAACCCTGGTGCCAGTGGGCTCCCTCAAGGACACCAGCTTGTGTGTACTGCCAGCTGCAAGTACCCACCCGTGCCCAGCCCAGGGCGGGGAACTTGGCAGCTTCTGCAGTTCTTGTCAGCCCTGACTGTCAAGTGATCGCTATTTCCTGCACCCGGCCCTGTGGTTGGGCTCTGGAAGGTGCCCTGTTTTTCCTGACAGACATTTCAGACCGTTTGCTCTCTTTTTTTTGGCATTTCTGTGTACGTTTTTTAATCATGCTGACCCTGTCTCAGGTCTTTCCCATCCACTGGAGTTAAAGGATGAACGGCCCTTCTGATTGGATTTTCCTGGATTCTTAGGAGCAAAAAAAAAAAAAGACAGAAACAAAAGCAAAAGCGAAATTTTTTCTGGCCTTTATTAGTGTTTAATTAAAAGCTTGCTTTCCCCAACTCTTTGGCTGTGTTCAAGTTTTTCAAAATTCTGCAAGCACAGACAATATAGAGAGAATTTGACTCTTTAAGTTACAAGAGCTGCTTATTATGTCTAATTAGCACCATCAAATAATGACAGAATCTGCCATCATCATCGCTAAAGAAAAAAGTCATACCAGGTATTTCCCAAATGTTTCTCAGGAGAAAGTACATTTTCTTTTAATAAATAGGCTACTACCAATTTTTAAATGAATTCAGTATTTAAGTTAGAAACAATTTTGGTCAGGATACAAAGAATCTTAACTGTCAAATCATACTTAAATTTATGAAGCTCTTTCTTCCTTAGGATTTTTTTTATTTTGAACTTTCTAGGTATTGATGCCAGATATAGTTCCAGCCGAGCTCATAAGATTTTGCTCTCAAATTCTTTTTTGGAATGAGATTTTTTTATTTTTTAGTGAATGTGTTTTTCCTTCAATAAACTTCAGAAACCAACTCTGAGTTTCAAAAATCTTTTTTTTCTTGAGATGTTAGTGCCAGAATCTGAACAGTCTCCTTTATTCAGCACACAGTTGCATCCGTTTAATTTTTTTCAGGCTCATATACTAAATTAGGTTACAAAAATTCACCACACTTTTATCTGTGCATTGTGTTTTAAGTAAATCAAATTTAATCATGTTCTTTCTACCCTTTTTTCTTTTCTCCTGACCTTTTCTTTGTGTTTTTTCTCTGAGCTAAATAGGTCATGCTTAAATCTATGAAGAAATAAATATGTGTGCATACTTAATGTATGACATATGAAAAATGTACAAATACATGTATATATTTATGTATATATAGGACTGTGTATCTGAAGTTTTTCCAGAAAGTAAAACCATGAGCCAACATATTCACTAAAGATAGCTTTCGCTTTTTTTCCACCAACCTTCAACATTACTTCTAAACTTATAGTATGACTCTGAAATCATCAGTGCAAATAATATGGTTAGACTCCATAATAGGTATATTCTTTAGAAAATTACTATTAATTTTGATGAAGTTTAGCAAATGAAAATTTGATAAACAACTTCATCTGTTTCCTTTGATTAAAAAGAAGAAAAGCTGGGCCCTGTGGCTCATGCCTTTAATCCCGGCACTTTGGGAGGCCGAGATGGGAGAATTGCTTGAGCCCAAGAGTTCAAGACCAGCCTGGGCAACATGGTGAAGCCTCATCTCTACAAAAAATACCAAAAAAATTAGCCAGATATGGTGGTGTGTACCTGTAGTGCCAGCTACTCAAGAGGCTGAGGCAGGAGGATTGCTTGAGCCCAGGAGGTTGAGGTTGCAGTGAGCCGTGATTGCACCACTGCACTCCAGACAGTTATGTGCTGAAGCTACTGCATTACTGGCTTGCCTGGCTTGTCTGTGAAGTGAGAGTATGCCATGGGCTACTTCACTGGGGAGGACTGAGTATCAAGTGGAAGGCAGAAGAGTGAGACATACTCAAAATGTGGCAATTGCATTTGTTCAAGAAGTATGCAAAGCACCTGTCCAAGAATGACAAGGTGGGTAGGCACAGGCTTGAGGGATCTGTGAGAAAAAAGACAGAGGATGTGGCCTGGGAAACCACAGTGCCTTCCTCAGCCACAGCAGCTGCATTCATTATTTACTGCTGTCTAATGTCATCAGTCTGTTCTAATAGATGTTGTAATGGGATGAACAGCTTTATCTGTTTCCTTTGTGTGATTTGCACATACCCTGTGGGAGCTAAGGATATTGGAGTCAGGTGGTATGAGTTCCAATGTGGCCCACGTCCTTTACTGGCTGGGTAACTCAGAGCATGTTTCTCAACCCCTTTGAGCCTCGGTTTCCTCATCTGTAAAATGGGAACATGATATCTCATGATGTTGTTGGGTTTAAATGGGAGAGTGCCGTGTGGCTGCTTAAACTGATGCCTAGAACATGACAAGAACTCAATAAATTACGGTTTAGAAAAAGGCCTTGGCCACTAAAAGAGGTAAAATAAAAAAAGAGAGAAGGAAAAGCATCCCAGAAATGGGACTGTAACATGTTTTACATACCGATAATGTCATATAGGTGAAATTATCCAAAATAAGAATGAGAGGAAATGGATATTTTAAAGCAGAAGCATTAAATTATAATTGATAAATTGTTGCAACCTTTTTATAGGACATTCTAGTTGTTTCCAGTCAAAATGTAAGATATTTGTTCTCTTTGACCAAGCATTTCCATTTCAGGAAATCCTCCTAAGGACATTCTCATGTATGGCACATGTGCAAGGATTTTCATATTTTCATATTTCAAATAGCAAAGCAGTGAGAATAAACAGAATAGTTCATTAAATGATAGTACCTCGGTACTATGGAATTCTATGAGATCAGGAGAGAGAATGGAGTTGAAAATTGGCCCAGATAATTGTCAATGATATATTTTTTGGGTAAAAACAAAAACATTGGCCCAGATAATTGTCAATGATACATTTTTTGGGTAAAAACAAAAACAGTACAAAACAATATATGGGATGTGTATATGTGCATGTATATATGTATGTATGTGTATTGTTATGGATATATGCAAGCAATGTGTGTATGTGTTCATGTATGTGGAGGGATGGGGCTGGACATGTATAGCCCAAATTATTAATAAATAATTTTTACCTCTGGGAAGCGTAAGTGGATGAAGGAGAAGTTTCTGCTTCTCTTACTTTCATATTATTCTGAAATCAAATATTTTATAGCAAGAATATCTATAATATTTTTACAATTTTGTAAAATATCCTATTCAAAACATTTGATCCAGGCTCTTGTGTAGACCATTTCTGGAGAATAAAGATCTGTTTAATTTAACTTTGTGTCCATTCACACAGTGCCAGAAGGTAGTGTCTCCAAGTGTTTGTCTAGTATGTCCATTTAAAAATGATTGTTCACTGGGCACAGTGGCTCCTACCTGTAAACCCAGCACTTTGGGAGGTTGAGATGGGTGGATCACTTGAGTCCAGGAGTTCACGACCAGCCTGGGCAACATGGCAAAATTTCATCTCTACAAAAAATACAGATTAGTTGGGCATAGTGGCAACACCTGTAGTTCTAGCTACTCAGGAGGCTGAGGTGGGAGGATCACTTGAGCCCAGGAGGTTGAGGCTGCGGTGTGCTGTGATCATCCCACTGCACTCCAGCCTGGGCAACAGAGTGAGACCCTGTCTAAAAACAAAACAAAACAATAAGAAAAATACAAAGATTATTAATTATTATTAATATGAATACTATTGAAAAAAGGTCGTATTTGTGCTCTTTTAAGAACTATAGAGTTTTTATCATTAAAGCAACATATGTTAATAAATTTAATTGTTAGAGATATGCATGGCTTAGAACATGAAGGTTCTTTAATGGTTATTAACAGGGTATATATTCGCCAGATATTTTCTAAACATATAGTGACATATCATTATAATATAAATTTTTACACAGGGGAGATCACCCTACGTAATTTATTCTAAAATGTATTTACTTACATGTCTTACATACTGATATATGTCATTATTTTTAATAGGTGTTGTATATTCAATGGTATGAATGAACCATAATTAATTTTTAATAATTACATCAGTCTCCTATTGATGGGCATTAAGTTGTTCTCAATTTTTTTTTCTTTTTTTTTTTTTTTTTTTTTTTGAGACAGAGCCTTGCTCTGTTGCCTAGATTGGAGTGCAGTGATGCAATCTCGGCCCACTGCAACCTCCGCCTCCTGGGTTCAAACAATTCTCGTGCCTCAGCCTCCCAAGCAGCTGGGATTACAAGCCTGTGCCACCATGCCCAGCTAATTTTTTATTTTTTTTTTGTATTTTTTGTAGAGATGGGGTTTTTCCATGTTGGCCAGATTGATCTCAAACTCCTGGCCTCAAATGATCCGCCCCCTCCTCGGCCTTTCAAAGTGCTGGGATTACAGGCATAAGCCACCATGCTTGACCTGTTTCTAATTTTTACTAAGACAATGCTACAGTAACCATTCTTATACATAAAACATTTGTGGGAGAATTTCTGTGAAACGAATACTTTGAAATGATATTGCTGGAATTTGGAAGGAATTTGGTTTTCCAAAAATTCCACGGCTGAGTGCGGTGGCTCACACCTGTAATCCCAGCACTTTGGGAGGCTGAGGCGGGTGTATCACTTGAAGTCAAGAGTTCAAGATGAGCCTGGCCAACATGGTGAAGCCCTGTCTCTACTAAAAATACAAAAATTAGCCAGGCGTGGTGACGTGTACGTGTAATCCCAGCTATTCGGAGGCTAAGGCAGGAGAATTGCTTGAATTCAGGAGGCAGAGTTTGCAGTGAGTCGAGATTGCTTCACTGCACCCCAGCCTGGGCAACAGAGCAAGACTCCATCTCAAAAAAAAAAAAAAAAAAAAAAAAAAAAAAAAAAAAAGATTGTATCTATTTATGCTACTACCAAGTGAATAAGAATCGTTCTTGTCCACATTCTAGCTAACAACTTTGATTTATACCAGTCTGCTGGCCAAAAATGTACATTTTATTTGTTTTTATTTTACTTCATTTATTAGTAGAGATGTCCAATTTCCATAACTTTCTTAAGGACCATGATACTTGGAATACTGGAGTTGTTCTTGCCCGATAACATTGGGGGAAACACATACTGTATTTTGTCACAGTATAAATTGGTTTGAGAACAATTTTAGAGCCAGACTTGAGAGCAGGTTTTAGTCTCCTAGAGAATATTTGTCATCTCAGAGTGATATGGAATTTCCTTGTATAGTTAAAATAGGTTTATATAGAGCATTGCTGGTTAAAACCCAAGTGTCATAAAGATAGATATTCACACAGCCTCTCTGTTACGCACTAAAATCTTAAGCTTTAGAAATGGCTGAGAATAGTTATTGCTTTTTATAATCACTATACTATTTGGTTTCATATTATGGTTTCCTCCTTTACTGTTTAGTGAATTTCAGCAATTTTCTTTTATCTCTTCTGTAAATGGCCTAAACTTCATTTAGATAAACTGAGAAGGAAACACCAAGGCCTTTATTTATTTTTAAAAAAAACAAGTGAGAAAGCTTGGGGTAGGAAAACAGAATGATGCACCATTTATTTTTTCTTTTTCGTCTTAGATGCCCAGGGGTTTTTGAGCTTCTTTGGCCATCTAAATTCATATTTATTAACTTAAATATAATTTAACCAGAGTCGAATTGTCTCGATGAGATTTCATAGCCACGAGCGACCATGAAACTGTCATTTGTCTCATTTGGGGAGGCACCAGAACTGATTACTCAGGAGATGACTGAAACTGCTGATCCCATTAATGCCATGGTTATTCTGGAGATAGTGCCCTGAGAGTGAAGATGGGTTGACCCACAGATTTGTTTGTGTATAGACTTTAACCAGAGCCAGGCTGACTCAGAGGCAAATTGGAATTGCTGCAGGAAGTTTCCCAATGAATGTTTTTGTCATATTTTTTAGCTGCCCACTCACCACTGGCATACCGTTAGCACCCAGTCTCCCTTCTGGAGGTGCCCACCAGGCAGATGGCAAAACGGCAGGTCCCAGCGCATGCTTCCTGCCGTGGCCACCAAGTGGCCAGCTTGTCCTCTGTCTGTCCCCTGGTTCAGCTTGGCTAAACTTGAATGTTCCTGTCTTCTGAGTTTGAGCTAAAAGGACAGGATGTTTGGAAGTCAGAATCATCAAGGCAGTAACTGAGGTGAGTGGGACAGGCAAGATAGTCGCGTGACATAAATTGTCACTTTGCTCCCTGTGGGTTCTCTTGTTTTGTGTTCATTTTCTAAGCCTGATTTAAACATCCATTCTTTGCTTCTTTCATCCTGAGAGGCCTGATTTGGTTCAGGGATCACCCCCTTGCCCATATAACTTGGGTAAATACTAATTGGTCTCTAACCCAGTGCTTCTCTACTTTCTCTGATGTCATAGAATACACAGAAAATGATAGTGTTTGTGTGGCACCCGCAGTAAATGGAAGAGGCTGCTCAGGCTGGAGGTGATCACCAAATTGTCTCTGGCTGCCTCCAGGGCTGAAAAGACCAATAGCTCAGTACACCTCTTGCCTCAGTACACTGGTTTTGAAGCTGTGGTTGAAGCTAGTCATGATGACCTTATTCCTCTACGAGGGACTGGTTTAGGGTAAACATAGGACCCAGCTCTGGTCAATGGGGAGCCATTTCTTAAAAAGCTGTCTGTTCTTAAAAATAGGCATGGCTGGGCCAGGCGCAGTGGCTCACGCCTGTAATCCTAGCACTTTGGGAGGCCAAGGCAGGCAGATCACGAGGTCAGGAGATTGAGACCATCCTGGCTAACACGGTGAAATTCTGTCTCTACTAAAAATACAAAAAATTAGCCGGGCGTGGTGGCAGGCGCCTGTAGTCCCAGCTACTCGGGAGGCTGAGGCAGGAGAATGGCTTGAACCCAGGAGGCGGAGCTTGCAGTGAGCCGACATTGTGCCACTGCACTCTAGCCTGGGCAACAGAGAAAGACTCCGTCTCAAAAAAAAAAAAAATAGGCATCATGGAGGCCAGGTGCAGAGGCTCATGCCTATGATCCCAACACTTTGGGAGGTCAAGATGGGAGGATCACTTGAGCTCAGGAGTTCAAGACCAGCCTGGGCAACATGGCAAGACCCATCTCTATTTTTATAAAAAAAAAAAAAAAAAAAAAGGTAAAAAGAAGTGATCTTTTTTTTTTGGAGTGGAGATGTGAGAGCTTCAAGGATGGCAGCTATATTGCAACCATGAGGGAATGTTACCTAAGAAGAATGTGCTGGGTGGAAAAATAGAAGAAGCCTGGGACTTTTATGATATTGCTAATCTGCTGACCTCACCAACCTTGGCACTGCCCTACCTGGAGAAACTGAGAATATAGATCCATATTATTAAAGTTATTTTCACTTTTTGTTTGTTTATTTTTTTTACTGTAAAAAGCATTCTGATGCAATATAAGCTCAGGACTTGAAGGTCAGGACTTATAGAAGAATTGTCCAACAACAACAACAAAAGTATTCAAAATAAAAACTTTTCAGGAAACATATAATAAAAATTGGAGATGTGCTGATATAAGGAAAATGTTTAAGTTCAGAATAAGATGGGCAGGAATAGAAGGAAATTCTTTAAAATTCACAGTTCTTTATTTTAAAAAGCATAGGATTTTTAAATTAACATGACAGTTTGTTTTTGTTTTTTGTTTGTTTTTTTTTGGGGGGGGTTGGCTTTTTGTTGTTGTTTTGAGATGGAGTCTTGCTCTGTCACCCAGGCTGGAGTGCAGTGGCATGATCCCAGTTCACTGCAAACTCCGCCTCCCAGTTTCAAGCGATTCTCCTGCCTCAGCTTCCTGAGTAGCTGGGATTACAGGCATGCGCCACCATGCCCAGCTAATTTTGTATTTTTAGTAGAGACAGGGTGTTACCTGTTGGTCAGGTTGGTCTCGAGCTCCTGACCTAGTGATAGTTGTTTTAAACAGAAATATTTACCAGTGTCTCAGTGGAATGCTAGAGAACTGGAAAGGATTCCAATTAACAATTGTGAGAGGCAGAAGAGCACACAAGTCAAGAGCCTGAAATTTGGAGCCAAACTGTGTAGGTTCAAAGCCTTCATCTGCTACTTCCTGGCTGTGATTTCATGTAAGTTATTTAACCTCTCTGTGCCTCAGTTTTCTCATCTGTAAAATGGAGATAATAATAATAGTCCTGACCTCAAAGGTATTGTGGAGTTTATACTTATAATAAACAGGAACAGAGTATGGCACATATTAAGTACTATATAAGTGCTTGTTATTATTAATCTACAATTATCACCTAAACCTATACCTGTGCAAAAAAAAAAGTCACTTAAGCACAAATGCTTCTACTGCTTCACAGTCACTAAAATAACTAAAATTAAGAAGACCTATAATACCACATTTTGGCAAAGATGTGGGATAACCAGATCTCTCATATATTGGCAGTGTAAAATGGTATGACCTTTTAGGAAATTGTTTGGCAGTTAAACATACATTCATCCTATGATCTGTTAGCTCCATTCATGCACATTTATTCAAGAGAAATGAAAACATATGCATGTGCACACACATGCACACACACACAGCTTGTAAAAGAATATTCATAGCTTATTAGCTTCTAATACCCCCAAACTGAGAACAACTGATTTCCATTAACAAGAGAGGACATAAATAAACTATACTATATTCATGCAATGGATACTACTCAGCAATCAGAAAATGAATGAATTGCTAATACATGCAACACCATGAATGAATATTAAAAACATTTTGCTCAGTAAAAGAAGCCAGGTATTAAAAAATACATACTCCATAATTCAATTTGTATGAAGTTCTACAACAGGAAAAACTAATCTATTGTGATAGAAATCTGAATAGTGGTTGCTATGGGAGGTAGGGAAAGATTGGCAGAGGTAGCTTTCTGGAAATGTTTTATATCTTGGTGGGGATGTGGATAACCTGGCTGTAATACCTAAAATATGTATTTTTATTATGCATAATTTATACTGTAATTTTCTAAATGAAACAAAAAGCAGTAACAGACAGTGCCCAGGTTTTGAGTAGTAAATGCACAAGATGAGCATCTTTTTATCCCAGGTAGCAAGGAAGCTGACAAATACTACTGGTAGCAAGGAAGCTGACAAATACTACTAAAACCATGTCACAAGGACTTGGAAACTGGCTTGAAGAGGCTCTCACTCGCCAAAATGGCCCAATCTGAATATCAGTAAAGAAAATTTAAAAAAAAGAAAATAACTTTAATGGATTGAAACACATAAATTATATTTAAATGCATATGTTCATAATGACAAAATGCATTTTGACCACCCTTGAAAGTACCCAACTCATTATTTTGGAAACTGGCAAATAAAGATAAAGAGTCAAACATTTTCTCTGCCTTTCTTGTATGAATTATACTACTGGGTAACCAATTAATAGATAAGGAAAAAAAACTCTCATTATAGAAATATTCTAGCTAGTAAGTAAGGGATAATAGAATTAGAACGCCATCATACTGCCACCCCTAATTAATTAAATGATATAGCTATTGAGCATTAGCAGCTGCTAATGTCACAAAAAGAAATGGCTCTTCTAATGAAAAAACACAAGTGGCGACCTATGAGATAGTATTGCCAAAAAAGATCTAACTGAAATCTGATAAAGCCTTGGGACTCAACCAACCTACAGGAACCATGGTAAACAGAGGAACATTTAAGTGACACCAGGGGAATGCAATCAGCAAAACTTAGGTGGTAGGAGAATTTACAGGATAAACAGCCTAGTTTCTTCAACAAATAAATTGCAATGAGAGAGAGAGGAGAGAAAAAGAGAGATGGATGGAACAGGAACCTGTAGGTTAACAGAGACCTAAGGAAAATATCAACCAGTTGCAAAATGTGGAGCTTTTTTTTATTTTGATTCAAACAAACTTGGGGAAAAAAGACATTAATCAGATAATTGGATATTTGAAAACTACAGATCTGATGATATTAAGGAATTACTGTTAACTTTTTTAAGTATTTAGGGTTATGTTTAAAAAAGAGTCCTTATCTTTTATATTGAATTATTTACAGATGAAATTACTTAAGTCTTGGTTTGCTTCAAAATAATACATACAGGAGGACAGAAAGTAGGCAAGAATATAAATGAAACAATATTAGCCAGGTGTTGATAACTTAAAACTAGGTGGAAACATGGGAGGTGGTTATGACACTGGTCTTTGACTTTTTGTGTGTACTTGAAATTTTCCATTACAAAAACTTTTTTGTTTTGGTTTTAAAGGAATACAAAGGGAGAGAGAAAGGGGAAAACAAAACGCCAGGTTCTGCAGAAAGACAGGAAGGAAGTCTAACAGAATGCCTGAGTGTTAACCCCTGGATGCATTCCACCTTGTCTACAATGGCCAAATGGAAAGGCCATGTGTAAGAGCATGGGCCCTGGGTTCAAATCCTGTTCTTCTACCCCCAACTGGGGAGACTTATGCTACCAGACATCTCAGTGCTTCAGTTTCCTATTTGTAAAATGGATTTCAAGAATGAACTTTGAAGACCCTTTTCTCTTCATTTTTCCAAACACAGAGATGAGACTCAATTTTACAAAGTTTATGTGCGTCACCTAAAAAACTGCACTTGCCTTATGGTAAAACCAAGTCAAAAGTCATGGCCTTCATCCTATGAAACAGACAGAAAGCAAACCCCTATCATGCCTGCTTCTCTCCCTACCTCTTTTCATCTCTGTTTTTCCATTTATGGTTAAAAAAGCAAGAAAATTCGCCTAGCACAAAAGTTTTCCCTCTTTTTCTGTCTAGAGGGGAATATGAGTAATGAACTTTTCCATCAGGGTTGTTTTTCCTGGACATAGTGCACCCCCTCCAGCTGCTAAAACATGTGATCCTGAAGGAGACCTTAAATAAACTTAAATGTTCCTTATCGGTCAGTCCCAGTTTGTACTAAATTATGAATTAATTTTCTGTATTTGGTAATTTTCCTTTTTAAACAGAAGTTCTATTCATTCAAAATATTAGTTGAGAACTTTCCAGGTTCCACGTGTTATAGCCCTGAACAAGGCAGAAATGGTCCCGAAACCAACTATTCCTGTGGCTGGCTCTTTCCTGACGTCCAGTCTTAATCCAGGAGCTCACTCTCCCCATACAGCATTCTCCACCCCTCTTTATCATGTCCTCCTGCTTTATTTTCTTCCTAAGTCTTACTCTTATCTGAAATTACCTCATTTATGCATTAAATTATTTTTTGTTTCATGCCACCCTCTGGATACCTCTCCTGTTCACCGCTGTTCCCCCACCACCTAGCACCATGCCCAGCAGAGCTAGCTACATAATTTACCAGACTCTACATGTCTTTTGTGTGTCTATAGCCAAATACCACAGACTGGGTAATTTATAAAGAAAACAGATTTATTTGGCTCATGGTTCTGGAGGCTGGGAAGTCCAAGAACATGGCACTGGCATCTGGCAGGGTCATCCCATGGCTGAAGGCAGAAAGGTACACAGGTTCACAGGAAGAAAGAGGAAAAATGTGGGCTGAACTTATCTTTTATTAGAAGCCCACCTCCATGATAACTAATCTACTTCTGTGATAATGAATTAATCCATTATCATGTCTTGAAGATCCCACTTCTTTTTTTGTTTGTTTGTTTGTTTTTGAGGCAGGGTCTCACTGTGTCACCCAGGCTGGAGTGTAGTGGCACAGTCTTGGCTCACTGCAGCCTCAACCTCCCAGGCTTAAGTGATTCTCCTACCTCAGCCTCCTGAGTATCTGGGACTATAGGCGCATGCCACCACACTTGGCTAATTTTTGTGTTTTTTGTAGAGATGGAGTTTCACTATATTGCCCAGGCTGGTCTCAAACTCCTGAACTCAAGCAATCTGTTTTTGTTGGCTTCCCAAACTGCTGGGATTACAGGCGTGTGCCCCCTGGATCTGGCCAGTCCTACCTCTTAATACTGTGAAAATGGCCATCAAATTTTAACATGAGTTTTAGTGGGGACATTCAAACCATTGCACAATGCAAATTGGAAATGTGGGATTCCTTGCTCAAAATGATTAAGAATTGTGAGACAGCAGAACACTAAACCAAGCATGAGGCTCTTCTGAGTGTTGAATCCTGTGGGCCTACATAGGCCACACACCCAGCTCTGAGGTCCAATACCTGATAGATGTTCAAAAAAATAATTACTGCAATGAATGCAAATTTAAGAAAAATCATCAGGTATCCAAGGAGCTCTGACATACAGATTGATAAAAGATTAAAAACAGAAACCAGCATGTGTGTGAAAGGAATGTGTAATTCCTCAATTATGGAGTTGACTATGAGGTAACAAATAAAGTGATTACTCTTCTCTTTTTGAGAGATGCCAGGTCCAGGATGTAAATTTGTCAAAGGTCAGAACCATGGTGTTTTCATCTTTGACTTCCTCATAAGGCCTCTGCATGTATTTGATGCTCAAGAAATATTTGAACTGAAACTGAATTGTTTCTAGAGGCTGAATTAGAGAAGGATGAGGAGTTATGAGGAAATATTTTTTCTTTAGTGCAAACCTCACTAAATTTAGGAGGAGATGAGCTGGTCTTAAAGTTTGTCCTCTTACTTTATGACAAATGGTTTAGTGCTATGCCCAGCTGTCAGAGTTTTGGAAAACTGCAATACATTGCCTCTGTTGTGATTTTATGGTGTGTCTGGCATTCATTCAGTATGTGAAATGTTCTATGATGAAAGTGACAGTTTTGTGATAAAACGCAAAGCTTCTCTTAAAGACAAAAATTGGGATCCTGCTTCCACATATTTTTCCTTAAATTGGTGGACATATTTCCTTTATTCCACCCTCACAGTCAATAAAAGCCTCCACAAAGTCACCAATACATATGCACAAGCTCACCAGTTAGGTGATCATCCAACTGTGTCACAATTTGTATTTTATAGGCACAGTTTCACATATAAGCTCATATTTCATTTGGACCTATTCCAGGATATAGTTTCATTTTCAACGGGACTCCTAAACAGGGCTCCCCAAGTCTACATTCCTGAATCCCAGGTTAAGCCCTGCCTTGTGTCTGGCTGCATGGCAGAAGGCGTTTGGAAGAACATTTGTTTCAGGTTGGATATAGCATCAGCTTTGCCGCTGTCCTGTTCTGGCCTTTGAATGCCAGTTATCTGGGACCCCTTCTGATTTACTGATTACAAAACTCCTGTCTGATACCCCACTACTGCAGGAATTATCCATTTCCTCAAGACTGAATCCCTGGCACCTATGCCCTTGTCCCGTCTTTGCACCTAGAGCCCCACCAAACTCCCCAATCCTGTGTTTATAAGCACCCACATTCTTGAACAGTGTTGGTCAGTGGACTAGTGGTGTCAGATTCCAATTATCCTTTCTCACACAAACTGACATATTAGATAGGATATTTTTGTTTGCAAATAGTTTTGTTTAAAAATCAGAACTAGCCTGAGCAGAAACAGAAATTATAGACTCAGTAACTGAAAAGGCCGGGGAATGACTTCAGGTTCAATGGCATTTCATAATTCAGACAGTGACACTGGAGTATGTCTCTCTCCAATTCTTCTGTCTGGCATGAGGCTTCCTGGTAGCCCCAGATTTTCATCGAAGCAACTTTGTAACTCCAAAACAAACAAAAACAAAGATACTTCTTCTCTGATCCCTATAACTAATGGGTATGGGGTGTATTAGTATGGGTTCTCTAAAGGGACAGAATTAATAGGATATTATATATATGTGTATATATATTATATATATGTATATAAACGTGTGTGTATATATGTATGTGTGTGTATATATGTATGTGTGTACATATATATATCTATATATAAAGGGGAGTTTATTAAGTATTAACTCACATGATAACAAGGTCCCACAATAGGCTGTCTGCAGGCTGAGGAGCAAGGAGAGCCAGTCCGAGTCCCCAAAATGAAGAACTTGGAGTCTGATGTTCGAGGTCAGGAAGCATCCAGCACGAGAGAAAGATGTAGGCTGGGAGACTAGGCCAGTCTTGTCTTTTCACATTTTTCTGCCTGCTTTATATTCTAGCCACACTGGCATCTGATCAGATGGTGCCCACCCAGATCAAGGGTGGGTCTGCCTTTCCCAGCCCACTGACTTAAATGTTAATCTCCTTTGGCAGTACCCTCAGAGGCACACCCAGGATCAATACTTGGCATCCTTCAATCCAATCAAGTTGACACTAAGTATTAACCATCACATGGGGGTAGAGTGATTTTATTGGTCAGTCTTGAATCACATATTCATCTTCTTTATATGGGGATATGGGGTTCCCCCACCCCCAGTTATTTGGATGGTATCCCCAAAGAAAAGCAGGGATCCTGTTTCCTAATTTTTTTTTTTTTTTTTTGAGACGGAATCTTGCTCTGTCACCTAGGCTGGAGTGCAGTGGCGCGATCTCGGCTCACTGCAACCTCCGTCTGCCAGGTTGAAGCAATTCTCCTGCCTCAGCCTCCCGAGTAGCTGGGAATACAGGCACCGGCCACCACA
Source organism: Pongo pygmaeus (assembly GCF_028885625.2). Taxonomy (NCBI): domain Eukaryota; kingdom Metazoa; phylum Chordata; class Mammalia; order Primates; family Hominidae; genus Pongo; species Pongo pygmaeus. The sequence goes on from NC_085930.1 coordinate 84,050,442, forward strand.
CCTGGCTAATTTTTGTATTTTTAGTAGAGATAGGGTTACCCCATGTTGGCCAGGCTGGTCTCAAACTCCTTACCTCAGGTGATCTGCCAACCTCAGCCTCCCAAAGTGCTGAGATTATAGGCATGAGACACTGTGCCTGGCCTCCTAATTTTAACATTCCTGATAGACTCCATCTCTGTGTGTTCTCACACCATAACCTGAGCTTGCCCAGCCTCCCCACTAATTTGGTCTGTCAACCTTCACCTGGCCCTCAAGCTGCCCTGGCCTCCTGGTTTTAGCCTTGCCTAATCTAGACCATCTTGCTGCTGAAACTGGCTATCAACATTCTGGTTGTCATTCAACAGTGAAAACATTTTTACCATACAATCAGAAATGTCCCACTAGTTCTCTCAGTCAACTCTCCAACCCAGTAAGAAAAGGTACCATGTATTGAGTTTTTACTGTTATATATTAACAAATAGAAGGTTCTCTCAAATAAAGTAAAACAATAATTCCCCACCTTCCCAACAAGAAGACTCAGGCAAATGTTTTGGGTCAACCTATATAAAATTTTAGAAATGTATATGAAATATTAGAAACTTTACTGCTAATATTAGGAGTGCTCATAACACTTGTTATGTAGATTAATAATCGGAGTGATTTCTGCCTTGTGCTCTCCCTCTTGATAGGATAATTGTATTCAACTTCTTCATGTGCATCTGTGTGCTGGCACTGAAACAAAAGTCCTCTTTGAGTCATCCTTGTATCACAGCGCAGCATCTCCACTTCTGCCCAAGTTGTTTGAGCTATATAGCACTTTTTCAATCTCCATATATGATGCTTTTCTGGGAATATCATCATTGCCCAGCTTTTTTTTCCTTTTTCCATTTATCCTATAAGTATATGTACATGAAATAATGTTTAAGAAACTTGTTTCTTCTAACATCCAACCCCGCCAATTGGGAGGTCACGTGCTCACAAATAATTACTAAATATGTATTAAACTTTTTGCCACCTTTTCTACTGATATCATCAAGTGACTTCTATTTGCATCCAAACTGAGCATTGACTGAAGTTGTTACAGGCTGCCATGTCTTCCCCAGACAGTATATTGTTGTCATAGTAATTAGAGTCTTTGGAAGGATATGAAGATAAAGCCACTCCCCAGTTTCTGAGGGATTAACATTGTGTGGGGGTAAAGGGAGGTACCCCACCCTATATTTAGATACCTGTGGTATCTCCCAGGCAAATTCTTTGAGCTTTGCATGAACTATCTCTTTTAATTCCCCCAGCACTCCTGAAGGAGATCAGGATTTTTATCTCCATTTTACAAAGGAGGGAACCAATTCTCAGAAAGATCAAGTAACTTTCCCAAGGATATATACAGCTGTAAAACACGAGGTTTCTCTGACTCTAGAGAGTCTTAGAGATTTAATCTTATGGTTATGTTCTTAACCATACCATACTCTTGAGCAAAATTCCAGACTGTTCTTTTTTTCAGGTGGGAGAAGCATGATACCCTGTCACAAGCTTTTACTTAATCATTCTTTTTTTTAAAAAAAAAAAAAGTAAATTTATTATTTTTCCAGAATTCTATATGTTTTTCTCTCTGCCTTCAAGCATAATGTATTTTGATTATTTCCTATGCACTGAATGTCTTCAATAGTAATGATTTCATTAAATGCAAATAGTGAAATGAATCTTTTCTGAGACCACATCATTCTGCCAAGATTTTCTGTTGTGGCTGGCATCTCTGATTGATTTTACTAAGGTTGTTCCATGGAATTCTGAGTTTCTTTCTGAGTGGAAAAGCTGTTAACATCAACTGGCTGTGAGTAGCAAAGTTGAGTTAAATATTGTTTTTATTTATATTCATTAAATTCCCAGCCTCATCCAGAACATGCATAGAAGTTTAGATTCATACACGGCATCGCCTATCTCTGAATAATTACCCAACCTAAAGCTTGCATTATCAATGAAGTTTGGAAAACAGTAGATGACATTTCATCATATGTTTTAAATGTGTTGTAAAGAAAGTATTTGAGTGGCCAAAAGAAATAGCAGAAGTTTTTTAGTTGTTTTTATTTTCCTATTTCTCCCGTGACTCATATTGAAAGGCTTTTGTTTCTAATCAAAGCAACAAACAGTATGGTCATTTCCTTGAGATTATATGGCAGCGGAAGGCGTCGGGGGTTTTTAAGTTCCTACTTCCACTGGCTTGTAGTTGGAGAAAATGCAAGCACATGCGCGCACACACACATGCGCACACACACACACACACCACACAAGTGCTTAATACGTGTGTCTTTTGTCTTAAGCATTCTCTTCAGTTCCTTTAAATGAGCCGAGGTCATGATGGTTCGGAGGTAAGAATGATTTTTTTTTATGATCTTCCAATTGCAGACTGTGTAACGGTGCTTCTTCAGCTTTGACTGGGATTTCAAAGCAAAATCTTGGGCAGATTTTAATATGTACTGGGGGTGGACTAATCTAAGAACTAATATTGCAGAACCCAACTTGAAGAAAAGGAAATTACACAAAATGTTTATCTTCACTCTTGTGAAGGAATTAACTTTTTCCAAAACGGAGTTGGATGTGCTCTGTTTGATACCAAAGTGAAGATGGTCCTTAAAGACGCCCATCGTCCGGAGGGTTTTCCTGTAATTGTTTTAATGCTATCTTTGCTCCTTTAAAGGTCGTGAAAGGCTGATTTCTTATTTTGCTTAGAACTTTGGCAAATATGAAGTGTGTAATTCCGCCTCATCACTCTTTCCCCTGCTCCCACCACTCTCTCCTTTTTTCTTTTTTTTGAATTTTAAATACTGGAGTTTCTTTATGGATGTAGAAAAGACAGAGAGAGGGCAGGAACTGTGTCAGTAAGCAACACAAAAATGCTTTTTGATTTATAATTGTTCATCGTTTCATCAGCAAGATGTGTTTGGGGCCTTCCCTGTTTTTGTGAACACTTGGCAACAAAAATTCCGTGGTGTCCTAGAGCTCATTAGCAGCCCCTCTGAAAGGATCCTTTGATGTGGGTCCCTGTTTTGCCTCCAGAAAGAAGAAGGAAAATTGAATTTTGTCCTCCAGTCTAGTTTGTGGTGAGGACTCTATGTGATCAGAATTCAGCAGTTCAAGATAGAAACCTCGGAAATGCCATTTTTGGGGACGGCTTCCAATTAATTAATAAAACTTTTATGATTTGTCAGAGGAAGTCCTACATCCTTATTAAAGGGGAGCCTTTTTTTCTTTCCTGCCTTGTAATGTGGTTATGGTAAACTCATTAAGTCCAACTCCATGTGGCCATTTTTCTTTCCTGATGGGTAGATGTTGATGGTGGACGGGAGGAATATCTGGGTAAAAAACAAAGGAAATTATCTCATCCAGTAGACTGCAAAACTCTTGGGGATAGAAGGAAGTCTGTAGAGGAAGTGGGCAGGATTGGGTAGAGAAGAGAAACATCAAAGAAATTAAATATATCACAATAGGAACTGGAATAGTACCCTTTTGCTATAATATAACAACGTAATAGTGTAGCCTTAGAAATGAGTCCATTGTCTCTAAATCGGTCCTATCTAAAGGTATCTAATGTCTGAAGGAGTGAAAAGGAATATAATCATATCCAAATGCAGTCCTGTGACCTGGATTCTCAGAGTAGCATTATGGTGACCTAAGGCCTCATTATAAATGATCCTGTTCTTAAGATTCAGGCCATAGAACATCCTGAGAAGTAAGACTATCTTGTTATGCAGCTCTTTCAAGAGTCAGAAACTACAGCTCTTAGCAGAGGGCCTAAAATATTCCCAGACATACCAAGTTCCACTCCAGAGCATACTCTGTGTGTTCCACTGTGTTTGGTCCTACATTTGAAGTATGCAGGGAAGTTGTTACTACTAGAATGGAGGTTGCTGCAGACAGGTACTATGTCTCACCCATGGAGAGAATTCCCAGTAACTATCAGGAGGCAGGGTGATGGGTGGTGGACAAATATTATTGGCTGAGCAGAATTGTTAGGTATATTTATGCCATGGAACATTTAAACCAGAAGAAACCTTGTAAGTCACTTCGTCCAATCTCCTCATTCTGTTACTGAAGACATTAAAATTCAGAGAAGAGGAGGAATTTTTCTAAGACTTCCTATCCCATTAGGGGCAGGGCACAGCTTGGATTCTGGATCTCCTGAGTTCTGAATGTATGCTCTGTCCACCCTTTGCCTTTTCTGGGCCAGAGGATGATTTTGCCTAATTTCCAGCATCTCTGAATTTCATGCAGCAAGAGTTTCTTTTCATGGGTGCATGCATCTTATAATAGAAAAGTGGGAGCTGCATCCAAATGAGATTCTGCTTTCTGTTCTGCATGGCTTCCAATTGCTAGCAGAAGCCTGTGCACAGGTGCACAATAGACCCCAGGAAAAGAACTACATGTCTTGTCTCTTATCACAAAAAGCTGTAGTGCTAAGTAAAACCATACTAAAACACTTTCTCTTTGTTTCAAAAATACTGTGGCAACCTGAAAATACTAGTGAGCTCTCAGCAGAGGCCTGTCTCGGGATCATAATTCAAGTATGAGACTTACGTTTGTCCCTGAGGTAGATTCTGTGAAGCTCCAATTAAGACTTTTTTCTCGCTTAATGTTGGAAAACTAGAAAAAATTTTAAATGCAATATTTTCCTAAACTGGAAAAGTAAACCTGAGTACAGGTAAACTATACATTAATATATGTTTATGTGATTTGGCAAGGTTAAACAATCAATTTATTATTCCAATAACAGCAATCTAAGAAAGGAAGATATTGGGCATATTCCCTGTATACTTCAGATGCTTTTTTTTTCCTCAAAGGAAGCTTTTGTAGATCGGGCTGTAAGGGTAGGCACACCTTTGTTGTCTTGTATTGGTTTATTTTCTCCTTTGGTTTTCTTTTTTTATTATTATTATACTTTAAGTTCTAGAGTACATGTGCACAACGTGCAGGTTTGTTACATATCTATACATGTGCCATGTTGCTGTGCTGCACCCATTAACTCGTCATTTACATTAGGTATATCTCCTAATGCTATCCCTCTCCCCTCCCCCCCTCCTCCCACTGCAAGGCAGGCCCCACCGTGTGCTGTTCCCCTTCCTGTGTCCAAGTGTTCTCATTGTTCAATTCCCACCTGTGACTGAGCACATGCTGTGTTTGGATGTTTGTCCTTGCGATAGTTTGCTGAGAATGATAGTTTCCAGCTTCATCCATGTCCCTATGAAGGACATGAACTCATCCTTCTTTATGGCTGCACAGTATTCCATGGTGTATATGTGCCACATTTTCTTAATCCAGTCTATCATTGATGGACATTTAGGTTGGTTCCAAGTCTTTGCTATTGTGAATAGTGTCACAATAAACATACGTGTGCATGTGTCTTTAAAGCAGCATGATTTATAATCCTTTGGGTATATACCCAGTAATGGGATGGCTGGGTCAAATGGTATTTCTACTTCTAGATCCCTGAGGAATCGCCACACTGGCTTCCACAATGGTTGAACTAGTTTACAGTCCCACCAACAGTGTAAAAGTGTTCCTATTTCTCCATATCCTCTCCAGCACCTGTTGTTTCCTGACTTTTTAATGATCGCCATTCTAACTGGTGTGAGACGCTATCTCATTGTGATTTTGATTTGCATTTCTCTGATGTCCAGTGATGATGAGCATTTTTTCATGTGTCTGTTGGTTGCATAAATGTCTTCTTTTGAGAAGTGTCTGTTCATATCCTTCGCCCACTTTTTGATGGAGTTGTTTGTTTTTTTCTTGTAAATTTGTTGGAGTTCATTGTAGATTCTGGATATTAGCCCTTTGTCAGATGAGTAGATTGCAAAAATTTTCTCCCATTCTGTAGGTTGCCTGTTCACTCTGATGGTAGTTTCTTTTGCTGTGCAGAAGCTCTTTAGTTTAATTAGACCCCATTTGTCAATTTTGGCTTTTGTTGCCATTGCTTTTGGTGTTTTAGACATGAAGTCCTTGCCCATGCCTATGTCCTGAATGGTATTGCCTAGGTTTTCTTCTAGGGTTTTTATGGTTTTAGGTCTAACATTTAAGTCTTTAATCCATCTTGAATTAATTTTTGTATAAGGTATAAGGAAGGGATCCAGTTTCAGCTTTCTACATATGGCTAGCCAGTTTTCCCAGCACCATTTATTAAATAGGGAATCCTTTCCCCATTGCTTGTTTTTGTCAGGTTTGTCAAAGATCAGATGGTTGTAGATGTGTGGTATTATTTCTGAGGGCTCTTTTCTGTTGCATTGGTCTATATCTCTGTTTTGGTACCAGCACTATGTTGTTTTGGTTACTATAGCCTTGTAGTATAGTTTGAAGTCAGGTAGCGTGCTGCCTCCAGTTTTGTTCTTTTGGCTTAGGATTGACTTGGCAATGTGGGCTCCTTTTTGGTTCCATATGAACTTTAAAGTATTTTTTTCCAATTCTGTGAAGAAAGTCATTGGTAGCTTGTTGGGGATGGCTTTGAATCTCTAAATTACCTTGGGCAGTATGGCCATTTTCATGATATTGATTCTTCCTATCCATGAGCATGGAATGTTCTTCCATTTGTTTGTGTCCTCTTTTATTTCCTTGAGCAGTGGTTTGTAGTTCTCCTTGAAGAGGTCCTTCACATCCCTGGTAAGTTGGATTCCTAGGTATTTTATTCCCTTGGAAGCAATTGTGAATGGGAGTTCACTCATGATTTGGCTCTCTGTTTGTCTGTTATTGGTGTATAAGAATGTTTGTGATTTTAGCACATTGATTTTGTATCCTGAGACTTTGCTGAAGTTGCTTATCAGCTTAAGGAGATTTTAGGCTGAGACAATGGGGTTTTCTAAATATACAATCATGTCATCTGCAAACAGGGACAATTTGACTTCCTCTTTTCCTAACTGAATACCCTTTATTTCTTTCTCCTGCCTGATTGCCCTGCCCAGAACTTCCAACACTATATTGAATAGGAGTGGTGAGAGAGGGTATCCCTGTCTTGTGCCACTTTTCAAAGGGAATGCTTCCAGTTTTTGCCCATTCAGTATGCTATTGACTGTGGGTTTGTCTTAAATAGCTCTTATTATTTTGAGATACGTCCCATCAATACCTAATTTGAGAGTTTTTAGCATGAAGCGTTGTTGAATTTTGTCAGAGGCCTTTTCTGCATCTATTGAGATAATCATGTGGTTTTTGTCTTTGGTTCTGTTTATATGCTGGATTACGTTTATTGATTTGCATATGTTGTACCAGCCTTGCATCCCAGGAATGAAGCCCACTTGATCATGGTGGATAAGCTCTTTGATGTGCTGCTGGATTCGGTTTGCCAGTATTTTATTGAGGATCTTTGCATCGATGTTCAACAGGGATATTGGTCTAAAATTCTCTTTTTTTGTTGTGTCTCTGCCAGGCTTTGGTATCAGGATGATGCTGGCCTCATAAAATGAGTTAGGGAGGATTCCCTCTTTTTCTATTGATTGGAATAGTTTTAGAAGGAATGGTACCAGCTCCTCCTTGTACCTCTGGTAGAATTCTGCTGTGAATCTGTCTGATCCTGGACTTTTTTTGGTTGGCAGGCTATTAATTACCGCCTCAATTTCAGAACCTGTTATTGGTCTATTCAGAGATTCAACTTCTTCCTGGTTTAGTTTTGGGAGGGTGTATGTGTCCAGGAATTTATCCATTTCTTCTAGATTTTCTAGTTTATTTGCGTAGAAGTGTTTATAGTATTCTCTGATGGTAGTTTGTATTTCTGTGGGATCAATGGTGATATCCCCTTTATCATTTTTTATTGCATCTATTTGATTCTTGTCTCTTTTCTTCTTTATTAGTCTTGCCAGCAGTCTATCAATTTTGTTGATCTTTTCAAAAAACCAGCTCCTGGATTCGTTGATTTTTTGAAGGGTTTTTTGTGTCTCTATCTCCTTCAGTTCTGCTCTGATCTTAGTTATTTCTCGCCTTCTGCTAGCTTTTGAATGTGTTTGCTCTTGCTTCTCTAGTTCTTTTAATTGTGATGTTAGGGTGTCAAATTTAGATCCCTCCTGCTTTCTCTTGTGGTCATTTAGTGCTATAAATTTCCCTCTACACACTGCTTTAAATGTGTCCCAGAGATTCTGGTATGTTGTGTCTTTGTTCTCATTGGTTTCAAAGAACATCTTTATTTCTGCCTTCATTCGTTATGTACCCAGTAGTCATTCAGGAGCAGGTTGTTCAGTTTCCATGTAGTTGAGCGGTTTTGAGTGAGTTTCTTAATCCTGAGTTCTAGTTTGATTGCACTGTGGTCTGAAAGACCGTTTGTTGTAATTTCTGTTCTTTTACATTTGCTGAGGAGTGCTTTACTTCCAACTATGTGGTCAATTTTGGAATAAGTGCGATGTGGTGCTGAGAAGAATGTTTATTCTGTTGATTTGAGGTGGAGAGTTCTGTAGATGTCTATTAGGTCCACTTGGTGCAGAGCTGAATTCAATTCCTGGATATCCTTTTTAACTTTCTGTCTCACTGATCTGTCTAATGTTGACAGTGGAGTGTTAAAGTCTCCCATTATTATTGTGTGGGAGTCTAAGTCTCTTTCTTGGTCTCTAAAGACTTGCTTTATGAATCTGGGTGCTCCTGTATTGGGTGCATATATATTTAGGATAGTTAGCTCTTCTTGTTGAATTGATCCCTTTACCATTATGTAATGGCCTTCTTTGTCTCTTTTGATCTTTGTTGGTTTAAAGTCTGTTTTATCAGAGACTAGGATTGCAACCCTTGCCTTTTTTTGTTTTCCATTTGCTTGATAGACCTTCCTCCATCCCTTTATTTTGAGCCTATGTGTGTCTCTGCATGTGACAGGGGTCTCCTGAATACAGCACATTGATGGGTCTTGACTCTTTATCCAATTTGCCAGTCTGTGTCTTTTAATTGGAGCATTTAGCCCATTTACATTTAAGGTTAATAGTTATGTGTCAATTTGATCCTGTCATTATGATGTTAGCTGGTTATTTTGCTCGTTAGTTGATGCAGTTTCTTCCTAGCCTCGATGGTCTTTACAATTTTGCATGTTGTTACAGTGGCTGGTACTGGTTTTTACTTTCCAGGTTTAGTGCTTCCTTCAGGAGCTCTTGTAGGGCAGGCCTGGTGGTGACAAAACCTCTCAGCATTTGCTTATCTGTAAAGGATTTTATTTCTCCTTCACTTATGAAGCTTAGTTTGGCTCGATATGAAATTCTGGATTGAAAATTCTTTTTTTTAAGAACGTTGAATATTGGCCCCCACTCTCTTCTGGCTTGTAGAGTTTCTGCCGAGAGATCTGCTATTAGTCTGATGGGCTTCCCTTTGTGGGTAACCCGACCTTTCTCTCTGGCTGCCCTTAACATTTTTTCGTTCATTTCAACTTTGGTGAATCTGACAATTATGTGTCTTGGAGTTGCTCTTCTCGAGGAGTATCTTTGTGGCATTCTTTGTATTTCCTGAATTTGAAGGTTGGCCTGCCTTGCTAGGTTGGGGAAGTTCTCCTGGATAATATCTTGCAGAGTGTTTTCCAACTTGGTTCCATTCTCCCCGTCACTTTCAGGTACACCAATCAGACATAGATTTGGTCTTTTCATATAGTCCCATATTTCTTGGGGGCTTTGTTCGTTTCTTTTTACTCTTTTTTCTCTAAACTTCTCTTCTTGCTTCATTTCATTCATTTGATCTTCAATCACTGATACCCTTTCTTCCACTTGATTGAATCGCTACTGGAGCTTGTGCATTCGTCATGTATTTCTTGTGCCATGGTTTTCAGCTCCATCAGGTCATTTAAGGACTTCTCTACACTGGTTATTCTAGTTAACCATTCGTCTAATCTTTCTTCAGGGTTTTTAGCTTCTTTGCGATGAGTTCAAACTTTCTCCTTTAGCTTGGAGAAGTTTGGTCATCTGAAGCCTTCTTCTCTCAAGTCATCAAAGTCATTCTCTGTCCAGCTTTGTTCCATTGCTGGCAAGGAGCTGCATTCCTTTGGAGGTGGGGAGGCGCTCTGATTTTTAGAATTTTCACCTTTTCTGCTCTGTTTTTTCCCCATCTTTGTGGTTTTGTCTACCTTTGGTCTTTGATGATGGTGATGTACAGATGGAGTTTTGTGTGGATGTCCTTTCTGTTTGTTAGTTTTCCTTCTAACAGTCAGGACCCTCAGCTGCAGGTCTGTTGGAGTTTGCTGGAAGTCCACTCCAGACGCTGTTTGCCTGAGTATCAGCAGCAGAGGCTGCAGAACAGCAAATATTGCTCAACGGCAAATGTTGCTGCCTGAGCGTTCCTTTGGCTTTGTCTCAGAGGGGTACCTGGCTGTGTGAGGTGTCAGTCTGCCCCTACTGAGGGGTGCCTCCCAGTTAGGCAATTCGGGGGCCAGGGACCCACTTGAGGAGGCAGTCTGTCCGTTCTCAGATCTCAAACTCCATGCTGGGAGAACCACTACTCTCTTCAAAGCTGTCAGACAGGGACATTTGAGTCTGCAGAGGTTTCTGCTGCCTTTTGTTCGGCTATGCCCTGCCCCCAGAGGTGGAGTCTACAGAGGCAGGCAGGCCTCCTTGAGCTGCAGTGGGCTCCACCCAGTTTGAGCTTCCAGGCTGCTTTGCTTACCTACTCAAGCCTCGGCAATGGCGGGTACCCCTCCTCCAGCCTCACTGCCTCCTTGCAGTTCGATCTCAGACTGCCGTGCTAGCCATGAGCGAGGCTCCGTGGGCATAGGACCCTCCGAGCCAGGCACAGGATATAATCTCCTGGTGTGCCATTTGCTAAGATCATTGGAAAAGTGCAGTATTAGGGTGGGAGTGACCTGATTTTCCAGGTGCCATCTGTCACAGCTTCCCTTTGCTAGGAAAGGGAATTCCCTGACCCCTTGTGCTTCCCGGGCGAGGCTATGCCTCACCCTGCTTCAGCTCACTCTCTGTGGGCTGCACCCACTGTCCTGCACCCACTGTCCAACAAGCCCCAGTGAGATGAACCCAGTATCTCAGTTGGAAATGCAGAAATCACCCATCTTCTGCATCACTCAAGCTGGGAGCTATAGACTGGAGCTGTTCCTGTTCAGCCATCTTGGAACCGCCCCTGTGGTTGTTTTTTCTTCTTTCCTTGTAAGTTCAGATGAACAATTCTGCAGACGTTATACTTATTCTTTCAGGAACACGCTTTTATACTATCATTTCTATTAGATGTTTCTAGATTCAGGTTTTCCAGTCAGGAGGGACAGTAGTCCAGAAATTGGTCGTCTATAAAGGAGGATCTTTATCCTATACAACAGTATGGTGTGGCTGAAAAGCCCAGTAGACAAGAGAGAGATAACTGGACTCCAGGTCTAACTCTGCCACTTACTGACAAGCTAAGTGGTCTTGGAAGCTAATTTTTCGTATTCAGTCCTCAGAATCCACATTGATGAGTGAAGGGATTAGACTAATGCTGAGGCTATTTTTCAGCTTAGAAATGCTCTGTAACTCTTAATTATTTGTAGTTACTTCTCTATTACCCAAATATATTACAGCTCTATCTGTCACTCTGTTTAACCTCCATCTCTCTCCCTCTTTCCCTTCCTTTCCTCCCTCCTTCTGTCCTTTTTCTCCCTCTTCTTTCTTCCTTTCCACTGATATTCTCCTTTTCACATAGAAAGAAATTCAGGGCACAGATTAAAATGGCCCAGATGCCTGTAGAGCCTCTGGCAGTATATGGATAGGGACAAACTAAGTAAGGCAAGGTTGGAGATGGAGAAATTACTGATGCCACTAATTGGAATCAGACACTGAGATGCTGTCCATGAAGAAATCAAGATCTTTGGTAATGGATGCAACTCTTAGATTGAAATTTGACACTGGCCCTTGGATTCCAAATTCTTTAAAAGTCAACACATATTCCCTGGGTATGTACTGCACCAGCAATGTGTCAGGCTTGGGCTTACAGAGGTGAATAAGATGCAGCCACTATACTTATGGGTCCATTACCAGTTGGGGAATATAAATAGGAACTCTCCAGTGACTCTCTGTAGCTCTTACAAGCTTGACTTTTAGTTCATTTGCGACTCACTCTTGGGGAGTATAGAAACTGTTAAGACGGGCCAGGTGTGGTGGTTCACGCCTGTAATCCCAGCACCTTGGGAGGCTGAGGTGGGCAGATCACTTGAGGCCAGGAGTTCGATACCAGCCTGGCTAACGTGGTGAGACGCTGTCTCTACTAAAACTAGAAAAATTAGCTGGGCATGGTGGCACACACCTGTAATCCCAGCTACTTGGGAGGCTGAGGCAGGAGAATCACTTGAACCCGGGAGGTGGAGGTTGCAGTGAGCCGGGATCGCACCACTGCACTTCAGCCTGGGTGACAGAATGAGACCCCGTCTAAAAAAAAAAAAAAAAAAAAAAAAAAAAACTGTTAAGACAAAATGGCTGTAAGTAGTGGAGTTTAATTAATATGTAATATGATTTTTAGGTCAAGGGATTAAATTGACAGGGGTATATCCAGGTAGGAATTGAATAATGTCAACTAAGACAAACAGTGACCCTAAAGCATTCAGGAGTCCATGGTTAAAGGTTCTGTTTTTGATAGGCTTTATCCACACGAAACAGACAAAGAGAGGAAGTGTCGAGAGTGGAGTGTTAGCATGAGGCTTTGCATGTAAATCCTACTTTGTCATTAACAAACTGAGTGACCTCCCCTCTGGGCTTCTGATGGGGGTAATTAAAACTACCTTTTCAGCCTAATGCAGTGGCTCATGCCTTCAATTCCAGCACTTTGGAGGTTGAGACAGGAAGATCACTTGAGGCCAGGAGGTCAAGACCAGCCTGGGCAACATAGCAAGACCCTATCTCTACAAAAATTTTAAAAATTAGGCAGGTGTGGTGGTGTGCCTCTGCAGTCCCAGCCACTTGGGAGGTTGAAGCAGGAAGATCTCTTGAGCCCAGGAGTCTGAGGCTGCAGTGAGTATGGATTGTGCTACTGCATTCCAGCCTGGGTGACAGAGTGAGACCCTGTCTCTAAAAATAAAATAAAATATTTTAAAACTACCTTTTAACAAATTTCTCCCTATCCCTCCTTCCCCCACCCTTCCTAGCCTCTAGTATTTGTTAAAGGGTGCAAAATTACAGCTAGATGGGAGGAATAAGTTCTAGTGTTCTATAGCACTATAGGGTGACTGTAGTTAGCAATAATATATAGTTTCAAATAGGAAGATATTGAATGTTTCCAACATAAAGAAATGATAAATGTTTGAAATGATGGATATACTAATTACTCTGATCTAATCACTGTAGATGATATGTATTAAAACATCACTATTATCAATTTAGAAATAAAACTACATTTTAATGTTATTGAGAGGGTTAGAGCCAGCATCTGGCACTGAAGTACCTAATAAGTGGCAGTTACTTTTGTTTAATAATATTATTATACAACTATCCCAAATATGGCAAATGATGGCAGTAGTCTCATAAAAATATTTAGACACCATCAGAAGATTGAGTATACAAAGTAATGAATGGGTAATCTTTTTTCAGGGCCCGTATTGTTCATAATGATATAAATAGAAACCAGTTATTCGTTAGCCCACATTTGAATCTCTCCGCATCTTGATAGTGTCTGGATATCCCATCAGCGTTCTGTCATTTGGGCACATGAGATCACTTGACTCTGCACTTTGTCTAGATTTCACTGGGCAAAAGTTCACAAATAAGTGATCACAGTATGTCCATTGCAGACTTTAGTCTTGCCTTCAGGTCAAGTGTTCATCTTTTTAAGGACCTGTTTCTCAACCACTTTAAGGACATGGACCCAATACAAATCTAGATCCAGGAAGTTATAAAAAGTCTTCCTGGAAAGATTCTCATTAACACATTTTGCCTATATTTGTGGGGGGAAGTGTTTGCAAGCTTCTCTAATGTCATTAGTAGACCTGTGAGAGGTCACAGCTTAAGAACTACAGCCCTAAGTGAGCTGTGTGTGTCTTTCAGAGAAATGGTGAGAAACTATTAGGCCTTTGTGTGTGTTGCCTGTCTTAGTCCATTTTGTGCTGCTACAACAGAGTAACTGCAACTCAGTAATTTATAAAGAGCAGAAATTTATTTTTCACAGTGTGAGGCTGGGACATCTAAGATCAAGGGGCTGGCACTCAATTTGGTAAAGGCCATCTTGCTATATCCTCACATGGCAAAAGGCAAAAAAGCAAGCTTGCCAAATGCTGCATGAAGCCTATTTTATAAGGGCTTTAATCCCATTAAGGAGATAGTGCAGACTTCAAGGTTTAATCACCTCCTAAAGGCCTTGCTGCTTAATACTACAGACATTCGCAACTCCTGAATTTTGGAGGGACCACAAACCATAGCAATGCCCAAGAAACAAGGTTTTCTGGAACTCTTTAGCACCTAACTGTATTTGAGCCTGCCAGAAGTGTGGTGTCCCATAATTAACATGGGCTCTATGGAAGGTATTTAGAATGTAAGAGCAAGCCTTGCCACCTCCACTCCTGCAGCCATTTATACTGTTTCTCTGGGAGCAGGAATCATACCTTTAGCAACAACCAGGTGCAGAGGAGGCAGGTTCCCTATTGGTATTTGGCCTTGTGTTGAGTTGAGAGTAAGGTCACTCTAGTGGGACCTGAAAGTAATTGCTCTGTTCACCAGTAGAACAGTCATCTGGCTTTAGGGGATTCATCTGTAAATCTGCAGAGATTTTTTTCAGTAACCACTGCATTTGAGTTGAAAGAATTGGAGGTTGTTCGTGGTAACTGCACATCTCCAAGCGCCCACCTTGAGATGCAAACAGCCCTCTTCATTAGAACAAGCACTGAGGTCCAAGGAGCCTCACTCGTCTTGCTTTACAGTATTCTTTTTTCCTTCTTTTTAAAAGAAACCATTGATCAATCAGTGACACTTCTAACTATTATATATGAAAAAGAGTGCTATGGTGTCTTCCCAATTTTTATAAAATGAATATGCAACTCCTTTTTTGTATTTTTGTATTTTATATGCAACTCCTTTTTTTATTATTTTTTGCAACTCCATTTTTTTATTACACAACTCTATTTTAATTATTTTTTTATTGTGTAGCCTCTTTTGCAAAGTGCATGCTATAAGCTGAGCATAGAGTGGTTAGCAAGACAAAGTACCTAGAGGCAGACATTAAATAACAAAGTACATCAGTATTTAATCACAATAGTGAAAAGTGATGCAACAAAGAAGTAGAGAGAACTAGAAGACAATAACGCTCATAATAAGAGCTATGGAACCCAAAGCTATTCGAAACACTCTATGTGCATCAGCTCTTTTAAACCTCATAGTGTAGCACCAGTATTACCTCCATGATGCAGATCGGGAAACCGGGTAACAAGGAGCTAAAGTCATCTGCCCATGGTGGTGACACTAGCAAAGCATCTAAGCCATGATTTGAACCCTGGGTGTTCTGACTGCTGGATCCTCACCCATAACCACTGCACAATGGCTCTTATGAAAACATGACTTTTAGAACAAGATCACATCCTTTGCAAAAACATCAATGGAGCTGGAGGCCATTATCCTTAGCAAATTAACGCAGAAAACCAAATATCATATGTTCTCACGTGTAAGTGGGAGCTAAATAATGAGAACAAATGGACACAACGAGAGGAACAACAGACACCAAAGCAAGGGTAGAGGGTGGGAGGAGGGAGAGTATCAGAAAAAATAACCATCAGGTACTGTACTATGCTTAGAACCTGTGTGACAAAATCATCTGTACACCAAACCCCCATGACATGAGTTTACCTTTATAACAAACCTGTACATGTACCCCTGAGCCTAAAAGTTTAAAAAAAAGAAAAGAAAAGAAATAATGACTTTTAATCTATGTTTTTAGAGATGAGTTGGGTTAGTCAGGCACTTTCCCCAACCCCTCATGCCTTGAGCTGGAAAGGAGATCTTACAGAGGAAGGCAATGTGGCTGGGGCCCAGGGAGTAAGAGGAAATTAACACAAGACCAGGGGAAGAGTGGGCAGGAACCAGGCAGTGCAGGGCTTGGTAGGCTGCCTCAGGGATGGGAGCTTTTTTCTGATTGAATTGGGTTCAATCAGAACCTAATTGGTTGGCTCTGAAGCTAAACTGCCCTGTCAAGAATCCCCTCTCAGAGGACTTGCATGCCTGTGAGATGAAGACACTGAGGGGTGTTCTCCTGAGCTGGCTGGATTATTTCACATCAATTTAATATTGTGGATATGGAGAGCAGCCTACCTGGGGATGTTTCATCTGTTTTGCTGACTTGTCCCATGGACGTCTCTCCCAAGTCAAAATGTTTTCTGCCTTTTTTGAGGCCTGCAGAACTATATTTGCCTTTTTTGTTTTCATTTTTTTTATTGTACTTTAAGTTCTGGGATACATTTATTTTTCTCAATGGTTCAGGTAGCTACATTGTTCCTGTGACAGGTTCGGTAATTAATAGTCATCGTGGCTAACGCTGAGTGCCAGGCACTGTGCTGGGTGCTTTCCACAAATTCTCCTGTTGCCTTCTCAATTCTGTGGGGCAGATACTGTCATTATCCATATTTTTCAGATAAAGAAACAGACTAAAAGGGATTAAATGACTTGCCCAAAGTCCCACCAGCTAGTGTCAGAGTTAGGTCTCGCACACAGGTTTGCCTGATTCCAAAGTCCATGCTTGACTCTCCACTGTGTCGCCTCCCCACATGTGGAACTTCTTATTTTATGGATGCAAAAACTGTCCAAAGTTAATGATAGAACTGATTATAAGACTCGGGTTTGACATTAAGTTTCATTTTCTAGGCCAATAGTTAAATCTCGTAGAAAAAAAAATAAAGGAAAGGAAACTGAGTAGAACACCATGGACCTTCACCATGACCTGAAGCAGGCTTGCAAACATGTTACAGTTTTACCAGCCCACAGACCAGCTGAGTCAGTCACATTGGCATAAATAGAGGAATATAAAGCAAATGGCAGGGGGTGCGTGAAGATCTGTGCTTGGATATTAACCCATGAGGAGTCTGGGAGAACTAAGGGGCAGAGAAGAATAGTTTTAGTAGGTATTGGGTGCTTACTATATGCGAAGCACTATACTAAGTTATTTATAGCTATTCACTAATTTCATTTTATTGGGTTTTTTTGGTTTGTTTTTTAACTTTTATTTCAGTTTCAGGGGTACATGTGCAGGTTGGTTCTGTAGATAAATTGGGTGTTACAGGGGTTTGGTGTACATATTATTTTGTTACTCAGGTAATAAGCATAGCACTCAACAGGTAGATTTTTGCTCCTCACCCTCCTCCTACCCTCCACCCTCAAGTAGGCCTCGGTGTCTGTTGTTCCCTTCTTTGTGTCCATGTGTACTCAATGTTTAGCTCCCACTTACAGGTGAAAACATGCAGTGTTTGGGTTTCTGTGCCTTTATTAGTTTGCTTATGATAATGACCTCCAGCTCCATTCATGTTGTTGCAAAGGACATTTTCTCACTTTTTTATGGCTGCATAGTATTCCATGGTGTATATGTGACACATTTTCTTTTTTTTTTTATTCTACTTTAAGTTTTAGGGTACATGTGCACAACGTGCAGGTTTGTTACATATGTATACATGTGCCATGTTGCTGTGCTGCACCCATTAACTCATCATTTAACATTAGGTATATCTCCTAATGCTATCCCTCCCCCCTCCCACCACCCCACAACAGTTCGCGGTGTGTGATGTTCCCGTCCTGTGTCCATGAGTTCTCATTGTTCATTTCCCACCTATGAGTGAGAACATGTGGTGTTTGGTTTTTTGTCCTTGCGATAGTTTGCTGAGAATGATGGTTTCCAGCTTCATCCATGTCCCTACGAAGGACATGAACTCATCATTTTTTATGGCTGCACAGTATTCCATGGTGTATATGTGCCACATTTTCTTAATCCAGTCCATCATTGATGGACATTTGGGTTGGTTCCAAGTCTTTGCTATTGTGAATAATGTCGCAATAAACATACGTGTGCATGTGTCTTTATAGCAGCATGTTTTATAATCCTTTGGGTATATACCCAGTAATGGGATGGCTGGGTCAAATGGTATTTCTACTTCTAGATCCCTGAGGAATCGCCACACTGGCTTCCACAATGGTTGAACTAGTTTACAGTCCCACCAACAGTGTAAAAGTGTTCCTATTTCTCCACATCCTCTCCAGCACCTGTTGTTTCCTGACTTTTTAATGATCGCCATTCTAACTGGTGTGAGATGCTGTCTCATTGTGGTTTTGATTTGCATTTTTCTGATGTCCAGTGATGATGAGCATTTTTTCATGTGTCTGTTGGTTGCATAAATGTCTTCTTTTGAGAAGTGTCTGTTCATATCCTTTGCCCACTTTTTGATGGGGTTGTTTTTTTCTTGTAAATTTGTTGGAGTTCATTGTAGATTCTGGATATTAGCCCTTTGTCAGATGAGTAGATTGCAAAAATTTTCTCCCATTCTGTAGGTTGCCTGTTCACTCTGATGGTAGTTTCTTTTGCTGTGCAGAAGCTCTTTAGTTTAATTAGACCCCATTTGTCAATTTTGGCTTTTGTTGCCATTGCTTTTGGTGTTTTAGACATGAAGTCCTTGCCCATGCCTATGTCCTGAATGGTATTGCCTAGGTTTTCTTCTAGGGTTTTTATGGTTTTAGGTCTAACATTTAAGTCTTTAATC
Source organism: Pongo pygmaeus (assembly GCF_028885625.2). Taxonomy (NCBI): domain Eukaryota; kingdom Metazoa; phylum Chordata; class Mammalia; order Primates; family Hominidae; genus Pongo; species Pongo pygmaeus. The sequence goes on from NC_085930.1 coordinate 84,069,043, forward strand.
CATCTTGAATTAATTTTTGTATAAGGTATAAGGAAGGGATCCAGTTTCAGCTTTCTACATATGGCTAGCCAGTTTTCCCAGCACCATTTATTAAATAGGGAATCCTTTCCCCATTGCTTGTTTTTGTCAGGTTTGTCAAAGATCAGATGGTTGTAGATATGTGGCATTATTTCTGAGGGTTCTGTTCTGTTCCATTGGTCTATATCTCTGTTTTGGTACCAGTAGCATGCTGTCTTGGTTACTGTAGCCTTGTAGTGTAGTTTGAAGTCAGGTAGCGTGATGCCATATTTTCTTTATCTGTTCTACCATTAATGGACATTTAGGTTGATTTCATATCTTTGCCATTGTGTTTGTTTGTTTTTGTTTTTTGAGACAGAGTCTCACTCTGATGCCCAGGCTGGAGTGTAGTGGCATGATCTTGGCTCACTGCAACCTCCGCCTCCCAGGTTCAAGCAATTCTCCTGCCTCAGCCTCCAAAGTAGCTGGGATTACAGGCATGCGCCACCATGCCCAGCTAATTTTTTGTATTTTTAGTAGAGATGGGGTTTCTCTCCCCAGGCTGGTCTTGAACTCCTGACCTCATGTGATCCACCCGCTTCGGCCTCCCAAAGTGCTGGGATTACAGGCATGAGCCACCACACCCGGCCAAGCCATTGTGGGTATTCACTCATTTGATCCTCACAACAACTTTATGAATTTGGTCATCTTTGCATGCCCATTTTACAGATGAGTACCAGTGCAAAAGCCTTTTGGGTTATTTCTCATTCTTCCATTTTTGCCTCACCCACTCCAGTCTGGTCTCCTCACAGTAAGCAGACTTATCCTTTATATATAGTCCCAGATTATCTTCTCCATGCCTAAAAGCCTCCATTGGCTTTTTGCTGCATCTGAAACAAACTCCATACTTCTTACTATGGCCTACAATGCAGTGAATGATTCCAGCCCAGTGGTTTCAGACTTCAGCAGGCATGAGAGTGACCTGGAAGGCTGCGAACACACAGATTGCCGGGTGCCACTCTCTATTCCTAACAGGTTCCAGTTGATGCTGCTGCAAGTCCTAAGACCACACTTCGAGAACCACTGATGAGCCCCTCATTAACTCTAAGCTTGTCTCTTGTTCTCTGCCTCTTGGTGACCAAGCTCCAGCCACATTTGTTGCCTTTTTTTTCTTAAACTGTGCATTCTCCATAGGGTGACTTCACCCCCCAAGGGAAGTTATAATTGGTTCTTGAGGGGTAAAGAAAATCTTAGGTATTAAAATAGTTTTCAGCCCTTCAAAACTCAGTTCTTAGCCGGGTGTGGTGGTTCACACCTGTAATCCTAGCACTTTGGGATGCTGAGGTGGGCAGATCACTTGAGGTCAGGAGTTCAAAACCAGCCTGGCCAACATGGTGAAACCGTGTCTCTACTAAAAATACAAAAATTAGCCGAACATGGTGGCACGCTCCTGTAATCCCAGCTACTCAGGAGGCTGAGGCAGGAGAATCACCTGAACCTAGAAGGTGGAGACTGAAGTGAGCTGAGATCGCAGCCTGGGTGACAGAGTGAGACTCTGTCTCAAAAGAAAAGGAAAAAAACAACTCAGTCCTGCCCAGCAGATAAGATATAAAGTATATCTGTGTTATTAACATTTCATGGGGGAGGAGGGTATTGGGGGAAAAATTGTCTAGAGAGGCTCCTTAAGAGTGCAGTTATGGGGCCGGCTGTGGCGGCTCATGCCCGTAATCCCAACACTTTGGGAAGCCAAGGTGGGCAGATCACAAGGATGCAAAAATTAGCCGGGCATGGCGGTGCATGCCTGTAATCCCAGCTACTCAGGAGGCTGAAGCAGGAGAATTGCTTGAACCTGGGAGGCGGAGGTTGCAGTGAGCCAAGATCGTGCCACTGCACTCCAGCCTGGGCAACAGAGCAAGACTCTGTCTCAGGAAAAAAAAAATGCAATAACGAAAAAAGAAGTTATGCAACAATGTCTTAACCCAAGCATGTTCTGCCTCACGGCCTTTGCACTTGTTGGCCTCTGTCTGGAATATGCTTTTCTCAGATCTGCCAAGGCTGAATCCTCATCATTGTTATTTCTGACTAAATGTTGCCTCCTCAAATAGCCCTTTCCTAACTGCTTTATTTATAGCATTTTAGAGAGTGTCTCACTCTGTCACCCAAGCTGAAGTGCAGTGGCGTGACCATAGCTCATAGCTTAGGGCATAACTCATAGCTCACTGCAGCCTCAAACTCCTGGGCTCAAGCGATCCTTCTGCATCAGCCTCCCAAAGTGCTGGGATTACAGGTATGAACCGCTGGCCCAGCCTGCTCTGTCTAAAGTAACAACTCTCCCCATCACATTAGTCTGTATTCTCACTTTCATGGTACTTAACATGACCTGAAATCATCCTGTGTGTTGCTTGATTTGCTTGTTTTCTGGCTTTCTTCTTCGCTGGCAAGTCTTTGAGAGAGGAGCACTTGACTCTCTGGCTTGTGTCACTGTTGAGTCCCCAGAGCCTATTATAAAGTCTGGAACACAATAAGAGCTTGATGAATATTTGTGAATATGTGAATGGATGCCAATCACACAGTGGATAAAGCAGTGGAGCTAAGATTTGGACTCAGGTGCTCAGACTTCAAATCACCTATTTAGCAACTTCTGAAACCCAGGGGTCATTGAGTGGAAGATACCCAGCAGGAAGAATGCTGTCACAGTTAACTGGGCCTATAGATGACAGTGCTCAACCTCTGAGTTATCCAAAAGGCACAGCAAAGAAGCAAAATGTTTCCCCCAAATTCCCCAGATCATTTAATCCCAGTCCCACTATTGTATTTTTTTAATTTTTTTTTTTAATAGAGATAAGGGCTCACCATGTTTTCCAGGCTGGACTTGAACTGCTGGCTTCAAGCAATCTGCCCACCTCCGCCTCCCAAAGTCCTGGGATTTATAGGCATGAACCACCGCACCTGGCCTCCCCAACATTTTATTTTCTCCCGTGGCTATCACAACCAGGAATAAGAGAGGGAGGGGGACCTCAGTGGTGATTTTATGCTAAGGATTATGGATAACACCATCCCCCCATTTTACAAATGAAGAAACTGGGGCTCAAAAAGCTTAATTAAATGTCTAAGGCCACTGAGGCAGCAATTAAAGAGGATGTGAAGCCAGCCTGCTTTGTCTTCTTCTGGAGCCTCTCCTTGAGGCTGACACACCTGATCATAGCCCCATTATCTTAAGAGTGTTAGCCATATCCAGTGGCCAGCACACTCTAGACACTTCTGTTATTGTAGAGAGACCTGTTAGAGATGGATGCAAAAGATTTTCCCTTTTTCAGCCTTGCCTCTGCTGTCTTGGGGAAGTGGGAAGGTTGCTTTAAATGACATATCTCGTGATCTGTAAATAAAAGAAAAATAATTTCTGGCCACTTCAATTATGGCATAAGATTCGATTATCTGACACCCACCCTCACCCTCTCCCCAACAAAAATGTGTAGTCACTACTTTATCCTCAAGAGCCTGGCACAGAGTAGGTGCTCAAAAAATAGTCATTCAATGGAAAGCAAACAAAACAATGAATGAAGCCAGCAAAATGGACCATGTTCACAATTTGATGGAAATTGGGTATTTTATTATGTAATCAGAAGAAAGAAATGATAAAATAGACTAATTGCCAATTATAGGGAAAAAACAGTCCCAATTGCCCCCTGTTATTAAAGTTTAATTAATAACTTACTCCTGTGTTGCAGAAGAAGAAGTACCTATGAATTTCTGTACCAACTAAGGCAGAATTCAAATTGGCTGTCACACAGAGACATTGTAATGGAACAAAACTGAAAGTTCTACAAGGATTTCTAATTCTCAACTAAAATATTCATGGAAATCTGGGGGTGATCTGGCTCATTTGACTTTTCCAGGTTCATATCTTTTTTCTCCACGTTTCATCCCCATCTGCACCGCAGGATTCCCTTTTCTTGTTTAAGCAAATCATTTCTCTTTGATGAAACTCTTCCTTGCTCCAGTGCACTAAAGCCTTCAGGACTCTGACAGTAGTTGGAATAGTTCACAAGCCAGAAAAACCAGAGCTTTTTATCTCCAGGACTGTTGCAGAATTCTCCAGTTTTTTTTAAAGTGTGTATTTCTTTCATTGACTACAGTCTACTAAAAGGCTTCAGAGACTGGCAGGCTGAGCCATCGAGGCAGCCAAGACCATAACGATGGAGCACTGCAGATTCCCGAAAGCATCCCTGAGTCGGGAGAGCTGCATTCAGCTTACAATTCTAGTTTAATGTGATGGAAAGGCTTCCCACTGTAAAAGGCACAAGATGAAGCATTGCATACAGGAACTGGCTTATATTTTAGTTTGATATTTTTTAACTCTGCTTTTTGGTGAATGCTCTTGTTAAGGACCAGGAGATGGTTTGAGGCGATAGAAAAAAGGAGCTCCTGGCTGGGCACAGTGGATAATGCCTGTAATCCCAGCACTTAAGGCGGGAGGATTGTTGGACCCCAGGGGTTTGAGAACAGCCTGGGCAAAATTGCAAGACCTCATCTCTACCAAAAAAAAAAAAAAAATAGCCAGGTGTGGTGGGGCACACCTGTAGTCCTAGCTACTCGGGAAGCTGAAGTAGGAAGATCATTTGAGCTCAAGAGTTCAAGGCTGCAGTGAGTCATGATCACACCACTGCACTCCAGCCTGGGCGATGGAGTGAGACCTGTCTCAAAATAAATAAAGAAAAAGAAAAGAAAGGAACTCCCATCAGGAGTCTTGTCTCATTTACCTTTGTGACCACAAGGGAGGAAGAAGTTCCTGGGGAGTCAGACAGGTATGATACCTGATCTTGGCCATCCTCACCTGAAGCCGGTGACTTCAGGCAAACCATGTGCCCTTCTCTGAGTAGCTGCTTCTTTGGGCCTCAGTGACCTCATCTGTAAAATGAGGGTATGACATTTCTGGCACATTAAGACTCCTTGTAAAGTTCAAAAGAGGAAATAGAGGTGAAAGCACTTTAAAAATTTAAGGCACTTCAGACAGGCGAGGTGATGACGGAACATTCAGACTAGGTTTTATGTGGCCAGACCTGCCTGCTCCCTTCTCTTTTGCAAGGTCCAGGGACAGAGTGGAGCCTGCTCACCACCTGCCCGGCACCTGAACATGGCCTGTGGGAGCATTCATCCTGAAGGAGTCTGTATCAATTGCTTGGTGTTTTTTTGTTTGTTTGTTGTTTTTTCTGAGATGGAGTCTTACTGTGTCACCCAGGCTGGAGTGCAGTGGCGTGATCTCAGCTGACTTTAACCTCCGCCTCCTGCGTTCAAGCAATTATCTGCCTCAGCATCCCGAGTAGCTGGGATTACAGGTGCCAGCCACTGTGCCAGGCTAATTTTTGTATTTTTAGTTGAGACAGGGTTTCACCATCTTGGCCAGGCTGGTCTTGAACTCCTGACCTCTTGATCCACCCACCTCGGCCTCCCAAAGTGCTGGGATTATAGGCGTGAGCCACCATGCCCAGCCAATTACTTGTTTTTTGTTAGTGAAAAGTATAATATTATTAATAATTATTAATATTACCATTTATAGAGTGTGTCCTCTGCCAAGCATTTTCTACATCTTATCTCATGTGAGCCACCCAGCCCTGGGAAGTGAGTGTGCTATTAGTATCTCCATTTTCAGACAAGAAAACCAAGGTTCAAGAGAAGTGAGGTAACCTATACAAGGTCACACAGGTAGTATAGAGCAGAGCTGGGATTTAAGTCCAAGTCTGTGCTCTTGACCCTGACACTTCTTAAATAATACACGGTACTTTAAAAAGTAATAACATGGAATGCTAACAGTGCACTAGGCAAAATTATCTCCATTTTACAGCAGCTACTCAGAGAGGACAGATGGCTTGCCTAAAGTCATCAGCTAGTTAGAGGGCCGGCCAGGATCAGATATCATACCTGTCTGACTCACCAGGGGCTGCTCCCAACCACAGCCCTATGCTGAGGGGCTGAGTGGCCACCTGCACCCAGTATTATCCCCCTGCCTAAAGCAAGAGTCATCAAAATTTCAAATTCTGGAATTTAATGACTCGTCAATGAGTTTGCATAATCCCCTGTCCAGGCCACTCTTACCAGAAGCATCAACGCTTTTTTGAGTGATCCTGCTCCACCCTTCCCACCCTTTAGAAATACTGTTCAAGAGCAAGTCTAAGAAACAGCTTTGAGATAGGGACACAGGGGAAAATATTTGGTTCCCTGGATACAGCCTCAAGTGTTGGGTGAGATTTCCTCTCACAAGACACGTCCCTTCTGATGGAGGCAGAACGGAACTGAGATTAGAATAGAGCAGGAACAGAAGTGGGAGAAACTTGCCGACAGAGCATAATGACATGTGCTCAAATCTGCTTGTGAATGAAAAAGCTGGAAACGTCTTCCACCGGTGCTTTAAGGTCACGGCAGCCTCCTTCAGCAGGGAAAAGATTCCAGAAAGACAGCAGCAACACAACTGGGAGGCATCTAGCAATTAAGTGGCAAAAGAGGCCGGGCGTGGTGGCTCACACCTGTAATCCCAGCACTTTGGGAGGCTGAGGCAGGAGGATCACTTAAGCCCAGGAGTTCAAAACCAGCCTGGGCAACATAGTGAGACCCTGTCTCTATTATAAAATACATAGATAATTAAGGAAAAAAAAAAAAAGGCGGCCAGGCACAGTGGCTCACGCCTGTAATCCCAGAACTTTGGGAGGCTGAGGCGGGCAGATCACGAGTTCAGAAGTTCGAGACTAGCCTGACCAACATGATGAAACCCTGTCTCTACTAAAAATACAAAAATTAGCCAGGTATGGTTCCGCTCACCTGTAATCCCAGCTACTCAGGAGGCTAAGGCAGGAGAATCACTTGAACCCAGGAGGCAGAGGTTGCAGTAAGCCGAGATCACCCCATTGCACTCCAGCCTGGGTGACAGAGTAAAACTCCGTCTCAAAAAAAAAAAAAAAAAAAGGCAAAAGAATCAAAACATAATGTTGTATACCTTGAATATATATAATATTAAAAAAAAAAAGACAAAGGAGTCACTCAGCTGCCAATGGGACCTTCAAAGTAGAAATGAGTAGAAAACTCAGAAGGAGAGCAGGAGATGGAAATGAAGGAAAATCAACTCATTTGTTCATTCCACAAATATTTGTCGAGCCCCAGGATGAGCTAAGCACTGTCTTAGGGGCTAGGAAAACACCAGGAAATGAAACAAATTTCTGCATTTGTGGAACTTACATTCCAGTGGCAAAAGAGCTGGAAAGGCAAATGACACAGAGTATCTGATATGAGAGTTGCTATCCAAGGTCAGGAGACCTTCATTAGTGAGCTATGCACTGTGGATTTCTTGAAGTATAATAATAAATTTGTTTTTAACTTTTAGGTTCGGGGGGTTCATGTGAAGGTTTGTTACACAGGTAAACTCCTGTCATAGGGGTTTATTGTACAGATTATTTCATCACCCAGGTATTAAGCCCAGTACCCAATAATAAAGTATAACAAATCCTGGCACTTTGGGAGGCTGAGGCAGGCAGATCACCTGAGGTCAGGAGTTCGAGACCAGCCTGGCCAACATAGTGAAACCCCGTCTCTACTAAAAATACAAAAAAATTAGCCAGGCCTGGTGGCGGGCACCTGTAATCCCAGCTACTTGGGAGGCTGAGGCAGGAGAATTGCTTGAACCCGGGAGGCAGAGGCTGCAGTGAGCCAAGATCACACCATTGCACTCCAGCCCAGGCAACAGTGTGAGATTCCATCTCAAAAAAAAAAAAAAAATTAGCTGGGCATGGTGGTGCATACCTGTAGTCCCAGCTACTTGGGAGGCTGAGGTGGGAGAATTGCTTGAACCCAGGAGGCAGAAGGTACAGTGAGCAGAGATTGCGCTACTGCACTCCAGCCTGGGTGACAGAATGAGACTCTGTCTCAAAACATAAAAATAAAAATAAAGAAATAAATTATAATAGTCACCTTTATGTTGGTCTCTGTTCGCCAAGTTCTATGCACAACAACCCTGGAAGGTATTAGTAAATCTATTTTAGAGATTTAAAATAGTAAGTCCTACTAAAGTTAAGTAAGCTGGGATTCGAACACAATTCTCTGTAAACCTGAAGCCTCTGTTTGTTCATCTTTATCACGTGGTCTCTCAACAGCCTCCACATCCTGAGTGTTCTGACCATCACTTTCTCCACTGGTATGCTGGTAAATGTTTCTCAGCTGTTACCGGAAAGTGGTCCTGATCCAGAGCCCAAGAGAGAGTTCTTAGATCTCGAGCAGGAAAGAATTTAGGATGAGTCCATATAAGCAAGTTTATTAGAGAAGTAAAGAAACAAAAGAATGGCCACTCCATAGGCAGAGCAGCACCGAGAGCTGCTAGATGGCTATTTTTATGATTATTTCTTGATCATATGCTAAACAAGGGGTGGATTATTCATGAATTTTCCAGGAAACGGGCAAGCAGTTCCCAGAAGTAAGGGTTCCTTCCCTTTTTAGACAATATAGGGTAACTTCTGGATGTTGCCATGGCATTTGTAAACTGTCATGGTGCTGGTGAGAGTGTCTTAAAGCATGCTATTGCATTATAATTAGTGTATAATGAGCAGTGAGGACTACCAGAGGTCTTTTTTCATCACCATCTTGGTTTTGGTGGGTTTTGGCTGGCTTCTTTGCTGTGTCCGGTTTTATCAGCTGAGTCTTTATGACCTGTATTTGTATCTTGTGATACCAGCCCTGCTGACCTCCTATCTCATCCTGTAACTAAGAATGCCTGACCTCCTGTAAATGCGGCCCAATAGGTCTCAGCCTTATTTTACCCAGGTCCTATTCAAGATGGAGTCACTCCAGTGCAAACACCTCTGACACAACTGGCTCTGGGGAAAAAGGGGCACTGATTTGCAGCACTTGCCATTTTCTGTGGTGTAAATACTCTCACCTTGACTGACTTACTGATCTGGGAAGAGATGAGCAGTAGCATATCATTAAATGGTGTTACTTCCATGCAGATTCAATAACCACAAGAGCAAAGGTCATAGTAAATGTAGTAAAACAATTGGAAAGTGAAGAGTTTTATTACCTTTGCTTTTAATACGATTTATTTCATTGTAAGTTCATGTACTTTAATATTAGTTGTACCTAACAACCAGCTTGAAAATGGGACAGTGGGCTTTCGTGAGTGGCCAAGAGCCGGCTCTCCACCACCATTCTGTCTCTCAAAAGATCTTTCCTCCCAGTTGTGTTCCCTGGTGCTTGCCAAGAAATCTTTTTGTTTTTTTTAACTCCTTTTTCATATTTCTGTGTTCTCCTGACCTGTGGCTTCCAGTTTTGTTGTTTTGTTTTAATCTTTGAATCCCACATTGGCTTCAAAAAGAGTCTGAATCCCATTTAAAAACACAGCCTGCATTAGGTGACAAGGAAGCTTCATGACTAAATAATATAAGCCTGTAAGTTTAGAGGAAATATTTCTTCTGTGACAGTGAAACAAGTCCTGGATGTTAAGATTAAGAATTTTTCTATATGTCCCAAATGAGTTTGACTTTTCTGTTTTTACAATTTGGTGATGCTTTTCTAAAACCCTTACCCAAATATGATGTTTCTACCAACAAATCAGAGATAGGCTAGGACTCTGGACCTAATACAATCCGTTTGTTTTAATTATAAACTCCCTAAGGAGGACTTATTTCAGCCTCTACCTATTCATGAGTCACAAAAAATAAAGAGACTTGGAAAAGCATAAATCAGAGACATTCTAACAGGGTTGATGAAAAATTGAAACATGAAAACCCTGACAGTAAGCATGTACTCCAAAATTAATGTAAAGTTGATTCTGATTTTCTAATTAATTTTTGCTAATTCTTAGGTTCTCAGGACGATGTATGTGATTTGTTTGCTTTATGAGTGGCTTCCATTGAGCCCAGGATTTCCAAATGTATTATACTGTGAATAGACAATACCTAGAATATCTTTAAATTACAAGTACTGCAGTTTATTTTCTTTTTTTTATTTATTATTATTATTATTATTATTATTATTATACTTTAGGTTTTATGGTACACGTGACCAATGTGCAGGTAAGTTACATATGTATACATGTGCCATGCTGGTGCGCTGCACCCACCAACTCGTCATCTAGCATTAGGTATATCTCCCAATGCTATCCCTCCCCCCTCCCCCCAACCCACAACAGTCCCCGAAGTGTGATGTTCCCCTTCCTGTGTCCATGTGTTCTCATTGTTCAATTCCCACCTATGAGTGAGAATATGCGGTGTTTGGTTTTTTGTTCTTGCGATAGTTTACTGAGAATGATGATTTCCAATTTCATCCATGTCCCTACAAAGGACATGAACTCATCATTTTTTATGGCTGCATAGTATATACCCAAAGGACTATAAATCATGCTGCTATAAAGACACATGCACACGTATGTTTATTGCCGCATTATTCACAATAGCAAAGACTTGGAACCAACCCAAATGTCCAACAATGATAGACTGGATTAAGAAAATGTGGCACATATACACCATGGAATACTATGCAGTTTATTTTCAATATCTCTTCACGCAAGTTACACTTGAGACTTTTAAGTTTTTGAAAGACGCAGTGCTTTTTTACTCCTTCCTACAGGTTGTTTTTCACGGGAAAAGAGAAAACTGACAGTTGGCAAAGCAAAAAGTTTCCAAACCACAGGGTGTCTGCTACTTGCATAATCACTGAAGCCAAAATTTCCATTTTCTACAAGGCGACTGGAGAACTTTCATTTCTGGTTAACCTGAACTGCAGATGAAAATGAAAATCCCCCCACCCCTAACCCACAGGCTGTGCTCTCAGCTTTTCTCAGTTCCATTTTTGTGACTTTTCCTGTTTACAGTATCTGTGCCCTCCCATTTTTTTGTTTTTTTATTTTTGACTCATTGATACTGTACCATGACGTCTAAAAATACAGCCTAACAACTGGTTTTAAGCAACAAGGCTGTTTCTTTCTGGAGAGGAACAGCAGAAATATCCTGCATGTTTTTCTGAAAATAAACATTTGACAGTCTCTTCTTGGTGCCTAATATGGGTTTCTAATTGGAAAAGCACAGTCAGAATATAAAGAGAATCTTGCTTTTCACTGCAGTTTCTTCCATGTAGATATATGCCCTGATTTTTCCCTCTCATGTTGTTTGTTGAGCACCTTTTTGAGCTTGGCCTAGCCCCTTATAAACTGTGGGACCTCAGACAAGTCATTCTCAACCTCGTGGAATCTCAGATTATGGAAACTATCTGCTTCACAAGTAGGTTTGAGAGCTCAATGGAGAAAATGTATGTAAAAGCAGATGACATAGGCAAAGCCATGAACACATATTAACTTGCATTTTATGTAGGCGAGAACAAAGGTATGATCTGGTCACAATCAGATAAGGTGTTAGAGTTTACCACCTTCCTTCCCCAGCTCTGGACATATGGACAGCTAAAAATGGTGGTTGTAAGTTAGTCTGTTGATTATCACTAGAAAAATCAGATTGAATGAATCCCCAGCTATTAGGTTTTTGGGTCTCTCCAGGGTTTAACTGGCGGGTTGATTGTCAACTTAAATATGACAGCTTAGTGTCTTAATAATGTAGAAGAGGCTGGGCATGGTGGCTCATGCCTATAATCCCAGCACTATGGGAGGCTGAGGCGGGAGGATCACTTGAGCCCAGGAGTTCAAGACTAGCCTAGGCAACATAGTGAGACCTTGTCTCTACAAAAAAAAAAAAAAAAAAGGATTAGCCAGGCGTGATGGTGTGCACCTGTAGTTCCATTTGCTTGGGAGGCTGAGGTGGGAGGATTGCATGAGCCCAGGAGGCTGAAGCTACAGTGAGCTATGGTCCACTCCAGCCTGGGTGATAGAGAGAGAGACCTTGTCTCAAATAACAATAATCTAGGAAAACTTTTTTCTTGGGAAAAATAAGCACTTAAGCAAATTAAAATAACCATTTCTGGGGAACAGGATAGTACTCAATAGCTTAGACATTATTTCCACTAATAATAGTACTCACGGCACTAGGATAAGGGTAAACTGGTAATACACGTCAAGCACTTAGCACAGACTCTAACACCTAACCTATACTCAATAAATGGTGTATTACTGATGATACAGTTATCATCTGTGCTTCTAAGGTCGAGTTTATAATAAGTTCAACCTGCCTTAATACAAAAGGCAAACCCAAATGAGACTGATTTTTTATCCTTCCCATTTCATAGGGGCAGAAACTGAGATTTAGAGAGATACCATGATATTCTCTTAGATAAATAGCAGGGCTGAGACACAAACTCAAACCTCGTGACTCTAAAACCTGTGCACGTATCATTGACACTAGGTTGGTGTCTCCTGATGGCCTTCAGCTCCAGGCTTAATAAGTTGCCTTGCTTCTTTATTTTTCTTTCTTCCTTTAAAACCTGGCTTTTCTTTTCACCAGACTTATGAGATCAGGCTAGAATCTGATAAGGGATTGTCATTTATGAGAATGCCCTCCCCGAGGAATGTCTGCCCGAAGCTGGCTGGAATTGCCTGCCAGGTTGGCATTAGAGCTGCAGCAATGGCCGTCCATTGACTGGCCAGCTTTCTTGTTTACTTTCTCCCAACCTCTGTCAGGCAGAAAGAAGCATGCAGTTAAATGTTTAGAAAACACCATCAGCCTTCCAGTCTCTACTGGGAGCCGCTTGACCAAGAGCAGTGGTCCAATATAAGTTCTCTCCATCAATTTCTTTCTTTCTTTCTTTCTTTTATTTATTTATTTATTTTTTTTTTGAGACAGTATCTCACTGTTGCCCAGGCTGGAGTACAGTGGCACAGTCATGGTTCACTGCAACTCGAAATGCCTAGGCTCAAATGATCTTCCTGCCTCAGCCTCTCAAGTAGATGGGACTATAGGTACACGCCTGGCTAGTCTTTTGTAGAGACGGGGTCTCACTCTGTTGCCCAGGCTGATCTCAAACTCCTGGGCTCAAGCAATCCCCCTGGCCTCAGCCTTCCAAAACATTAGGATTACAGGAGGGAACCACCGCACCCAGCCTTCTCCATCAATTTCCGCATTTCTTGTGCTTCCTGGGTAAAGAGAAGTGAGTTTTGCACATGCTTAGAACTCGATTCCATTGCCAGTTTATCAATTTCAGAGCCCTTATTATCTGAAAATATCGTATTTATTTAATTGTTAATAGTTTCTTTTCTTCTCCTCACCTCTAAAGCAGTTGTTCTCAAAAGAGATGGTTTTGCGCCCCAGGGGACATTTGGCAAGGTCTGGAGACATATGGGGGAGGATCTACTGACATCTAGTGGGTAGAGGTCAGGGATGCTATTTAGCACCCTATAGTGCCCAGGACTATGCTCCACAATAATGAGTTATCTGGCTGCAAATACCAATGAGGTTGAGAACTGTAGGAAAAGCTCCAGAGATAATGCCCTTTCAGTCTTATTGGCTGGTATATGATAGTGCCAAGAACAGTGCTTGCACTTAGAGAGTGCTCAGCACATATTGGTTAAGTGAATGAATGAACACATAATCCAGAGCTTTTCCACACTGAATTAATTACATGTGTGCTAGGCTACATCTTAAGCCCAGAGTAATATGGAGTCAGGTCCAGGAGGCCACATAACTGACAAATATCATCCTGTATCCTGAGCGTTCACATAAGCATGACACAGCCACGGAAGCATCCCAACAGGTGGAGATTAATTCCATCCTAACTGCCCAAGGAAGATCGATAGCAAACATAGACACCATTTTTAGCAGCTGCCCATATTTCGTCAGTGTGGGGCCAGGAAGTAGGCGAGGGATGGTGATTGTAAAACCTTGCTCCTCTTCTGGCCTTGCTTCGGGACAGTGGCCTGAACCAGCCAACTCTGGTTTGGTGAGTCTGGATCAAGCTTTTCAAAGCAGTGTTAGGCTTCGCAATCAAGGTGATACATTAAGTGCCTAAACTACATGTGATTTAATATATAGGATGTATGAGTTAGGAAATACTTTGTACTGAAGTAATATAGCCCTTAAGAGCATGGATTCAGGAGTCAGAATACCTAGGTTTACATCCTACTGTGCCTCTTCCTGGCCCCATGACCTTGTAGGGTGGGTCAGCCATGTACCTTTTCTGAGCCTCAATTTTCTCATCCATAAAATGAAGCTAGTAATGGAATCCACCTTACAGAGTTCTTATGAAAATTCATTTAAAACGCATATATATATATATATTTAGAGAGAGAGAGAGAGAGAGAGAGAGTTGGGTTTTTGTTTTGTTTTGTTTTGTTTTTTTGAGACGGAGTCTCACTCTGTTGCCCAGGCTGGAGTGCAGTGGTGCGACCTCGGCTCACTGCAACCTCTGCCCCCTGGGTTCAAGCAATTCTCCTGCCTCAGCCTCCCAAGTAGCTGGGATTACAGGCATGCGCTACCACGCCCAGCTAATTTTTTTTTGTATTTTTAGTAGAGACGGGGTTTCACCATGTTGGCCAGGCTGGTCTCAAATTCCTGACCTCAGGTGATCCGCCCACCTCGGTCCCCCAAAGTGCTGGGATTACAGGCATGAGCCACCACGCCCGGCCATAAAAGGCCCTAGTATATAAATGAAAGGATTTGGGATAGTTATCAGGCACACAGTCAGCAGCTGTTATTTTTGTTAGCATTTCTCTTAAGGCATGTTACTCAATTACTCAATTTCAGCTTTGGCAAACTGAATTCTCCTCTTCTTTGTCATTCCTCCTCTTCCCTCATTCATTTTCCTTTCCTCCTTTGCTTCTTTTGCACTGCCTGCTTTTCTTCCTCCCTCATTGTCCTTTTCCTTCTCCACTTCCAGTGAACCTGCAAGAGATGTACAGGAGTCCTACTTTGGTACAACTGGTGGAACCTGAGATTCTACCCAACTTTATCACTGTATGACCAGGCACCACTTAACCTCTCTGCACTTCAGTTTGGTCATCTATGAAATCTAAACAGAAATCTCATGCCCGTAACTCCATCACTTCAAGAGGCCAACGTGGGAAAATTGCTTGAGTCCAGGAGTTCGAGACCAGCCTGGGCAATACAGCAAGAGCCCATCTCTACAAAAAAAATGAAAAAGTTAGCCAGGCCTGGTGGCGCATGCCTGTGGTCCCAGCTATTCAGGAGGCTGAGGTGGGAGGACTGCTTGAGCCCAGCAGGTCGAGGCTGCAGTGAGTCATGTTCATGCCACTGTACTCCAGCCTGGGCAACGGAGCAAGACCCTATCTCAAAAAAAAAAAAAAAAAAAAAAAGAGAGAGATAAAAAAATCTAAACAATGACTCTTCCTGGTAGGGTTGTTAGCAGCATGAAAGAAGTCACTGCACATGTGAAGCATTCCATACTCATGTTACATGTAGTAAGTGTTTGCTAGAAGCTAAGAGAATCATTTACTGACACTTAAAAAAGAAGTCTCCAGTGATTGCACATTGGGAGGGTAGGCACTGTCTTGAAAGAACTTGAGGGAAAATCACAGCTGACTCCATTTGGAGACATCTGTGTCAGTCTAGGCCATTCTCTGAACGGGAGTGTCAATAGCTCATATTCAGTCAACACCCAGAGATGATATAAAGGGGCCCTGTTCAGCTAGGGTTGACATCATTAGGGTGAAATATAAAACTCCATCCACTCAATAGATCCCAAAGTAAGAACGTCCTAGATACATCCTTCTCTTGCTCTCCAGTTCCTCCAGAATATCTCATCTGATGAGGAGTTTAATAACACACCTTGTTCTCTGGGTGGAAAGAGTGTTTTTTATGTGTGAGTTTTTCTGGGCCAGGGCTTGGGAGTTGCCTGGAACATCCTCGCTTTGGATTGTGCTCTGTCCGTTTAAATCATTTGTGAGCCAGATGCAATGGCTCACAGCTGTAATCCCAGCACTTCGGGAAGCCAAGGCAGGAGGACTACTTGAGCCTAGGGGTTGAAGACAAGCCTGGGCAACATAGTGAGATCCCCATCTGTACAAACAATTAGCCAGGTGTGGTGGCACTTGCCTTTAGTCCCAGCTATTCGGGAGGTTGACGTGGGAGGATCACTCGAGTTGGGGAAGTCAAGACTGCAGTGAGTCGTGGTTTTGCCACTGTACTCCAGCCTGGGTGACAGAGTGAGACCCTGTGTGGAAAAAAGAAAATCATTTGTGAATGTATTTCAGTGTTAACTGTGTCTGGGTTTTGAACAGTTAAGACATTTCTTAACTCAGCAGATATTTATATACCACAGTCTCACCGTGTGCTAGGCACTGTTCTAAGCCCTGCGGAGACAGTGGTGAACGAAGGCATAAAGCTCTTAGACAGTTTTGGACCATTGTAGGGCTCAATTGGAATTATGGAACCTGCTTAGATAGCTGGGTTTTCACCCTTCCAGATGGCAGATTTCACTCTAGAAGGTGACCGCACAGAAAATCCTGAGGAGGCATTTTGATGAAGCAGGCCCTTTCTCACTAGGCTTTCGAAAAGGTCAAAAGGAACGAAAGAGAGAGAGAGAAGAAAAATTTTTTAAAAGGCTTGTTGCTTCCTTACCAATTTCATATGTTTCTATTCCAAAGAACAACTAAAGCAAAACCAAAGTAGGCTAGGATTTTGGTCTTTTTTTGTAGCTATTTCCTGTTGCCTTTCAAGCTGACCCCGGTTGTTATGAGTGGTTCCATACTGCCCTGTCTTGAATTGCCTTTTGGTTTCCTACCAACCCACTCTCCTCTCTCATCTCCTAAACCAGGCAGTGGGATTGGGGGCCAGGGTGGGGGACTGTGTTCTCATATAGACTTGAACCCCACTATGGGCTGCCGCATCAGGGCCCTCCTTGAAACCAGAGGTCTGGCTTATAGCCAGTTCTCACTTCCCTTCTGATCTTCCTCATTTAACCACTGACCAGATGGACAAAGTCTTTCCACCAGTAATCAGCACTTGCACTCTGAGGACTGACTCTTATCAGCTGGGGAGCAAACACAGGCCAGCTGGAGACCGAGGTGGGCGTTCTAATCCAACACGTAATTTTTGCCTTCGAATTCCTGGGGTTCAATGAGGGGAGAAGGTAGCGGGAAGGGGATCAAGTCAGAGTGGATGTGAAGAGAAGCTTTCCAAAGAGATTGTTTTTTAAATATATTTTTTATTTCATCTGAAGCATTGCTGCTATTAGCTGCCACTAGGTAGGGGTCAATTCTGAAACTATTCTGATGGTCTCTGGGGGTTCAGAAATGATCCTGTATTTGTAAATATAATCATTGTGCTCCACATACAGCTCTCTTCAAATATAACTCCTGTTTTTTGTTGGTGGTGGTGGTTTTTTTTTGTTTGTTTGTTTTTTGGTTTTTGCTTTTAGAGACAGGGTCTTGCTGTATTGCCCAGGCTGGTCTTGAACTGCTGCTGGGCTCCAGCAATCCTCCTGCCTCAGCTTCCCGAGTAGCTGGGACTACATGCGCACACCACAATGCCCGGCTAATTTCTTAATTTTTTGTAGAGTTGGTTTCTCACTATGTCGCCCAGGTGGGTCTAAAACTCCTGGGCTCAAACAATGCTCCCGCCTCAGCCTCCCAAGGTGCTGAGATTACAAGCGTGAGCCAACACACCTGGCCCAGGTCAGGTTTTAAGGTAAATTTAAAATTCCCAGTTGGGGTTTTATTTTTTTTCTGTTTGTTGTTATAATTTAAAAAAAAATTTTTAATTGACACATTGGGGAAAAAGTTCATTTGAATAATATGGCATTTATTATGTGAGTAACCTTGTTCAGGTCACTTATGCTCTGGCCTGGGAGTCAGAGTCCTGACTTTTAAGACCAGGTCTGGCATTAACTAGCTGTGTGGCTTGGGGCACATCCATTCCTTAGTTTCCCCATGTTTCAAATAAGCAGTGGTTAACAGATACCTTCTAAGATGCTTTCTATTTATAAATTCTGCAGTTCTAACTACTTCTATTCAAATGATTTTTTTCTGGAAGTGAAATGAGTTTTCATGCCTGCTTCATGATTCTTTGTTTTTGTTTTTCTACCCACTCATCTGATCCATTGAAAATGGGCTGCGTGGGAAGTTTTCTCACCAGTTGTCACTTTACAGTGTGTGTAGTACCATCTGTATTGCTAAGTGGTTAAGCGCTTTGGGCTTTGAATTTGGATCTGGTTCTGCCACTTATGAATTTTGTTATTTATCATCTCTCTAACATCAGTTGGAGTGCTAAAATTACCCACCTCATGTAAGCATCATGAGAATTGATTATGTAAAGTGCTTAGTGCAATACCTGGAATATAGAAAGTGCCTAGGAGTGATATTATTGGTATAATTAAAGTGCCTCGCTGGGTGCCAGGCACACAGAAGACACTCAGAAACCAGTGGTTCCTTCTCTTTCTTTGTTTCCCCTACAGCAGCTCTGGGGAATTTTTCTGCCATATGCTTGTTAAGTGACTTGTTAACTTTGCCTGTTATTTATCTTCTTTAAAATGGGTCAGTAATATTCCTCCCATTAAAATTTTTTTTTTAATGGGAAAATATATAGATTACAGAAAAGCATTGCTGTCAGTTTTCAAACAAATGGGGACTACAATAATTGTGGGCCTCAGAAGTGGCTGATTTTATTCTGAGTTTCAGATTAAATGCTGTCAGGACATTTCTTATGAGGCTCAGAAAGGTCAAGTAATTTCTCTAAGGTAACACAGCTAGTAAGAGATAAACTATGATTTCGATCCAGAGTATTACTGCATTAGAACTCCTGTGCAAGTTACATCACTTGTCAGACCTTAATTTCCTGGTGGTTAAAATGAGGATGCCCCCTTGATAGGTTTGTGTAGAGGTTGAAATTCTATACATTAATGAGTGTTAAATGTCAAGCACTTTGCCCGGTCCACAGCAGGGTTTGTGTTTGTGTTGGTTGTGTCTCTTCACTGGCACCACTTAAATCAGGGTTTGCTCACTCAGATGACAGAACTCATCACACCTCCCAGGAGCCCGGCAGGTCATACATACATTTGGGTGAACCAGAGACCACAAACCTCATTGGAATAGAGAACTACTCTGCCCTGCCCTTGCCAAATGTTGCCATGGAGGAAATCAAGCCCAGAATTTCCAGGTCTTACCATTTGTCAAAAGAAGCTGTCAATCTGGATTTTTTAATTATGTGGCATTACCTGATTTCTAATATTATCAACTAATATTTATTCATAAGCACTGTTGTGATGAACAAAATACATCCATCGCTTTTCCACCTCCAATTTAAATAAGTGACAAGGGCAGGCCTTTCTGTTGCTAGCGAGCATCAAATCAGCCCCCTGACCTATCAGCAGAGCCGTCTTTCCACGTACTGAACACCATGTGTGCTGCGCGGACATGTAACCCTGGCGTTTTTCTCTCTAGTTCATCTGTGCTCCCCTCTCCAGCCTGCCCTCTGTGGTGTTCCACCAAACCCTCAGGTGTTTGTTCACGCCCTCTCCCCAGATGTCAGCCTCTCTTGGTTGTTGTATTGTCATCGATCGGTGCCTCAGTGATTATGAGTAGATGACTTTCTCATATTAATGACATCATTTGGAGAGTCTATGCTTTGGAACCCTTTTGCTTTGGTTTTGGCATGGAAATTTGTGGAGTCTTATAAAGATGCTTTTAGTTGCAAGAAGCAGAATCCAGCTGGGTACTATCGCTCACATCTGTAATCCCAATACTTTGGAAGTCCAAGGCGGGCAGGTTGCTTGAGCCCAGGAGATCCAGACCAGCATAGGCAAGATAGTAAGACCCTGTCTCTGCAAAAAAGTATATAAAAATTAGCCAGGCATGATGGCATGTACCCATAGTCCCAGCTACTCAGGAGGTGGAGGCAGGAGGATCATCTGAGCCCAGGTGGTCGAGGCTGCAGTGAGCCATCTTTGTGCCACCGCATTCCAGCCTGGGTGACAGAGTGAGACTCTATCTCAAAAATAAATAAATAAAGCAGAATCCTCCCTCTTAGCTTAAGAGAGGGAAAAAAATGGATTTGTTAAAGGAATACAGGGTGTTTCATGGAACTCAAGGACAAAAATTCACCCGGATCAGTGAAAAGGACTATAAGTGACTGGAAAACATTAGGAACCCTGACAACAACTCTCTTAAGCTTTTCTTCTTAGGCCACATGATTTCTCTTGCCTCTTTTTTTTTTTTTCTTTTTTGAGTTGGTGTCTTGCTCTATCACCTAGGCTGGAGTGCAGTGGCACGATCTTGGCTCACTGCAATCACCGCCTCTTGGGTTCAAGCAATTCTCCTGCCTCAGCCTCCCAAGTAGCTGGGATTAACAGACGCACACCACCACACCCAGCTAATTTTTGTATTTTTTTAGTAGACACAAGCTTTCACCATGTTGGCCAGGCTGGTTTCAAACTTCTGACCTCAAGTGATCCTCCTGCCTCGGCCTCCCAAAGTGCTGGGATTACAGGCGCTAGCCACTGCACCCAGCTCTCTTGCCTCCTTCTAGCTACTTGTCTCCCTCATTCTTTCTGCAGATGGCTTTCCTTTTCTCCACACACACACAATGGCTGCTCATAAACAACCAAGTTTTTATCCTCTCAGACCCAATTCCAGATTCCCTGGACTGAGGTTCTGATTGGCCCAGCTTGAGTCAGGTATCTATCCCTTGCCCAATCAACTGAAGCCAAAGGGGCAGGACCAAGTAAAACCTAGCCACCAATGCCTAAGTTTGTCATGAAATGGTTAGGCACATCAAAAAGATATCTACAGTTGAATAGTCTAGAATAAAATTATCTGTTGCTAAAAGGAATATTGACTAATATGAGGGAGGTCCAAAGCAAAATGGAAAGGCAAAAAAGATGATTTTTTTTTTTTTTTTTTGAGATGGAATTTCGCTCTTGTTGCCCAGGCTGGAGTGCAGTTATGCAATCTCGCCTCAGCCTCCCAAGTAGCTGGGATTACAGGCAACTGCCACCATGCCTGGCTAATTTTTTGTACTTTTAGTAGAGACAGCATTTCACCATGTTGGCCAGGCTGGTCTTGAACTCCTGACCTCAGGTCATCCACCCGCCTTGGCCTCCCAAAGTGCTGAGATTACAGGTGTGAGCAAACACACTCAGCCTGATTTTTTAAAGTCAGGAAATAAACTTATTTGGATTATGGGACAACAGAGTAGCTTTAAATATTTTCTCAATTATGACATATTCCTTAATGGATTAATACTGTGTGATCTTTTCAGCATTATTTTATTATATCTTTCTGTAGGGCATACACCTAGGATTAGCTTTCGAAGGTTGTTTTACAAAAGAAGTAAAGTGATTTAAACTGCCACATTTATTTATTTCTCTCTTAATTATATCCTCCTCTGGTATAGAAACACTGACACATTTATTTATTTCTCTCTTAATTATTTCCTCCTCTGGTATAGAAAAGTAGAAAAAAGATGACTTTTTTTTTTTTTTAGTTAGACATTAATTCAAATCTTGACTTGGCTATTTTCTTGCCTAGGTAACTTTGAGTAAATTACCATAAACTCTGTACCTCAATTTCCTGTCTGTAAAATGGGGATGTTGCCATGTTGTAAATTTTTGCAGAGCTTTACTGAGATAATACATGTAAAAAGCCCAGCTCAGTGCCTAGAACTAATAAAGACTTGCTCCGTTTCCCCTTGCCACCCAAGGTGTATATTTGACCTTGGCTTTGCAGAATTAAGGACATAGGCTTAGGCCATGAGACAAAGTAAAGCTTACTCACTTACCCCTTAGCACTACCTCAGTGGTTCCTGTGGGCCACATCTTCATAATACCATGATCTAACCAGCTGAGCTAGTTTTCAGGCTCTTAAAGCAGAGTTTGATCAAAACTATAAATTCAATAATTAGTATTTTTCACATTGAAAACAGGTTACTTATCCCAGTCTGAGCCTCAATTTATGTGTTAAATGGGGATAATAATACTAATCCCAGAAGGTAACTGTGCCACTCAGAAATAATGTATATAACACACTTCGTGCAATGCTGAATAGGTTGTTGGTACTCAGTAATGGAGGCTATTTTCTTTTTCAGTTAGGTTTATATGTATCTGAGTTCCTAGATCTTACAGTTTTGTACAACAGCTTAGAGACAAAATGCTGCCCCTGCTTTTCAAAAGTGACCTAGCAATTCCACATCCATGGACAAAGCTAGATGTGCAAAGTTCATGGTGACATTGCTTGTGATAGCAAAAGATTGGAAACAACCTGTTTCTCTTATTCAATTATCATGTATTCACACAATGATTGATACTATAGAGTCTTTAAAGAGAATGAGGTCCATCTATATGTGCTGACATTGAAAAGATCAACAAGAAACATTGAATTTAAAAAGCAAAAGGCAAAACAGCAAGTGAAGCATAGTCCTACTCAAATTGAAAAAGAAAGAAACAACAACAACAAAAAATATGTATACACACACATACACAGATACACACATATATACCAAATTTCTGGATGGTTACACTCACACAGAAATATTAAGAGCACTTCATTTGCAAAACAATACATTCAATATAATATGTACTAAAGTAAAATAATATGAAATATTTTAATATGTAAATATATATCTGAAAATACATATAAAAGTGGTCTGTGAGGATTCTTAAACTAACAGGATGGTGATTTCTGCAGATAAAATGGTCTGGAACATGAGTTAACCAAGGAGTATCTTGGCATTCTATGCATTGTTTAAGTATTTTACAAAGTTTTTTTAGTATTGCAATTGTGAATAATAAAAAACTAAATATAATTGAAAATGTGTACATCAAACTGTTCTTAACTATGTATCTTAACTGTTCTTAACTATGGTGGTGATAGTAAACTATGTTGGTGGATGAAAAGTAGGGGGAGAGTTTCCAAAATGAAGACTTCATTTTTATTTTAAGAGATGAGGTCTACGTTGCCCACAGGCTTGGGTGCAGTGGCTATTCACAGGCGTGATCCTGGCTCACTATAGTCTTGAACTCCTGGCCTCAACCGATCCTCCCACCTCAGCCTCTTGAGTAGCTGGGACTATAGATGCATGCCACCATGCCCAGAGAGACGTTAAACACACCAGTGAATGAAGACTTTTTTTTTTCTCTTTTTGGAAAAGGGTCTCTCTGTGTCACCCAGGCTGGAGTGCAGTGGTACAATCTCAGCTTACTGCAGCCTCAACCTCCCAGGCCAAAGTGATTCTCCCAACTCAGCCTCCTGAGTAGCTGGGACTATAGACACATACCACTGCACCAGGCTAATTTTTGTATTTTTTGTAGAAAGGAGGTTTCACCATGTTGGCCATGCTGGTCTCAAACTCCTGGCCTCAAGTGATCCACCCTGATTGGCGCCCCCAAAGTGTTGGGATTACAGGCATGAGCCACTGTGCCCAGCTGAATAAAGGCTTTTTTTTTTTTTTGAGACAGAGTCTCGCTGTGTCACTCAAACTGTAGCGTAGTGGCGTGATCTCAACTCACCGCAAACACCACTGCCCAGGTTCAAGCAAATTCTTATGTCTTAGCCTCCCAAATAGCTGGGATTACAAGTGTGCACCACATGCCTGGCTATTTTTTGTAGTTTTAGTAGAGACGGGGTTTCACTATATTGCCCAGGCTGGTCTCAAATGCCTGGCCTCAAGCGATCTGCCTGCCTCTGCCTCCCAAAGTGCTAGGATTACAGGAGTGAGCCACTGTGCCCGGCTGGCTTTTTTTTTTTTTTTTTTTGGAATAAAACATTAATTCCAGGAAAAATATAGTAGTTTCCTCTGGGATGGAGAGGCTTTTTTTTTTTTAATAAAACATTAATTCCAAGAAAAATATAGTAGTTTCCTCTGGGATGGAGAGGCTTTTTTTTTTTTTTTAATAAAACATTAATTCCAAGAAAAATATAGTAGTTTCCTCTGGGATGGAGACTTACTTTTCATAGAATAATTTTGTGTGCATTGTTTGAACTTGGTGGACTGTATGGACATTATTTTTGCAATATATTGACTAGCCTGTGCTCTTTGTTCTTCGTTTAAATCCAGTTACTCCCATGTAATAAATCTGTTTCTGGCCAAGCCTGTTTATTAACTCATCTAAAGCCATTTTTAGGCTGAGCCCATCTCATATAAAATAAATGATACAACGAATCCAAAGGTTTGCTTGCCAGCCGTGGCCCTGACACCACTCTTGCTGTCTTGTTCCTGCAGATGACAGAAGGCAGGCACTGCCAGGTGCACCTCCTGGATGACAGGAGACTGGAGCTGCTGGTTCAGGTAGGTGTTGCCCACGTGGGTGTTGCCCAGATAGGTTTTGCCAAGGTAGGTGTTGCCCAAGTGGGTGTTACACAGATAAGTCTTGCCCAGGTAGGTTTTGCCCACACAGGGACAGCTCATCCTCGTTGCCTCTCTGAGCCTCATAGTCTGTATTCAGGCTTCTCCGTTACGTTTGCCTCAAAGCCAGTGACTCAGAATTGATCAAGGGGAAAAAAGCATCTTCAAAGTCAGAAAACTTGGTCCATATGTTAGAGTAATTATAGCATGGTGACATGGATTCAGAGACACTTGAGTTCCAATCTCAGCTTGGCACTTAATAGCTCTGTGACCCTGGGAAATTGACTTTACTTCTCTGAGCCTCTTGCCCGTAAATTGGGAACCATAGTACTTCCTGAAAGGATTATTGTGAAGTGAGAATCTGTCTGCCACTGTCCAGCTACATGGCATTGTGCAAGTGAAATACCCAGTTTCTTCAACCGTGAACTGCCTAGGCTTCTCAGAAGAATTATGGTTAAAAATCAAGCTAGATTATATATGTGAGTGAAATCTCTTTGTAAAATATATGGCACTATATAAGTGATGATATAGATATATACATATTTTTTCAGATGGAGTCTTGCTCTGTTGCCCAGGCTGGAATGCAGTAGTGCAATCTCAGCTCACTGCAACCTCTGCCTCCCAGGTTCAAGTGATTCTCCTGACTCAACCTCTTGAGTAGCTGGGACTACAGGCCACCGCCACCTTGCCTGGCTAATTTTTGTATTTTTAGTAGAGACAGGGTTTCACCATGTTGGCCAGGCTGGCCTCGAGCTCCTGACCTCAAGTGATCCACCCTCCTCAGCCCCCCAAAATGCTGGGATTACAGGCGTGAGCCACTGCGCCCAGGCAAGCGATGATATTTTAATTGTTGATGCTTCTCTTTCTA
The DNA here is from genome assembly GCF_028885625.2 of Pongo pygmaeus. NCBI lineage: Eukaryota > Metazoa > Chordata > Mammalia > Primates > Hominidae > Pongo > Pongo pygmaeus. The sequence goes on from NC_085930.1 coordinate 84,094,114, forward strand.
TTCACCCAACACTCTGGACCAAGAGTCTTTAAAAATTGTGAAAGTCCCTGCGGACGGGCCACACCTACAGCTAGCCTAGAATTTTCTCCTCTAACCAAACCTAAATTCTTTTCTCTTCCGAGGCCTGTCCCTAGCCCACTATGCTTAGGCTTCAATTAGAGTGAAATAGTACAGTCAACAGTAGCTTTGCCCAAGTAGAGCTTTAGTCTAGATGTCTGCCTGTTTTTTTCTTTTTTTCTTTAAATCATGTCCATTTTTATCCCCAACAGCCATCGTAATATACCCTAAGCTGTTTGGCCCAAAGTTCAGAAAGAATCCATCCAGAGTGCCCTCCTGCAAGCATTCCCCTTTTCTTCCCCAGTCCCTCCAAATCCAGCATCAATTATCACTCCAGGCATTCTGGCTGGTTCCAAGCCCATGCTTCTCCTCAGCAGATCCAGAGCTTCCCAAAAGCTTATAGATTACATCCTTCTTCTAACTAGGTGCTCATTACTGTTGATGATGATGTGTGGAATGGGTACAATTTCTCTATCTTAGGAAGGAAAAGCTTAGGCTTTAGAAGGAGACAGACTAGGTTCAAATCCCTGCCCTTACTAACAACGTAACATCAAGCAAGGTGCTTAACCACTCTGGGCCTTGGTTGACTCATTTATAAAATGGAAATGAAAAGCCCTACCTCATAGCTCATTATAAGGATTAAATGACAAAGGGATATAAGTTCAGCATAATAAATGGTAACTATTATTATTATTATTAATATTTTCATCAGTAGCCCCACAGCTTTGAGTCTTGGGCTTCTTCAACTGGCCACCAACAAGCAAAATGTTTCCTGCAATCTTTTATATATCACAGATAACCAAGCAGCAAGGTGTTTAATATTCTTTGTCTTGGGCATTAGCACCACATTACATATAAAAGAGTATTTTTTCCAAAACATCTTAGTAAGTGCACCTTGAGGGAAAATGTAAGGTATTTGAGTGAATTGCAAATACATGAAAATGATAGTCTCATTGATATTCCTATTCCCATCTCTTCTCCTTCCCACAATTCTTAAAGAATTGTCTATAGTACATCAACCTAATCCACAAACAAGGGCAGGTAATAAAGAAACAAACAAATAAACAAAAGCTACTTTAAACTATTTAGGGCAGAGGAAGGTGGTAGCTGTAAGAGAAAGGCAACCAAATTTCTTCTAACCAGATTTTTATTTTGACAGCCCAAACTTCTAGCAAGAGAGTTGCTGGACCTAGTGGCTTCACATTTCAACCTGAAAGAAAAGGAGTATTTTGGAATAACATTCATAGATGACACGTAAGTCTTTTAATAGTTTTAGTTTCTTTACCTTTTGCCTGGGCTACCTACTTGCTGTCTTCCATGATTAACAAAAAAGGAAATACGTCCTCCAGCATTCAGAATATGTCCTGCTTAGCTAAAGGTTTTTTAATATGTGATTTTTCTCCTAGGACTATTGCAAAGGGAGAAGAAAAGGGATACTGACCATTTTAGGCACTCAAAATATTGTTCTAAGTGTTTAAGAAATGTGTAGTAATGAGCTTGTTATTCCTGATTACAGTGTGTCTTCTCATGTCTTTGAATGTGATTGTGCTTGCTAATTTAGCTTATATGATAAGCACATTAGATATTTACTCACATCTTGAAACTGAGTGGATGTGTTGGTGTTGGTGGCAAGAGAGCTTAAAGGCAAATTTGTGGCCCACTCAAAAAACATGTATATAGTTTAATATGGAATGAACTTTTAAACTACCACTTAGGTCCATTTTATGTTGGCTTCTCAACTATCTTTTTCTTTTTTTTTTACTTTTGCCTTTTATGCTAAGTTGTTGAATATTGTATATATTTGTCAATAATATATATGCTCCCCAAAACAAGGCAGGTAAATAAAAATAAATTCATGGGAATTTAACACTCTAAGCAAATGTGTTTGGACTTACTAGCTCTTTTCTCTGTGTGTGTGTGTGTGTGTGTGTGTGTGTGTCTGGGTGTTTGTCTGTGTGTATCTGTCTGTCTTTTTTATGGCAGCCCAATTTGCCTACATTATATGCAGCCCAATACATTATCAGAGGAATCCTTCCGCTTTCTGCAGATAATTTCCAAAGAGCTCCTTAAATGTTAAAATGCAAGAAGATATGTTCCAGACATAAAATATATTGGCCAACCACCCAGCATTCTTTTCATAATGCTGCCAATTTAAATATTTTTCAGTTCTTCAGTTTAATCAGGTGGAAAATCATCTCAAGAAGGAGTTAATTTGCTTTTACACCTTGTGGCTTCCGATTATTCCCAGCCTGTGTGGGCTGTGAGCCTAGGACCTCCAGGATACGCCAGCAGGCTCAGGACTTGCGCTGGGCAAAAACCAGGCAGCTGAATTATCAGGAGGAATAGAAAAACGTGAAAACTTGATTCTGGACTGAGGATGTTTCCCAAAGAGGGCTCAACAAGGCAGAAGAGAATACACTAGACATCTCTCACCTCACTCTGAATCACTCAACAGCTACCATTTGAGAGGCTCTGTATGACCTGTCCTCTACTGGATGAAATGGGAAATGCCGACATGCATAGCCAGCACCAGCTCCTGCGAATCAGTGATTGAACACTCACACACATAGGCTGAATCCAAATGTGGATGAAATTATAGCAAACAGTATAAGACATAAAGCCATAAATATACAATGGCTAGGTTATATGGTATAAACTGTAACTGCTATAAGCACTATAATTTAGGCAGAGGTCACATAGAATAGAGGTTAACAACATGAATATTGGAGTAATTTATTCATTGAAAAAATATTGGCCGGGTGTGATAGTTCACACTTGTAATCCCCGCACTTTGGAGGGCCGAGATGGGCAGATCCCTTGAGTCCAGGAGTTTCAGAGCCACCTAGGCAACATAGGGAGACCCCATCTCTACAAAAAAAAATCAGCCAGGCATGGTGACACGTATCTGTAGTCCCAGCTACTCAGGAGGCTGAGATGGGAGGACAACTTGAGCCCAGGAGGTTGAGGCTGCAGTGAGCTATGATGATGGCACTACTGCCATCCAGCCTGGGCGAGAGTGAGACCTTGTCTCAAGTATATATATATTTACATTAAGAGTGGCTCACACCTGTAATCCTAGCACTTTTGGAGACCAAGGGAGGGAGTCTTGCATGAGGCCAGGAGTTCAAGACCAGCCTAGGCAACGTAGTGAGACCCCATCTCTACCAAAAAAAAAAAAATTAAAAATCAGCCAGGTGTGATGATGTGCAACTCCAGACCTAGCCACTCAGGAGGCTGAGGCTGAGGTGGGAGGATTGTATGAGCCTAGGAGTTCAAGGCTACAGCGAGTTTATGATCATGCCACTGCACACCAGCCTAGGCAATAGAGCAAGACCCCATCTCTAAAAATAGAAAATAAAATATTTTTTGAATGCCCACTCAATGCCAGGTGTTGTTCTAGATCACAAGGATTCAGCTAGGAGTAACACAGACAAGGCCCCTGCTTTTATGGAGCTCATATTGCAATGCTATAGTCTAGCATAACAAGTAAACAAACAGATAAATCAAAGGAATATCAGCAATTATAAGTGCATTGAAGAACATAAAAGGCCATGACCAAGAAAACTTGGGGTCAGTTTTAGACAGGGTGGGCTAGGACGGGATCTAGGAGGAGACATGTAATGAAAAGCAAGAGCCAGTTCTGCAAAAATCTGGGGAGGCATTACAAACAAAAACCAGTGCAAAAGTCCTGAGGTGGGGCTAAGCATGACTTTTGAGATTTGTTTTTTGAGAAAGAAAAAACAAGGCCGGGCACAGTGGCTCACACCTCTAATCCCAGCACTTTGGGAAGCTGAGGCAGTCAGATCACTTGAGCCTAGGAATTCCAGACCACCCTGGGCAACATGGTGAAACCCCATCTCTACTAAAAATACAAAAAAATTAAGGGGGCATGGTGGTGCACACCTGTAGTCCCAGCTCCTCGGGAGGCTTGGGTGGGAGGATTGCGTGAGCCCAGAAAGTGGAGGTTGCAGCGAGCCATGATCTCACCACTGCACTCCAGCCCAAGCGACAGAGTAAGATCCTGTCCCAAACAAACAAACAAAAAAGCCGGTGTGATGAGAATATAGAGATTAAGAGGGAAAGTGGTACAGGATGAGGGTTGAGAAGAAGGTAGGAGCAGGTATCAGAGAATCTTGATAGCTAGCTGTGTGACCTTAGATCAGTTACTTAACATCTCTGACACTCAAGTTTTCTCATCTGTACGCTGGACATAATAATAGTGCCTTATATAGTATGTACTACATAAGGCACCTATAATAGGGTACTAGTATTCAATACTATTAAATCAGGTAAGGTATGCAGAGCATATAGCACAGGCCCACAATAAAAGGGAGCTGTCATCCCAATGTACTGCAATAAGGGAGTGTTAAGAAGGAAACTGAAGGAGGACTGGAGTAGGCGTCACACAGACGAGTAACTAAAATTGGATCTTGCAGGTAAGGTAGACTTTAAATAGATGGGAGGGGAGATGAGAGGTGACATTCTAGGCAAGAGTTATTTTGCGGGCAAATTCGTGAACATGGCAACGAACAAGGTACATTTGCCCAAGGGTGAAGGCGTTGGCCTGATCGTGGGCACAAGATCATAGATGAGCCTTGTTAGTCACACAGATGGAGGAGGCACACCCAGGCCCCAGGATGTTATAGGGAGGAGGAATGTGGCTTTTGACTTGCAGTGTCAGAGGTCCCTCAGGCTGCAAGGTTTGTGGCAGACTGGAAAAGAGGGTCCTGGCCACACGGGAGGCTTCAGGAAAAGCTCCAAGCTCAGTTGAATATAAACCAGACAGTGCATAAGTAAGGGGTTCAGACTGTAAGACCTTCTCTTCAGAAAGAAAAGAAATAGTAGGCCGGGTGTGGTAGCTCACGCCTGTAATCTCAACACTTTGGAGGCTGAGGAGGGTGGATCACCTGAGGTCAGGAGTTTGAGACCAGCCTGGGCAACACGGCAAAACCCCGTCTTACTAAAAATACAAAAATTAGCTGGGCGTGGTGGCGGGTGCCTGTAATCCCAGCTACTCAGGCACCTGAGGCATGAGGATCACTTGAATCCGGGAGGTGGAGGTTGCAGTGAACCGAGACTGTGCCACTCCAGCCTGGGTGACAAAGCGAGACACTGTCCAAAAAGGAAAAGAAAAGGAATAATAGGAATGACTTCCTTCAATTATTTGGGCCACCCTTCTCGTTGTCTGTCCTGAGATTTCTTTCTCAAAACTACGCTGGGAGAAGAATGGCTCACACAGCCTTTTTCCCAGTTACCTCCTTTGGCTCAACCAAAGGAGATAACTATAGTTATGGTCTTTCCAAGAACCCCGGCTCCAAAATGTCCTCTGTGCACTCCCCTGCAAGTGACGGCAGAGTCTCTTTTTGAATTATGACCAGTTTGGGGAGGTGTCTCCTGGTTCTAGTCATGTTTATTTTCAGAAGAAGTATGAGCGGGGCTGTTGAGGGGGTGGAAATTGGCCATTTCTACCTTTCTGGGGAGCGGGCCTGGAAAATTGCTTATGTCTAAGGGTGTCTCCTTGGAATGTCTTGGTCACAAGCCTAGTTCTTTTTCTTTGGTAAATATTTTTGGAAAGTATTTTCTTTCAGCACTTCCCTCCTGCCTCCCTTCGCCCCCGTAAAACCACTGAGTGAGGGCCCTCCCAGGATGCCGTCTGAGTTTATTTTCCAGCCTAGATGCCACATGCGTCTTTTGCCTTTGGTAAAGCTGAAAGGAACATTTTGTCAATGAAAGTAGCTACCGTCTACAACTCATCCACAGGCCAAGAGGAGAAACGGAAAAATAGACGGCAATTACGTAATAAAAGCAGTGATGATGACCAACAACAACAGATTCAAGGTCACGTTACTGGGAGAGGGATAGCGTTTCTGAGATTAGGCTTGTTAGGGCCTTGCGCAGCTCTGTGTGCAAAGTGAGTCTTTCACCCCTAGAGGGCAGTCACGGCCCTCCTGAGGCACCAGCCCTTCAGGTCACCATAATGGTTCCATCTCTTCACCCGTTGCATTTTTTGTTTTGCCTTCTCATGTTTTGAAAGGCTTTGCTAAATAAGCTTTGTTTACCAAGAAATAACAAATAGTCTTTACAACACAACTGTGACTTTTGATCACTGTCCCTTCCAGTGAGACTGTGACAATGGGCCTTCTGCTGATATAATTCTAGCCAAAAATAAAACTTGCTTTGTGGTTGGTCTGCACTCCTGATAGCGGTGGATATGACTGTCTTTTTAAGATATTGGTTAGATCTATTATATTTGCTGATGGGAAAATATGACAAAAGCAAGTTATAAGCAATACATAACCTTGATTATATTTAAGTGGTAGAATTAAGGGCATTTTTTTTAAAATTCTTCTAGACTTTTTCCTATTGATGAGATTGTGGGTAGATTTTTTTAAATCTAATTTGTAATTTATCCTTTTAAAAAACTATTTCATATTACATATGCATGAATATGTTCTTTAATGTCATGGTTGAGTCCAGTCCCTTTTGATTACTTTCCCACTGCAACTGTAGTTTCTTCCACAGAGGTAACCAGGACTAGCAAGTTGCTATGTGACTCTTCAGAAATATATCTAAAAATGTTCATCAATATTTAATAGTGTTTTGAAAGTGCATCTGTGGTTAACATAATTGGCTTATGCTGTATATGTTATTGTACAACTTGCTTCATTCATTCATAGACACCATTCCATGCAAGTTCATACAAATATACATTATGCTTTCAATTTATTTTTAGAGACAGGGTCTCGCTCTGTTTCCCAGGCTGGAGTGCAGTGGCATGATCATAGCTCACTGCAGCCTTGAACTCCTGGGCTCCAGTGATCCTCCTGCCTCAACCTCCTGAAATGCTGAGATTACAGGTGTGAGCCACCATGTCTAGCCTGTTATGCTTTTAAAATGATACATCTTTCCTAAGAAAACTTTTGAGATCTGATACTATAAAATATGTTATGTATTTTAAGACACACATTTAAACGTCTGTGAAATTGGGATGTGTCTTTAAATCAGTGGCATCCTAAACTTGATGAAATATAGTGTAAGACTCTCTTAACGTCAGTCTCCTATCTTATTTTGTTTTACACACAAATGCCGTAGTTCTAAGGACCTTCCCTTGTGTTACTTAATCAGCTTATTTATCTTTATAATATTCCTGCAAGGAAAGCTGGGAACAGGTATCAGAAGCCTTGTCTTATAACTATGGAAACAAAGACACACTCTTTCCAGCGTTTAACCTGCTAAGTATCAGAGACTGAGTCAGAAGTTATTATAAAAGCTGATTCAATCCTCTGGTCTCATTTTCTCCAGTACTGAAAGTCCTGAGTACTTTTATATACAAGTCCACTGGGTGGGGTGGCGGGTAGGGGGAAGAAGAAAGGAAGCCCTGGTTTCAAATCCCAGCTCTAGCACTTTCCTCACTGGCTTGTTGTAAAATATAGCTTTAATGTATAGAGTTCCAGCTTGGTTGACACAGAGTCATTGCTCAATAGAGACCAGCTATTGTTATTATTACTACTACTCATATTATTATTTATGCTCACTTTTCCTGTTTACTTATAATGAATACAGCTTAGAATTTTCTGATTTTGTTTTTTAATTTTTTACTCAAGGACCAAAATAGGTTTGAAAATGTCTTCTAGCCCATTATATATTTATTACATTTTGACACGCTATCCCACCACCATCAGCATGTTCTTAGATTGAATTTTATGTAAGCAAGTAAAAGAGGGTCTATGCCCTCTGGGAATTTACAGCCTAAAACGGATGGGCTACTTGAACAACCTGGGAAAAGGCATGTAAACAGTTCTGAGCCCCAGTGTCATCAATCCTTTTGATCCCTCAGTGGTCAAAATCTAGAGAGAACTGTTTATGAACTTGGTGAGGCTCTTGAGTAAATAAAATAAACAAGTACATGCTTAAATCTCAGTATGCCCATAATATATATATACAAAAGTGGCACTCAAAGAGTATTCGGCCCAGTACTTTTTTTTTTTTTTTTTTTTTTTTGAGATGGAGTCTTGCTCTGTCGCACAAGCTGGAGTGTAGTGGCACAACCTTGGCTCACTGCAACCTCCGCCTTCAGGCTTCAAGTGATTCTCCTGCCTCAGCCTCCCAAGTAGCTGGGATTAGAGGCACCTGCCACCATGCCCAGTGAATTTTTGTGTGTTTAGTAGAGACAGGGTTTCACCATGTTGGCCAGGCTGATCTTAAACTCCTGACCTCAAGTGATCTGCCCACCTCGGCCTCCCAAAGTGCCAGAGTGCTGGGATTACAGGCATGAGCCACTGTGCCTGGCCTTTTTTTTTTTTTTTTTTTTTTTTTTTGAGACAAGTTCTCCCTCTGTTGTCCAGACTAGGGTGCAGTAGCACAATCATAGCTCACTGCAGCCTCAAACTCCTGGGCTCAAGCAATCCTCCCACTTTAGCTAATCCTCCCACCTCAGCCTCCTAAAGTGCTGGGATTAGAGGCATGAGCCATTGTGCCTAGCACCAACCCTGTACTTCTTTAAAAAGCTGTGGTATTGTTATGTGTCTGGTTTTTTGTTTTTGTTTTTGCTTTTGTTTTGAGACAGGGTCTCATTCTGTTGCCTAGACTGGAATGCAGTGGCACGATCACGGCTTACTGCAGCCTTGACTTCCCTGGGCCCAAGTGATCCTCCCACTTCAGCCTCCGTAGTAGCTGGGACAACAGGCATGCACCACCACACTAGGCTAATTTTTTTCTGTATTCTTTGTAGAAATCGGGTTTCACCATGTTGCCCAGGCTAGTCTCAAATTCCTGGGCTCAAGCAATCTGCCTGCCTTGGCCTCCCAAGTGCTAGGATTACAAGTGCTGGATGTGAGCCACCACACCCAGCCTGTGTGTTTTATTTCATTGAACCAGAAGTTTTCTCCTTCTTATCTAAAATATTTCATATTTCATAAAAATTTAATATTAACATATGGCCTAGTTTTTTACCTCAAAAGTCAACTAGTGTTATCAGTTTTTTGTTTTTTCTCTCAGATTTTTGTAATATATACATGCACATATGTATGTTTGTTCTTTGTTTAATTTTTTAAATGGCCATATACTTGGTGTTATGCATCTTGCTTTTTCATTTAATATCGTATCTTGGAAATTGTTCAAAATAAGTTTATAAAGAGGCTCTCTGGCTTTTTTTTTTTTTTTTAAGACAGGGTCTGGTTATGTTGCCCAGGCTGGAGTACAGTGGCTGTTCACAGCCGTGATCATGGCACACTGCAGCCTCAAACACCCGGGCTCGAGCGATCATCTTGCGTCAGTTTCCTGAACAACTGGGACTACATGTGTGTGCCACCACACCCGTGTTCTTCAGCCTATTTTATGGCTGCATTGTATTTCACTCTATAGTTTTGTTTGTTTGTTTTGGGGGGTTTTGGGGGGGGTTGTTTGTTTGTTTGTTTTTTAGACGGAGTTTCACTCTAAGAGGGGATGTTGCCCAGGCCGGAGTGCAATGGTGCAATCTCGGCTCACTGCAACCTCCGCCTCCTGGGTTCAAGCGATTCTCCTGCCTCAGCCTCCCGAGTAGCTGGGATTACAGGCATGTGCCACCATGCCTGGCTAATTTTTTTATTTTAGTAGAGACAGGGTTTTACCATGTTAGCCAGGCTGGTCTCGAACTCCTGACCTCAGGTGATCTGCCCGCCTAGGCCTCCCAAAGTGCTGGGATTACAGGCATGAGCCACTGTGCCTGCCCACTCTATAGTTTTAAATAATTTTTTTAAACAATATCCTCTTGGACATTGAAATTATTTCCACCCCTTTTGCTATTTCAAATGTTGCCACAGTGAGTGATTTCATATACAAATTATTTCTCACATGTGCAAGTTTACCTTGATATGCTCCTGGAAATGGAAATGCTGGTTCAGAAGCAAGTGCTTTCATAGTTTTGAAAGAAATTGCTGAGTTGGTCTCATTACCAGTTGTAACAGGTTGTGCTCCTACCATCGGTGTATGAGAGCAACTATTTCGCCACAGCTTTGCCAACACTGTATGTTGTTGAACTTTTCTGACTTTCTGTTGAATCCTTTTTCTTTGCTTTGCTCTCACAGAGGTCAGCAGAACTGGCTACAGTTAGATCACCGAGTTCTTGACCACGATTTGCCCAAGAAACCAGGCCCAACCATTTTGCACTTTGCTGTGAGGTATGTATCCACAGACCCAGTTAGTATCCCTCTTTTTTTGCTGTTATTTTTGGTTTTTTGTGTGTTTTCTTTTCTATTTTTTACATTTCTGGTGACTAGAGATAGCAAATAAAAAGAGAAGAGACCTATGAAAACATTATCATGTGAAAGAGATTCTCTACTGTCTTGGTCTGAGGACCAAGTTACCATAGATACTGTAGAGCTGTTTTCTTTGAAGATGAAGGATAGAGTCGCCTTCCTTTATTCCTCAAAGCCTCTTAGAAATCAATTTAAAGCTGAAAAACATGGGTAATATATTTTAATACATAAGACTGTTTCTCACTCAACATATTCTTAAGATTCTCATTCTTTGAAATATGACAAACATTTGCTATTACATTTTATGTGGCAATAATGTTTTCTACAGACTTAAAAATAATTGAATTCTGTACAATTTGATGGCTTAATTTGAATAGAGGATAAAATGCAAACAAATGCTCATAGAAAGAATTAACAGTACAGGGATCTGAATTCCATTCACATGCAGAAAGACTGCTGAAAATAATGCAGAGTCCTTGACTTGTTCTCTGAGGTCTGCTTGGGCAAGTCACTTAACTGTATCCTGAAATGGATGCATTCAACTAAATCCGTAATTTCTCAAATCCATCTCATGATAGAACTATTTTTTTTAGTTCACATTCTAAAATAAATAAAATGTTATAAGATGTAATACCGGCCAGGCACAGTGGCTCATGACTGTAATTCCAGCACCTTGGGAGGCTGAGGCATGTGGATTACTTGAGGTTAGGAGTTTGAGAACAGCCTGGCCAACATGGCGAAACCTCATCTCTATTAAAAGTACACAAAAAAAATCAGCTGAACTTGGTGGTGTGTGCCTGTAATGCCAGCTACTCATGAGGCTGAGGCATAAGGATCACTTGAACCCAGAGGCAGAGGTTGCAGTGAGCCAAGATCGTACCACTGCACTCCAGCCTGGACAACAGTGAGACTCCATCTCATAAACAAAACAAAAACAAAACAAAACAAAAAAACAAGAAGTAATACCTATGTTTCTCTACCTAGCTTGAGGTGAAATCATTACTGATTGAGCTGAAAGCCCTTCTTATGTACTGACCCCCTCTCCCCACTTTCCTAAGTTTGATGAAAAAATTTACGATAAATTTTGCTCCCCTTCTTAGAAAAATAGGGTAAGTTGTTTGATGAATTAATTTTTTTTTCTTTGCAACTTGGGCGGAGATCTTTCCTTGGGTGTGTAAAAATCTATTTATTTAAGCATTTAGGCTATTTCTAGTTGTTATCAAAATTTAGGTTGCAACTGGCCAGGCGCGGTGGCTCACGCCTATAATCCCAGCACTTTGGGAGGCCGAGGTAGACAGATCACTTGAGGTCAGGAGTACGAAACCAGCCTGGCCAACATGGGGAAACCCCATCTCTACTAAAAATACAAAAAATTAGCCAGGCTTGGTGGTGGGTATCTGTAATCCCAGCTACTCCAGAGGCTGAGGCAGGAGAATAGCTTGAACCCAGGAGGCGGAGGTTGCAGTGAGCCAAGATTGCACTCCAGAATGGAGAACAGAGTGAGACTCCATCGCCAAAAAACAAAAACAAAAACAAAAAAAAACAATAGGTTGCACCTAACATCCTTGCACTTTCATCTTTTGTGCATGTGGTGTAGTGTTTATGTAGTGTTCCCTACTCAATGAAAGCGTTATGTCTTCAGAAAATCTAACAAGTACCATCCAGGTAGTAACCAGATTTGTGCAGATTATTTGACAGCTAATATCTGGTCTGTTTTGGGTCACAGAATACCAAAGGAGTAAACCCTATCTCCCTTTCTGTACAGTCATTCATAAGGCACTCTATCTTCTCCAAGCAGGTTCCTGAAATTCCAGAGTGGCCTGCTGCTTGTTCATGAGTTTCAGCACTTACTTGGAGTGTTATCTCAAGAGTGTCCCATAATCACTTCGCATTACTTTCCCCTAACTACTTGCATGTTTAAACCCTTATCAAGTTTTTAATTATTCACTTAGTTCTTCCTTCCAACAGTATAGTGAGATCATAATAGTCTTTGTTATTATTCCAATTAAGTAGTTGTTTTTAGTCCAATTTAATTAAGGAAATGATAAAGGAAAAGCACACGCCAAAGAATTTTGTGAACTGACCGAGGTCACTGTGAAATGTAGCTGGTTCTGTGGAGGTCTTGCAAATGGGGTTGTCTTGTGCTCCAGTGAAGTGAGTTGCTCCTCAGAGGGTCTCTAGCCTCATATTTGGAGAAAACAGAACTATTGGTAATATTTCTATCCCAGTAGACACCATCAACAAATCTCCAGGTTGCCTGTTTGACTGAAGAATAGAGAGCCAAAGATAGCATTTGGTTCTGTCTTGATGTTCGCTCATTTTAGGAGCCTCTGGAAGTGGAAGGGACCTCTTTTGAGATTGGGTACCTCACCTCTTGCGTCAGCACAGTACTGCTGCATGCACTGGAACATGGAGCACAGAAGCCCCTCATTCATAGACACCGAGGTGTGTAGTCACCAAATAGTTAATGCACAATGAAAAAGAATTCCCTTCAGTGATAGCACATTAAAGCATGTGTACCGCTGTTATTTTCAATGCAAACAATTAGAAATATCCTAATGCCAACAATGAAGATAGGTTCAGTAGATTATGGTGTCACTTTTATAGTAAACAATGAATCACTTTAACAAAAGAGATTAGATGAAAAAAGTACATTGCAATTCAGAGCTTCTCCAGAAGGAGAGGCAGGGCATATCTGAATCATCTTGGGAAATTTTTCAAACTACACAGTTACTCCCCTCCAACTCCACATTCCTGGCCCAGATTCTGATATAGTGCCATGGAGGGAGGGGTGCATTGTCGAGCCCTCTCTCCACCCCTCCTCTTATAAATCATTACTTTAATAAGTCACTGTTATCAGGGATGTTGTCATGTATCTCATCGCTCATGTATCTTAGGAGATAAGATACATTATATCTGAAAAAGATAGGGAATGAGTGTCCTTCTGTAAAACAGAGATTACTATTTATGCCATGGAAAGTTCAGGTGATCACACTGAGGTTTTTTGAAGTTGGTATGTTTTATAAACCCATATAGATCTATAAATACTGAGAAAATTCTTGGAAGGAGTTACACGAAGCTGTGAAGAAACACTTCTTCCTTCCTTCGTTCATTATGTATTAGGGTTTTGCTATATTGTGTTCTGCCCCATTCTAGGTCTGAGGACCCAATAGTGAAAAAGGCAAAAATCTCTACCATCATAGTCAGCATACACATAAACAAATGCATTCATTATATAATAACAGTTTGTCCATTCATCTGATAAATAGTTGCTGATTTCCTGCTATGTGTCTGGCCCTATACTAGATGCTGGGAATATAGCAGTGGTAGAAGAAAATGACAAAATCCTGCAGCCATAAAGCACACAGCCTAATGGAAAGAGACTGACACTAAGTAAAGTAAACCTGCAAGGTATCTTATGTGAGGGGTTATGGAGAAAACTCCATTAGGGAGGAGGAAAAGGGAATATTAGCAAAGCCGGGGCTGCAATTCTAAAAACAGTGGTCAGGGAAGGCCTCTCAAAGAAGGTGGCATTGAGCAAAGGCATACAGGAGATGAGACAAGGACCCAGGACCCAGGCCCATTTCTGGGGAAGTTTCTTCCAGGCCAGGGGAACAGCAGGTGCACAGACAGGTTGGCAAGAGCATGCCTGGTGTGTAGCAGCCCCTGGAAGGAAGTCACATATCTGGAGAGAACCTATAAAAGGGAGGTGAGTAGGAGTTGGCATGGGGTTGGCCTGTAGAGCATTGGGGCCTGCGGGTTTTGAGCTTGACAGCATAACCAATTTCCATTCTAAACAGACTCACTCTGGCTGCTGGGTTGAGGACAGACCGGAACGGGGCAGGAGAGCATAGCAAGACCAGTTAGTAAGCTATTGCAATGGCCCAGGCTAGAGATGAGTGGGGTGGACCAGACTGAGTCTCACTCACTACACATTCACTGGAGATGGTGCAAGTTGGTTATGAGAATTGAGGAGAGAGCAGGGGATACAAAATGATTTTGCAAAACATTATGCAAATGTAAGAAAATATTTTATTTATTGTAGCATTTATGAAAAAGAAAAATTCCGTGAGATCTTGCTCTCAAGAAGTTTTCTCTCTACTGAAGTGTAGCATAAACTATGCAGCTATTTGAAAAGTATTGTCTCATTTACTCCTGAGCTAAACCCTGAGGTCCTACAGATTTGAAGGGTTAATAAATATCTGGTTTATATCCCCCAGGATAGAGGAGGCAGCTCAGAAACATATGCTGCTTCTGCACAGAGAAAAGAAAATATTTAAAGCAAAGGCACGTAGTGTTCCCTTTATGACTTCAAGATTAAACCTTTGTCTTCTTTTTTCCAGTTATAAAATCTCAAAGAGGTGTGCTAAATATGTGTGTGACCTCTGTGTGTATAGACGCACCATAATTTATTTAGGTACCATAATTTATTTAACCAGTTCTCTATTTCCATGGGAGTTCAAACTCCCCCAGGTTTCTGGGGGACTTCCCCAGGCTGGGGGTTGTTATCTGGCTGCCATAAATTATATTCCACAAACATGAGCCTCTTGGTAATGCAGCCCAGATGTGAACATTTGAAAGGCTTGACAGTGAGGAGCAAGCAAGCATTTAAATAGGAGTGCAGGGCCTTGGCGTGACCTCACTGGAAATGCTCATATTCCCTCAGAGGAGGGCAACCTCAGGTGGCTCAGGCCGGTACCACCCTGTTCCAGTCAAAGCCAGGATCTTGGCATCTTTCATCCCCCTTATTATTTTTTTTGTTTGTTTTTCATTTCATTTGGTCTTTGCTCTTCTTCTCCCTTCTTTTCCTCCTCCTCTTTCCAAGTCACTTTTGCTGGGTCCTAGGACTGCATGTGTCCACTCAGTGGTACCCTAAAGTATTGTCTGCCACACTCAGGGCTGAGAAGAACTCACTTTCCTACTGTAGTAGGAAACCCGGAGGCAGACTGCTACCTCTGGGTGAAAATTGCTGCAAACATGGAGCCCTTGAATTCAAGACTGCTGACTGCCTTCTCATTGCTCCTGGCCTGGTCTTTGGAACATTAGATCTTTAGAAAGAGTTTAACTCAAGGAAGCATCATGACTACAACCCATGAGTCCTCATCATTCCACCAGAATTTTTTTAAAGAGAGCCAAATACACGTGACACATAAAGACAGACTGTAGTAAAGGGGGAGACTTATTGATATAGAAAGATGCTCCCAATATATTCTAGGTGAAAGAAGTAGACCACAAACAGTCCATGCATTATGATAACACTCTTTGTAAAATATTTTACAAAAACATCTGTACAGATGGAAACTAAGTTTAAAATGTTAACAATAGTTAATCTCTAGGTAGAATGATTGTAGGGATGATTTTTATTTTCTTCTTTTTTGGTCATCTGTATTTTTTCCTACAATGAACATATTACTTGAGCAAATTTTTTTTAATGCAGTTGTGAAAAGTGATAAGAGGAAGAAAGGATAAAATGTTTGTGACCAGATAACCATGCATTTGTTTAAAGCCATCAGACGGTAGGTGATTTACAATAATGAGAGGACTGGAAAGTTCATCTTTTCATGGAGGAATGTGATTTAAAGGCCCTGAGAAACGACTGATTCCTCCTACTTAGGCTGAGCTGAGGCTACTTGAGGGAGGTGTGCAAGTTAGCCAGAGGTCTTTGCCTATCTGTCACACTCCCATCTGAATGCACAATACCCCAGACCGTGGGAACTACAAAGGCCAATTGCCTCAGTATCACCCATGACCCCTAACTGGCCCAGCCTATTCTGAACTTCCAGGCAGGCGGTTAATGGCCTTCATCTTTGAGGATCCAACATCCTAATTCACACAAGAGCTCAAGAAAGACACAGAATCCTCAGAAGCACATGCTCAATCATGATTCCAGTTTCTTACAGGATTCTATTTCTCGGTGTATTCCCTGGGCAAGTATCAGAAATTATTTTTAGAAATCTGCTCACTCCCCTCACAAACCTTTCAGTCCTATCTTTTGGTGGGTGTGCCTGTGTTTCCACAGTTTTAAGAAACAGATGGGCCATGAATACTTAAAGGATGTGTGTGTTTGTCTGTCTGTGTGTGTGTGTCTCAGGACAATGAAGAGGCAACATCAAAAGTAAAGAAATCGTATTGTGGGGCCGGGCGCAGTGACTCATGCTTGTAATCCCAGCATTTTGGGAGGCCGAGATGGGTGGATCACGAGGTCAGGAGTTCGAGAACAGCCTGGCCAACATGATGAAACCCCGTCTCTACTAAAAATACAAAAATTAGCCAGACGTGGTGGTGCACACCTGTAGTCCCAGCTACGTGGGAAGCTGAGGCAGGAGAATCGCTTGAATCTGGGAGGCAGAGGTTGTAGTGAGCCAAGATCACACCATTGCACTCCAGCCCGGGCAACAGAGCAAGAACCTGTCTCCAAAAGAAAAAAAAAAAGAAAGAAACCATATTGTGAAGGGTGAAAGAAGCTGTAGAGCACAGAAATTAGAAGCTCGGTTTTCAGTGCAGGGTTTCACTGTAGCAGCACTATTGACACTGAGGACCAGGCCATTCTTTGTAGTAGGGAGCTAAGCTGTGCCATAGGATCTTTAGCAGCATCCCTGGTCTCCACTTACTGACGTCAATAATGCTCCCAGGCCAGGCACTGTGGCTCACACACCTGTAATCCCAGCACTTGGGGAGGCCAAGGTAGGTGGAGCACTTGAGTCCAGTTCAAGTCCAGCCTGGGCATCATGGCGAAACTCTGTCTCTACAAAAAATACAAAAATTAGCCTCGCATGGTAGTGCGTGCCTGCAGTCACAGCTGCTCAGGAGGCTGAGGCAGGAGGATGGCTTGAGCCCAGGAAGTTGAGGCTGCAGTGAGCGGTGATCAGGCCACTGCACTCTAGCCCGGGCAGCAGAGCAAGACCCTGTCTCAAAATAAACAATAACACTCCCCAAGTGCTGACAGTCAAATAATGTCTTCAGCACTGGTAAACACCCCCACCCAAACATTGAGAACAGAGCTTTAGCATCATTCTTAGGTTCATATTCCAGCTCTTCCACTTACTCACTATGTAGCTTCTGGCACCCTCTTGGGCCTGTTTCATCACCTATAAAATGAAGCTGGTGGTAGCACCCACCTACTTTGGGGGTTGTTGGAGGATTACAAGTGCTAACAGGTAATGTAGACCCTCTATAAATGTTAACTATTTTTATGTTCTAAATAACAGGCTCCCTCAACCACATGTTCAGTGGGCGAAACATTCTATCATGTTTCTGTTACAGCCTTTGAATATGAAAGATTTGGGATTGTCTGGCTTGGGTCTGACCCATTCCCCTTTGCACTGGGTGAAAGATCTTATCATTTATCTTCATTATTCACTGTGCCCAGATGTTACTTCCCCACTTTTCTCCCCTGCCTCCCTTCCCCACTCCCTCTCAAAGCATCTGTCCCTGCTTTCCTGTGGAGGACTAGAGCAGGCTGTTTTAAAGCAGAGGAGAGGCAAGCACTTGGAATTCACATGCCCCTGACACTTCAGGTTGCCTAGGGGAGAAGACTCTCTCCCCTTCCTGGCAGGTCACAGCAAGGCCCTGACTCTTTTGGGCCTCCAGCTCTTCTAGATAACTCAGAAAGAGTCATGTTGTGGGAAAGGAACAAGAGGGCAGGTTCCTACAGGCTTACCAGGAGGCCCTCTCTGGTTCTAGCCATGTCTGGAAATTCAGAAATGAGGAAGAGCATTCCTGGCAGAGGAGCACATTGTAGAAGCAAACAGTGCTTCCCCTGGGAATTCTCCAAGACTGTTCCCCTCCCACAGATGAAAGGGAACATATTGGACTCCCATAAGCAGTGCATAATAGCTTGCAGAAAGTGATGTGTTTGGAGAAAGTGAAATACACTTAAATTACACTTCAGCCTTCAGCATTATAAAGTGAGATATGACCACCTTGCAGGGTCATTACAAGCAATAAACAGAGATCTCCCTGCTCAGAATGTGGATGAGGATCTGATAGAAATCTACCTAGGCATGTGGCTGCAGTTCAATGCCTGAAATTACTTATGGTGACTAAATGAAACCCAGAATGAGGTGTTTTGATTTAGCCCTCGCTGGATGCCAGTCACAAACTCAGCATTGTTCAGAATGCAAAATAATTGAGCAGTTCTTGCCCAATTCACTTTCTTTGAAGATACCACTCGGACCTCACAAAGGCCCTGGGAAACAAAGAAACCATGCTCAGTTGAGGGAGAAAAGTCGAAACTGGTTAGAAGAGCATTGGTTTCACATTATTTTCTCATTTTGTGTTAAAACAGACATTTTTGTAGCATTTGTTTCTTTGAGAGAAAGAACTTAGGAAAGATACTTGGATTTTTTTTTTTTTTTTTTTTTTTTGAGACAGAATCTTGCTCTGTCACCCAGGCTAGAGTGCAGTGGCAGGATCTCAACTCACTGCAACCTCCTCCTCCCAGGTTCGAGTGATTCTCCTACCTCAGCCTCCTGAGTAGCTAGGACTAAAGGCATGTGCCACCAAACCCAGCTAATTTTTGTATTTTTAGTAGAAATGAGTTTTCACCATGGTGGCCAGGCTGGTCTCAAACTCCTGGCCTCAAGTGATCTGCCTGCCTTGGCTTCCCAAAGTGCTGGGATTACTGGCATGAGCCGCGCCTGGCCAGATACTTGGAATTTTTATTCTGGTTGTTACAGTTAAAGCTTTAAAGATGTTCCCAACTAAGTCAGTGCCTTTTATTACAGTCACATCGGTAGAGAGATAATAATATTCTAATAATCACCGCCACTCATTGGCTGCTAAACTACATGCCACCTGCTATGTTAAGCACATTTCAAACCCCCTCATTTCTCCAGTGTGTGGGGCAAGAGAGGTAAGAGGCACTGAGAGCAGAGCAGCTACCCCAAGACCTCAAGACTGATCAGCACTGGAGCTAGGATTCAAACTAGTGTCTCTCCCACTCCCTAGTGTTGACTTGTGACCACTAGAAATAAATACCACAAGACAAAAATATTGGCCACGTAAATTTAAGCGACTCTTCAAAGGACAGCCACTTCCAAACAACTGGGTGTTGTGCTCTTTCACATCCATGTGTTGCCATGTGGCTGGCAGAGCTGTGTCCCTTCCAGCTGTCTTTGTCATGTCACTGTGGTGTAATGTTCTGTCATCACTAATGAGTGGTTAAGCCAACCAAGAAAGGAAAAAAAAATGCTAATGGGAGGAGCCCAAATAGCAGTGACAAAACCTTCCTGAGCAAATTCTCTTCTTAAGAAATTACATTTGTGAAGCTAAGGTTTGTCTCCAAAATGTGTGCCTATTCAAAAAGCCTGGGTTCTTTCTGAAGCTGAAAAATTAACCATGGGCTTCAACTTAACAAAACCTTAGGGAAATCGCTCACAGTAAGCATGCAAAAAGGAAACAGTATCCTTCTGAAAAAAAAAAAAAAAAAAAAGGCTGAAAGAAAAGGTCTTTATGAATCTGGGATAGTCCATTTCATGTCATTAAGAAGCCCTAGATTTTGTTTTCAGTTCATGGTGTGTGTTGACAGGTGTGCCTGAAAAGCCATTTTCCCCAAAGCCCATATGTACTTTTCATACACTCCATAAATATGAAGTCATTACAATGGCCCCCTTGAGGGAGAGATGGAATCGTGGATTCAGAAAGCTGGTAATCTGATGCCTAGGCAGGAGGCATCAGGGCTGGTAGCCAGAAAGTGGTGGGAAATAAGATAGGGACCTGTTTACTGAGACTAGGATGTAGTCAGGGGCCTGGGCTCCAAAAACAAGGTGAACCCAGTTTCTAGCACAAAGGTATCTGTTCAGAGTTGGATGCGCTACAAATTGATTTGGCGCCAAGCTACCCAGCAACCTGTATGTGGTTTCTTCAGTGCTCAAAGACTAGCAAGAGGATTAGTTTGGCTAATATGCTCTCTGCCTGGAGTGCCCTTCCTACCTTTGTTACCTGGTGAACTCATGCATTCTTTAAGACTCAGCTCAACTGTCCCCTCTCCTGTGGTGCTTAGTTCTATGGACTTCAGTTTGGCAGCATTCTCCCCTTAATTCATAAGCTGAGTAAATTGCATCAGGCTGGTGGGCCCCCACAGCATTCTGTACATGTTATATTTCATTTTGATTGTTATTGCAGGAAAGCATTATATCATATTGGCTTGGAATATGAACTTAGAAGTCTAACAGACCTCAGTTTGAGTCATGGCTCCACTACTTGCTAGCTGTATGGCCTAAAGAAGAAGACTTGACATCTCTGTATCTAAGCTTTCTCATCTGTAAAATGGGCTCATAATTTGTTGCCTACTGCATCTGGTGGTACCAAAGATGGGAAAAAAAAAAAACAACAAAGATTCCTGTAGAGCACTTTGTATTATCCCTAGCACGGAAGAAGCCGTCTATTAACTTGGGTTCTTTAGTTGCCAGCAACAGAACTCCTTGTGGCTAACAAACAAAACAGAAGGAAAACTGAATTGACAAAGACTCAGAAAACACAGGGATGAGGGCTTCTGCAGGGATCTAGGGAGCAGAAACCAAGGGACAATTTCATCAGAGTGCTGTTAGCAGAATAAATAGGCTCCAACCATCTTTGATCTTCAGGTCATTCTAATCATGTTTATTCTCCAGGGTGAGAAGCTGACTGGCCTAGCTTGGGTCACCTACCCACACCGTGATGAAGGAGTTTTAGCAGAGCAGAAAAAATGTGTCCTGGTGTCCCCCAAGCAGGTCTTACCCATCTGGTCAGCATCACTCATTTATATCCAGCCAGTGATCCTTACGACTTTTGCATATGTGACTGTTGCCGTAGACCAATGCAGCTTTACTTATTAAATGTCACAATCACAGAACTCTTTTTTATAAGTTTTGGAGACATGGGAAAATTCAAGTGAAGACTAAATTTTAAATAATATTAAGAAATTCTTATGAGCTTTATTAGTGTGAAAATTCATTGACCCCGTGTTTTTAATACAGTCCCTGTTAGAGATGTCTATTGAAGTAATTAAAAGTGAAGGAAAAAGATAATCTCAGAAATTTCAAGTAGAAAGCAGATGTTGAGTTCTACTAATGTGACCTAGTATTTTTTTAGGGCAGGGAGATCTCTTTCTCTGGAAAGGGCTTCCCGTTCTGAGACTACTCTAACTTTTAAAAAGATGTTTCATAGGTTAATCAAAATCCTTCAACTTAAGTCTTTTGCCATGGTTTTGCTTATTGAAGCAATAGAGAACACACGTACTTCTGTATATGTTAACATTTTGGTGAAAACGTCACGCTTGTCTTATTTTTCTGCCTATTTTTTACATGGTTGAGATGCCCACAATTACTAAGGGTTCAGCTTCCTGCTGAGTGCTGGTGGAGTGAACTGGGAGCGGCAGCCCAGGATGAGATGTTGGTTAAGAGCACTGTCCACAGAGTCAAAGTCATTGTCCCAGACCAAGACCTAGCCCCACCAAGTAGGCAGATCTCTAAAACTCAGAGTCTGCATCTGTGAAATCGGGGTCATGATAGGTCCCTCCCCAATGCGGTTGTGATAATTAAATGAGAGAACAATCGGGAAGCACTTAGCACATTGCAGGCACCTCAGTAAGAGCTCGGGGAAATGTTAGCTGGGATCCTGCTGCCGCCCTTAATTAGGCTGCCCACTGGAAGCCTGCTCATATTATCTTCATTGATAGGGATACAAATGCATGGGAAAGCCAAGAAAGCAGGAAACAGCCACCACCAAGTAGCTGAACTGGAAGGTTCTTGGAGATGCACAGAAACTTGTGTAACATGGGTCATCTCAGCCCTGTAGCAGCAGCCAACCTCTGGTCCGCCTCACTTTGGTGTCTGCCATCACAAGTGACTCGGCTACCCTGCTTCAGTCCATCAACTCCTGCTGTGGACTCTTGTCCCTCTCTACTTCGTGGCTTCTGCTGCCTTGTGATTTCTGCTTATGCCTTTCTCTGCCTCCACTGAATCCCTCCTCACCCGCCTCTCAAGTCTCTAAGAGACCATGTGCAATTGGTTGGCTCATTCATGATGCAATATAAAAAGCATCTGTTGAGTGGCACTTGCTCCTTTCCAGGCCAGCTCACCGCCTGACATCTTAGCTGCCTTTGAGTCAGGTGACTCGCCTAGTCCACGCAGCAGGGCTCAGGGTAGAAGATACTAGACTGATGGGAGAGGAGAATACTGTCTACCCAAAAGGAAAAGCTGAGACAAAATTAATATAAAAAGTTTATTTGGGACAAGGTTGAGGACTGCAGCCTAGGACACACTTCCAAGTTGCCTTAGGAAGTGCTCTGAAGAAGTAAGGAGAGGTCCAAGTGTTTAAAGAAAAAAAGGACAAATCAAGAAAGTGGACAGTTACAAAAGTTGTTCGTCAGGAATTAATTCTCCCTGGTTTACAGAAATAACATTGATCAGTGATTGGCTATACATTGGTTTTTTGGGGTTTTTTTGTTTTGTTTTGTTTTGTTTTTGAGACAGAGTCTCCCTCTGTTGCCCAGGCTGGAGTTGCAGTGGCGTAATCTTGGCTAACTGCAGCCTCCATCTTCCGGGCTCAAGCGATTCTCCTCCCTCAGCCTCCGGAGTAGCTGAGATTACAGGTGCCCGCCCGCCACCACGCCCAGCTAATTTTTGTATTTTTAGTAGAGACAGTTTCACCATGGTGGCCAGGCTGGTCTGGAACTCCTGACCTCAAGTGATCTGCCCGCCTCGGCCTCCCAAAGTGCTGGGATTACAGGCGTGAGCCACTGCATCTGGCCTGGTTATCCATTGTTGAGCTACAGGATGTGGGTTACAGTGTCCGGGGCAGTGGACACTAATGTACCCAGTGCAGCTAGTTTTGGCAATAGCAAGCAGTTTCCGGAGAAAAATACATAGCTCAAGGAGGGAAGTAGGACTTGATTGCTGTCTATTTTAATGCCTCTCTAGACCTGATAAATTGAAAGAACTGGAATTCCTCAGATAAAAGTTCTGTTCTTTCCTCAGAGGTAGTAAGTACAGTCACACATCCAATTTAGAAAAGACACAAACTAAATAATTTTCCCAAGGCCATACAGCTAATAAATGGTGGACATAAAACACTACATCTTGATCTTTTGGATTCCAAAACCTATTTCCCCCCAACTCTTCATTTCCTTCACCGCCTTTGTACTTAACTTTCTCTTCTCATAAATCTGACACTGCTCCATCTTATTAACCTCACTTACAAGTGAGATAAAAGCTTGTAAGTAAAAATATAAAGGATTCGTTCTCTTCCCGGAACTTCCGTTGATGACTCAACATTAAAGGGTGGAATGTTTCGAATGATTTTACCATCTCAGTGATAAAATCTTTCACTGCCCTTTCAGCTGCATTTATTTATCAAAGGTCTCATCACTGTGGAAAGGGAGAAAAAGAGAAGCAAAGGCTCAAGCCCTCAGGATTCCGCAGAGCTAAGGATAGGTTCACCTGGCCACTTCCTAGCCCTGCTTTACCTTCACTCTCACTGATCTGAGAGTAAATTCCCTTTCGGACTCAAAGCAGTGAGCTGTCTTGGGGCTTGATGGCTCTTCATGATTATTAATCAAGCAATGCTCCAGAACTTGAGGAAAACTTCGGGGCCCCAGCTTGCCCACTCGCCTACCATAGAGTGCCAGCCTTTGCAAGCCGGCCTCATCAGTACAGGATTATGAAAACAGAGTTGTTAAAGACTCAGCCTCCTCCCCTCCCCACCCGGGAGCTGTCAGAGCGCTCCTGAGAGAGAGGGGCCTGCCTGCAACCTGTGGTTTCACAGATTGAACAAGCAAAATCCTAGAAAGGGAGTGGGGAAGTGAGGCCCAGAATACCCTGATTTGCATGAGAAAAGACCAAGATTGATGGCTGCTGAGAGCCTGGCTTTGAGCCAAAGGAAAACCCAGGGCCTGGAAGGATGGGAAGGAAGAAAGGAGTGATTGAAAAGTGTGATTGAAACTCACCCAGTGAATGGGGGTCAGGTAGGCGTAGGGCCCTCAGGCCCCTCCGTCTAAAAACCCCCGAGCCTCAAGCAGGCTTTGGGGTTCGGTTAGGTAGTGCTTGCTCAGCCAACTTCAGCTTTCAACTCCGAGTTCACCTGCGCTTTGTTTTGAAGCTGTCTGAGGTATTATGAACTCCCAGAACATGTTTCAAAGAATAAACAACACAGATAAACGTTTGTTTTTGTTTGTTTTTGGTTGGATACCATTTGGGGTTTCTCTTTAACTCACCTTCCAAGACACAAAAACATCCTGAAAGAGATTTTAGGTATACATAAACATACATCCATCACCTACATACGTGCAGTGCATATTTCTTTTAAAAAGGAAAAGAAAGCACAACCTTCCTCCCTGAATGAGGAATGCTGAGAGATGAAAATAAATCTGAAGGAACAAACTCCTCTGCTGTTTTTCAGGTTTTACATTGAGAGCATATCGTTTTTAAAGGATAAAACCACCGTGGAGCTGTTTTTCCTGAATGCAAAGGCCTGTGTGCACAAGGTAGGTGCTCCGTTTGTCGTGTTCACTGGATGCCTCCAGAGCGACTGGGATGACAGGAAGAAATGGTTTTGCCTCTCTTCTTGCATTCAAACTAAGAAAAAAAAAGGCCACAATCTTTTCCATGAATATGTCCTACCCCCCAACTACACACATACACAAATAGTATCTTTTCTCAAATTCTAAGTGGGAAGGACAACCATCTGCACGGGAATCCTGCATATGCACAATCACCACTACTTTAAATGCAGCAAATAATCGACACAGAGTGACCCAGAAAGACAGAAAGATAGATCAATCAGATTATAATCAAAACGTCTAGGCCAGAAATCTTTTTAAATAAGGTATGCCCTACACTTACAGTAATTCAAAACCAGCCTTATTATTGCGGTTCAATTTCTGCCTTCTGATCCCTGCACACATGTGCCACCTTAAATCTAGGGAAGGAAAGCTGCTCACAGCCACATATTTTCAAGCAGTATCTCAGTTATCTGTGGTAAGGGACAGGGTTTTTCTTTTATTGTTTTTTATTTCTATCTAATGAATCAAAGACAGATCACTTTTATAAAATTCAATAAACATGCATTGCTAGAAAAATAATCCCATGCTGGGATGTTACAGCCATGTCAAATTGCTATAAAAGTTTTTACGGCCGGGCACGGCAGCTCACGCTGGTAATCCCAGCACTTTTGGAGGCCAAGATGGGTGGATCACGAGGTCAGTAGTTAGAGACCAGCCTGGCCAACACAGTGAAACCCCATCTCCACTAAAAATACAAAAATTAGCTAGGCGTGGTGGTGTGTGCCTGTAATCCCAGCTACTCAGGATGGTGAGGCAGGAGAATCACTTGAACCCTGGAGGCAGAGGTTGCAGTGAGCCTAGATTATGCCACTGCACTCCAGCCTGAGCGACAGAGTTAGATTTTGTCTCAAAAACAAGAACAACAACAAAAAAAGTTTTTAAACACTCTCAGTTTTTTGTCTTTTCTCTTTGCAGGCTAGCATAGCTTTAAAAGCCTTCACTGTGGTCTTTTCAAGCAACTTCCTGAGGAAGGGAAGGGAAGCCATGGGCCAAGAGATGCCCAGTGGAGCCTGGCTCCTCCCTTGTACGTTCTGATCTCAATGCTTGGGATCTCAGAATTCCCTCTCCAGACTGTATGCCTGTTTCCAGGCCTTCTTTTAGGTTTATTGTTTCCTCTTTGTTCCATGGTTGTTTCCATGGAACTCTTTGTTGTTTCCATGGTTACTTTAGGGTTTATAGTATACATTTTTAACTTATCAAGTCTACCTTCAAGATGATATTATACCACTTCACATGTAGTATAAGAATCTTACAATAGTATACTTCCATTTTTTTCCTCTCAGCCTTTATGCGATTGATGTCATACAATTTACTTTTAGATAAGTTACAGATGCACATGACGTTATTATTTTTGTGTAAATATTCAATTAACTTTAAAGAGATTTAAACAGTACCAAAAGTCTTACATATTTACCCATGGAGTTAGCATTTCTGTTGCTCTTCATTCACTTGTGTAGGTTAATATTTCTGTCTGTTATGATTCTTTCTGCCTGGGGGACTTCCTTTAGCATTTCTTATAGTGTGGGCATACTGGTGGTGAATTCCTTCAGCTTGTACCTGAAGACATCTTTATTTGCCTTTGGTTTTCGAAGATATTTCACATGATGTAGGATTCTGTGTTGGCAGTTTTTCTCTTTCCGTACTTTAGAAATATTGATTCACTATCTTCTTGCTTGCATTGTTTCTGATGAGAAGTCTGCTGTCATCTTTATCTTTGTGTTTCTGTATGGAATATCTTTTTCTTTAGCCGCTTTTAAATTTTTCTCTTTTTTCTTTTTTCTGTTATGAGCAATTTTTTTTTTTCTTTTTGGAGATGGAGTCTCGCTTTGTCACCCAGGCTGAAGTGCAGTAGCGCCATCTCAGATCACCACAACTTCTGCCTCCCAGGTTCAAGCGATTCACTTGCCTCAGCCTCCCAAGTAGCTGGGACTATAGGTGTGCACCACCGCACCCGGCTAATTTTTGTACTTTTTGTAGAGATGGGGTTTCACCATATTGGCCAGGCTGGTCTCAAACTCCTGACTTCAGTTGATCTACCTGCCTCGAGCCTCCCAAAGTGCTGGGATTATAGGCGTGAGCCACTGTGCCTGGCCTGCTTTGAGGAATTTTATTATGAGGTGCCTTGGTATAGCTTTCTTCATGTGTTTGTGTATGTGTGTGTGTCATTGGCATTTATTGAGCATCTTGGTTTATAGTTGTCATCAAATTTGGAAACATTTTAGCCATTATTTCTTCAGATTTTTTTTTTTTGGCCTCCTGTATGCCTCATTTGCAAAGCCCAATACACATATACTAGGCCGCTTGACCTTGTCACACAGTAATGCTTTGCATTTGTGGGGATTTGGGGGAATATGATATCTTGTGTAGTTTCTCTTGCTTTGTCTTCAGTTTCACTCATCTGTTTTTTGCAATCTAATCTGCCGTTAATCTCATTTTGTGTATTAGATTTTTGTGTTTTGTTTTGTTTTGTTTTATTTTTTGAGACAGAGTCTCACTCTTGTTGCCCAGGCTGGAGTGCAGTGGCACAATCTTGGCTCACCGCAATTCTCCTGGATTGAAGCGATTCTCCTGCCTCAGCCTCCCAAGTAGCTGGGATTACAAGCATGTGCCACCACACCTGGCTAGTTTTTTGTATTTTTAGTACAGATGGGGTTTCACCATGTTGGCCAGGCTGGTCTCAACCTCCTGACCTCAGGTGATCCTCCCACCTCAGCCTCCCAAAGTGCTGGGATTTACAGGCGTGAGCCACTGCGCTCGGCCTTAGAGTTTCTATCTTTAGAGGTTTGATTTGGATCCTTTTTACATCTTGCATGTGACTATTTAACTTTTTAAGCATATTAAATATCCTTATAATAATTGTTTTAATGCCTTTGTTTATCCTAATGTCTGTGTCAGTTCTGGGTATTTTTGATTGATTTTTGTCCTTGTTATGGGTCATGTTTTCCTGCCTATTTGCATGCCTGGCAATATTTGATTGGATGCTAGGCATTATTAATTGTATCTTTTTGAATGCTATATATTTTTTGTATTCCTATAAATATTCTTGATGTTTGGTTTTGGGATGCAGTTTAGTTGCTTGAATATGGTTTGGTTTTTTTCAGGTCTTGCTTTTACGATTTGTTAGTCTAGCCCAGAGCAGTGCACATTCTATAGCTAATTATTCTGCATACTGATCTTTCTGAGTACTCTATTCAATGCCCCATGAATTATGAGTTTTTTAGTCTGGCTGGTGGGAATAGGCACCACCTCCAGCCCTGTGTGAGGATGAGGCACTCTTCCCTCTTATCCTTTCAGATGGTCTCCAACTTTGAGTAGTTTCTTTTCATGCATGGAATGATCAGTGCTCTACTGAATCCTCAAAGGAGACCCTCTATAGATTTTCAGGGGTTCTCTGTCTTCACAGCTCTCTTTTCTCTGGCAGACTGTTCTGCAAATTCTATTCATTTTGATCTCCCGGACTAAGGAGTTGCTGCATCTCCTTAGCTCAGGGAGTTCACTGTGTTCCGTTGTGTCTCTCCCTCCACAGCCTGGAGCCCTCTCTTGACAGTAGTGGGGGCAGTCATAGGGCTCGCCTCGTTCAAGGTTCACTGTCTTCGTTGCTGGATATTCAGTGTTATGAAAACTGTTGTTTTATATATTTTGTCTGTTTTTTGTTTTTTTGTATTGTTTTGTTTTGTTTTTTCAGTTAAGAGGATAAATTCAGTCCCTGTTACTCCATCTTGGCTGGAAGTGTAAATATTCAAAGCAGAGTTTTTGACTGAGTCTATGGGGAAAGTAAAATGTTCCCAGCATCAAAGGCTTTACTACAGCCCTCTTTTCTGAGACTCAGGTTTTCCTAAGAACTCTAAGGGTTGACTGATGAGTAGACACCTATATAACAAACACAGCTTTTCAAACACAGCATTTACTGAGTCAGGAACACATTTCATAAACCACAGTTGGCTATCCTCTCCCATGTGGAGAAATACAATCGCTCCTTGTAATATTTTTCACTGCCTAGTTGGCATTGATCAAGTGTTTTCTCTGTTGCTAATGCAAAGGTGGTTAGAATGCAGATTTTCAACTCATGACGTTTCTCTGGTACCTCTGTATGCTAAATTCTGTTTGTCTTGAGAAAGCAAGGAAAAGCAGAATTCCTTTAAATGCTACTGCATTTCATGAATGTCAGTTGCTGGGAGCACCTTTCTTTTTTTTTTTATTTTTATTTTTGTTGTTGTTTTTTTGTTTGTTTTGTTTTGCTTTTTTGTTTTTTGTTTTTTTGAGATGGAGTTTCACTCTTGCACTCTTGTTGCCCAGGCTGGAGTGCAATGGTGCAATCTCAGCTCACTGCAACCCCTGCCTCCTGGGCTCAAGCGATTCTCCTGCCTCAGCCTCCCAAGCAGCTGAGATTACAGGCGCCTGCCACCACGCCCAGCTAATGTTTTGTATTTTTAGTAGAGATGGGGTTTCACCATGTTGGCCAGACTGTTCTCAAACTCCTGACCTCAAGTGATTCACCCACCTCGGCCTCCCAAAGTGCTGGGATTACAGGTGTGAGCCACCGCGCCTGGCCTGGGAGCTCCTTTCTAAATGGGAGTGTTTCATGACTTGTCAAATAATTTAGAACTTTTACAGAACATAATATTGTAAGGCACTATGACTGTTATTGAGATAATTTTTAAAATTTTATTTGTAGGAATTTAGAGTTGGATATTTTCTATCTAATTATTATGCAGATGGCTGGGTGTGGTAGCTCACACCTGTAATCCCAACACTTTGGGAAGCCAAGGCGGGTGGATCACTTGAGGTCAGGAGTTCGTGACCAGCCTGGCCAACATGGTGAAACCCTGTTTCTACAAAAATACAACAATTAGCTGGGTGTGGCGGTGGACGCCTGTAATCCCACCTACTCCAGAGGCTGAGGCAGGAGAATCTCTTGAATCTGGGAGGCAGAGGTTGCAGTGAGCCAAGATCACACTACTGCACTCCAACCTGGCAACAGAATGAGACTCCATCTCCAAATATATATATATATATAAAATGCAGATGGCTGGTGACAAATTCTAAGAGATGTTCCAGGATCAGGTAGCTGTTTGGATAAAGCAGCTTTCAAGTAATTTCTTAAGATGTATGATTATTTGAGAACATTCCACATAAGGAATATCAGCTGAACCATGGCCACAGAGGCAAATAAGTTTTATGAGAACATAGTTTCAGCTGTAGAACACTCGTAGGTGGATTTATTGATTGGCAAAAGTGAGTCACTGATGGTTGGTAGCTGCTGTTAACTCAGGACTCACAGCTAGATCTGAAAGTGAACGCCACCCCCTCCACACTGCACAGAGGGCGTTCTTCTCACCAGTGAGATGTTCGACACCTCTGATCACACCCTACACACATTTCTTCTCTGCCAGACAGCTTTCGCCTACAGCTACTTCCTTCCTTCCACTGAGAACAGAAATACACAGGCAAGAAAAGAGAGCTCTTATTTGCAAATACTGATAAAACCGCAATGTCTTCTTACATATACTTGTTTAGTAAGAAATATGACTTGTGATAAGATTTGATACAGTTGCTGAAGCTCTGCATAGCTACATAAATATGGATTTATAAAATTCAGCCTCATGAGCATGTCATTTGAAAAACTGGGTGGCTCTCAATGGGTTTTGTAAATATCATTGCCCATACTGCATAGAGAATAAGCCATTGGTGACACTTCAATGTGTTGAAAGAAACAATTGTGCCTCGTTTCTGAGTTTGGGTATCCAGGATGGTCTGAAAAAGGAATAAAGATTTTTCACATTTGTGAAAAATACTGTAGGCAAAAAAAATTTTTTTTTTTTTGAGACGGAGTCTCACTCTGTCACCCAGGCTGGAGTGCAGTGGTACGATCTCGGCTCATTACAACCTCCGCCTTCTGGGTTCAGGCGATTCTCCTGCCTTAGCCTCCTGAGTAGCTGGGATTACAGGCACGCATCACCACACCCAGTTAATTTTTGTATTTTTAGTAGAGACGGGGTTTCACCATGTTGGTAAGGCTGGTCTCGAACTCCTGACCTCGTGATCCGCCCACCTCAGCCTCTCAAAGTGCTGGGATTACAGGCGTGAGCCACCGCACCCAACCAGCAAAATTTTATATATGAAATGTGGCACACATTGGGCATTCAGTAAATTGTGGTTGACTAACTCAACAAATGAATGAGTATTGCTGATAACACTTGTTTCCCAAGAAGTCAAACAAGAATCAAAAATGTATAATTTGACTAGGGGGAAACACATGAAAATACCTACATTTACTAAGAAATTAAACATCCACAAAGTTAATAATTTCATTTTCCAGGTATTACTGAATAACATTTAACAATACTGTAGTCAACACTAATTACAACCTTCATCAAAAAATGAGTGAGAATTATATATTAAGAAGAAAATTTCAGGCCGGGCGTGGTGGCTCACACCTGTAATCCCAGCACTTTTGGGAGGCTGAGGTGGGCGGGTCACCTGAAGTCAGAAGTTCGAGACCAGCCTGACCAACATGGAGAAACCCCGTCTCTACTAAAAATACAAAAAACATTAGCCGGGCATAGTGGCGCATGGCTGTAATCCCAGCTACTTGGGAGGCTGAGGCAGGAGAATCGCTTGAACTCAGGAGGCAGAGGTTGTGGTGAGCTGAGATCACACCGTCGCACTCCAGCCAGGGCAACAAGAGTGAAACTCTGTCTCAAAAAAAAAAAAAAAGAAGGAGAAGAAAATTTCAGCCAGGTATGATGTCTCATGCCTGTAATCCCAGCATTTCGGGAGGCCAGGGTGGGCAGATTGCTTGAACTCAGGAGTTCAAAACCAGTCTGGGCAACATAGCGAACTCCATCTCTACAAAAAATACAAAAATTATCCAGGTTTGGTGACATGTACCTATGGTCCAGCTACTTGGGAGGCTGAGGTGGGAGGATCGCTTGAGCCCAGGGGGCAGAGGTTGCAGTGGTTAATGTCATGGACATGCTCAATGACAGGCAGCAAGTGCAGTGGTTAATGTCATGGACTCTGGCATCACGTGTCTATTCATGGGGGAGGCATATCCATGACATCCTGAGTTTAAACTCCCTCTTTCCTTTAATTCTGAACGTTGTTGTACATGTTGATGCTCTTAGCCCATGGTAGTTAATAAGGTGCTTCTGTACATTAGGGGCCAGATGACTTTTATGGGCTGGACTCGGGACAAAGCATCACTTCTAGAGGGATATTTCAGGAGTGCACTAGCACTCATGCTGGAAGAGAACCTATAAGAAAACTAGGTAGGAACTGCCCCTGTGGGTCAAGCATTTCAGAGGAGAGTGCATGCTGCTGTCTGGGTTGTTCAAGCGAGGGCCCCTGAACCTGTTTGGCTTCCTCGGTGAGAATGCAGAGGGGCACACCTTGCCTTCACAAAACAACCACCTGTGCCAGGTGTGGTGATGTGGAAATGCCGAAACTGATACTGGGGAACCCGGGAAGCATTCAACATGGCTGTGGTTTACCTTGGGCAACCTGCTCCTGCTAGGAAAAGCCTAAATGCATGAAGCAGGACTGTAGGCTTGCCCCAGGTTATTATTCTTGGAAGTGCCCTTGACCATATCTGTGATTTTAGTAATCAGCCAACATGGACCACCACACCCCTTCTTTTAAAATCAGCAATCTGAAGACAGGCTTGGCAAATTAAAATAGTATTGGCCATCTTGTCTCTTTTGATGTGTATATAAATGTGGTAATAATGAAAAGACGGAAAATGTGGAAAAGCAAGTAGGGCTTATGAGGTGCTCTGTGGTAGAGACCACACACAGCCTCAGCTCCCTTTTCTGCAGAGGTGGGAAGGAAGAGGAGGAGGAGGAGGAGAGGAGGAGGGGAGGATGAGGAGGAGGAGGGGAGGATGGGAAGGAGGAGGGGAGGAGGAGGAGGAAGAGAAGGAGGAGGAGGAGGATAGCAACTCAACTCTTAAGAGCTCACCCTTAGCTGGGCATGGTGGCATGTGCCTGTGGTTCTAGCTACTCAGGAGGCTGGGGCAAGAAGATCACTTGAGCACAGGAGTTTGAGGTTACAGTAAGCCATGATCATGTCACTGCACCCCATCCTGGACAACAGAGCAAGACCCTGTCTCTAAAAGAAACAATAAAGAACTCACCAAATAGAAAGCACTGATTTTTTTGTGTGTATTAGCTCATTTAACACTCACAACAACTTACACAGTTATTTATTACTACTTCAACAAATAAGGAACTGGAGGCATAAATAGGTTAAACAATTTTGCCAAGCTTGAATAGTTTATTAGTACTGGAGTGATCAGATCCATGTAGTCTGACCCCAGAAACCATATTTGTCTGTCTTCATTCATTCAATTAAAACATCATTGCATTCCTATTAAGGGTCAGGGTCTCTGATGAGTGCTGCATTATCAGTAAAATACTTAGCAAATATACCTTCCTGTGGCCTAAAAGTCCTAAGTCTTAAGGATTTTTTCATTTGTATGTGTGTAGTATGTGTTGTGTTTATTTATTCATTTATTTATTACCCTTATCCTTTATATGATGGTATGTGTAGTGTTTAATTTAAAGGTAATGTGTCTGATGATACTTTGTAAGACATAATATTTCTAAAAGATGTCAGGGACCTTGGAGAGACTGAGCATGCCTGAAATCCCTTGATGTTACTTATTACTGTTTCCTAAAGTACTATAAAAAGCAATTTGGAGCAGAGCATGGTGGCTCATGCTTCTAATCCCAGCACTTTGGGAGGCTGAGACGCACAGATCGCTTGATCCCAGGAGTTCCAGACTAGCCTGGACAACATGGTGAAACCCCGTCTCTACAAAAAATAAAAAAAAATTAGCCAGGTGCAGTGGTGCATCCCTGTAGTCCCAGCTACTTCAGAGGCTGAGGCGGGAGGATCGCTTGAACCCAGGAGGTGGAGGTTACAGTGAGCCAAGATTGCGCTGCTGCACTCCTGACTGGGCATTAGGGCAAGACTCTGTCTCAAAAAAAAAAAAAAAAGCAATTTGGGGCCACTGGGGTGACTCACACCTGTAATCGCAACACTTTGGGAGGCCCAGTAAGAGGATCACTTGAGGGCAGGAGTTCAAGATCAGCATGGGCAACATAGCAAGACCCTGTGTCTACAAAAAATTTTTAAAATAGCCAAGTAAGGTAGTGTGTGCCTGTAGTCCTAGCTGCTCAGGAGGCAGAGGTGGGAGGATCACTTGAGCCCAGGAGTCTGAGGCTGCAGTGAGCAATCATCATGCCACTGCACTCCCACCTGGGTGACAGAGCGAGACCTGCCTCTAAAAAGAAAAACAAATAATAAAGACTTCAAGAAGTCCTGCAATAAATTAACCTATCTGATTTGGTTTAACCTAATACTTTCCAAACTTATCTGTATGTGAAATTCTCTTTTAAAGCAATACTTATTATTGGACTGCCTACCACACTTTTGAAAATGCTGTTCAGGCTGGGCACGGTGGCTCACGCCTCTAATCCCAGCACTTTGGGAGGCCAAGGTGGGCGGATCACAAGGTCAGGAGTTCGAGACCAGCCTGGCCAATATGGTAAAACTCCATCTCTGCTAAAAATACAAAAATTAACCAGGCAAGGTGGCGGACACCTGTAGTCCCAGCTACTCAGGAGGCTGAGGTGGGAGAATCTCTTGAACCCGGGAGGCGGAGGTTGTAGTGAGCCAAGATCGGGCCACTGTACTCCAGCCTGGGAGACAGAGCGAGACTCTGTCTCAAGAAAAAAAAAAAAAAGAAAGAAAAAGAAAATGCTGTTCAATGGCCGGGCGCTGTGGCTCACGCCTGTAATCCCATCACTTTGGGAGGCCAAAGCGGGTGGGTCACAAGGTTAGGAGATCGAGACCATCCTGGCCAATATGGTGAAACCTGGTCTCTACTAAAAATACAAAAATTAGCTGGGTGTGGTGGTGTGTGCCTGTAGTCCCAGCTACTCGGGAGGCTGAGGCAGGAGAATTGCCTTGGGAACTTGGGAGGCGGAGGTTGCAGTGAGCTGAGATTGCGTGACTGCACTCTAGCCTGGCGACAGCAACACTCCATCTCAAAAAAAAAGGAAAGAAAGCAAGAAAATGCTGTTCAAGACATATACCATATCATTAAATAATAAAGCCAAAAAAGATGACCATAAGCCTCCTGGGTGTTGCTCTATATTAGATCTGGCCCCACGATAAAACCTAGGTTTATTTTGATTCTTTGAATAAAACATCTTTGGAATTAGTCAAGAGATACTGACCTGAGTACCAAACCAGTTAGGACCTCCCCGGCTCCAGCTTATCAGGAGTAGATAGCATAACAAACATAACAAAATGGAGAAGAAAATGGCCCTGTAAGGCTTTAGTAGACTTCATGGGGCTCCCTTTTCTTTTCTAATAAGTACTCATGTCTTTGTACTTTAAATAAAAGTGGAAAGACAAGTGAGCCAAACATTAGTAATCCTATTAAAAAATAGGGTTATTGAGAACAGAGTACGAGTCTGAGACGGAGGAAGTCATGGCAGGACAAGCGTTTAGAAAGTTTCTTCCACTCTTTGACCGAGTATTGGTTGAAAGGAGTGCTGCTGAAACTGTAACCAAAGGAGGCATTATGCTTCCAGAAAAATCTCAAGGAAAAGTATTGCAAGCAACAGTAGTCGCTGTTGGATCGGGTTCCAAAGGAAAGGGTGGAGAGATTCAACCAGTTAGCGTGAAAGTTGGAGATAAAGTTCTTCTCCCAGAATATGGAGGCACCAAAGTAGTTCTAGATGACAAGGATTATTTCCTATTTAGAGATGGTGACATTCTTGGAAAGTACGTAGACTGAAATAAGTCACTATTGAAATGGCGTCAACATGATGCTGCCCATTCCACTGAAGTTCTGAAATCTTTCATCATGTAAATAATTTCCATATTTCTCTTTTATAATAAACTAATGATAACTAATGAAAAAAAAATAGGGTTATTGCAAGGCTATGCAATCATGTTTATTTTTATCCTCCCTCTTACCCCATTTCTTAACCAAGACCTTATTAGGTGTGCCCTTTCATTAGCCAACTTCATGACAGTCTCAGCCTATCATCTGAAAACATGCTCTTAACGTATCAATATCCTTGGAATCTTTTTTTTTTTTTTTTTTGAGACAGAGCCTTGTTCTGTCACCCAGGCTGGAGTGCAGTGGCACAATCTCGGCTCACTGCAACCTCTGCCTCTCAGGTTCATGCAATTCTCCTGCCTCAGCCTCCCAAGTAGCTGGGACTACAGGCACGTGCCGCCATGCCCGGCTAATTTTTGTATTTTTAGTAGAGATGGGGTTTCACCATATTGGCCAGGCTGGTCTCGAACTCCTGACCTCAGGTGATCTGCCCGCCTCAGCCCCCCAAATTGCCGGAATTACAGGCATGAGCCACTGTGTCCAGCCCGGTCCCTGGAATCTTAATGCCATTTACATTTCTGAGTGTGAACCTGGAGGTATCAAAGTTCTCTTGAAAGCCAGTGCAGTTTAGGAAGGCAATTTGGCCATTTCCATTAAAATTAAGAGTACACCTAAAGGTCAGGCATGGTACTTTGGGAGGCTGAGGGCAGGTGGATTGCTTGAACCCAGGGGTTTGAGACCAGCCTGGGCAATATGGTAAAACCCTCTTCCTACAAACCATAAAAAAAATTAGCCAGGCGTGATGGTGCACGCATGTAGTCCCAGCTGCTCAGGAGGCTGAGGTGGGAGGATCACTTGAGCCTAGGAGCTTCAGGCTGCAGAGAACCATG
Source organism: Pongo pygmaeus (assembly GCF_028885625.2). Lineage (NCBI taxonomy): Eukaryota > Metazoa > Chordata > Mammalia > Primates > Hominidae > Pongo > Pongo pygmaeus. Next base: position 84,130,696 of record NC_085930.1, read on the forward strand.
ACTGTGCCACTGCACTCCAGCCTGAGCAACAGAGCAAGACCCTGTCTGTCTCAAAAAAAGAGAGTACATCTTGTCATCCAGGACTCTACCAACTGTAGGGATCTATTCTTTGGAAGATTTTATTGAAATAGGAAAAGATATCTATAAAAACATATTTTACATCATTATTTCTAATAGTAGGAAACTGGAAACTGCCCAAATATACTTGAATAGGAATTCATTATATAAATTACAAATCATTCATATGATAGGATATTGTACAGCCATTGACAAGAATAGGCTAGCCTTCCTTAGCTAACATGAAAACAGTCTAATGTTGTTAAATGTTAAAAGAAGGCATAGAACAGTGAATATAGTATTATTGTTTTTAACTTTATTATTTGCTTATGTATATGAAATGTACTTATAGGAAGAAATACAAAAATATACCATAGTATAAATGTTTATTATTTCTGAGAGTGAGATTGGAAAAGCTTTTGCTTTCTAAGTTATACTTTTCCAATTTTTTAACAGGAAGCTTGAATTAGTTTTAAATCAGAAAAATAAAGAAAAAATCAGTATATTCATTAAAATATACCTCTTCAAAGCTGTATCAAGATAATAAAAATGGCTGGGCATGGTAGATGACACCTGTAATCCTGGCATTTTGGGAGGCTGAGACAGGTGGATCACTTGAGCCTAGGGGTTTGAGACCACCCCGGGCAATGTAGAGACCCTATCTCTACAAAAAAATTGAAAAAACTAGCTGGGTACATGCCTGTGGTCCTAGCTACTTGGGATGGCGAAGCAGGAGGATCACTTGAACCCATGAAGTCAAGGCTGCAGTGAGCCATGATTGTGCCACTGTATTCCAGCCTGGATAACAGAGTGAGAAATTGTCTCAAAAAAAAAAAAAGAGAATAAAAACATTTTGCTGATCACTTTTCATCCATTACAAAAACACTTGCGCATTTTTCTCACTGGATAAAGCTCAGTGAATGTTGAAAATTTCTAATTGCCTTATCTAGAACAGCAAAGGCTTGCTACTAAAGACAACTGACATTTTTTTTCCTGTTGTTAAAGGTAATGCTTATTAATTGTAGAAAATTTAGAAAATGCAGAAAAGTAAAACAAATCAAAAAGATCCATAATCTCAATATTAGAGCATAAATTGTATTATTTTGACATATTTCTTTTGTGCATACATTTTTATTTGGTTGAGATCAATTGCTTGGTTGAAATCAGTTTTGTTACACTTTTAGCATTTTATATATTTCAGCTACTTTGACCTCTTGTCCACTCTTCATCCTCTTGCCATATGTTCTTCTGTTTTAAATCAGTATGCAGCCTGGGGAAAGAACATACGAAGGGCTTGAAAATTCACATTTTAATTTCATTAAATATAAACTAGCACAGTGAGGCTAGGACCAGGTTTTCTTTATGTGGGAATCCCTAGGACCTAGATGTTAGATAAAAGGTTATTGAATGAGTAAATGAAGGAGTGAATGATTAAAGAATCAACAAATAGGCTGGGTGCAGTGGCTCATGCCTGTAATCCAAGAACTTTGGAAGGCTAAGGCAAGTGGATCACTTGAGGCCAGGAGTATGAGACCAGCCTGGCCAACATGGTGAAACCCCGTCTCTACTAAAAATACAAAAATTAGCCAGGCCTGGTGGCATGCACCTATAGTCCCAGCTACTTGGGAGATTGAGGCACGAGAATTGCTTGAACTGGGGAAGCAGAGGTTGCAGTGAGCTGAGATGGTGCCACTGCACTCCAGCCTGGGTGACAGAGTGAGACTCCATCTCAAAAAAATAAAAATAAAAATAAAAAAGAATCAACAAATAGATGGCAAAATGGAGGCATTTTAGAATGTGAAATCAACAAGACTTAGCCATCTCCCCTGCTTAACATCTTAGCCAGCCCCCTGCCAGCTACAGAGGAGGTGCATAATGGTGTGGTGGGGAGTCTGGCCTTAGCTCTATCCTGGGCATCATACTTATATTTTTAAGCCTTTGTTTTGTCAACTTTAAAGTGGAAATAATAAGTTTCTACCTCAATGGATGAGTTAATATACATGCAAACTATATAAAAGAGTGTCTGACAGACTCCGTTTTGCTATTTATATTTTTGCTATTGTTACCACTGCTATTGTATAGCAAGCCCCTTGATAGGACATGCAAGCCCTGGCTTATCACTCTAGGATCTTTCCACACTCACCCTGTGGTCATACTGAAATAACTCCTCCTTCCCTGATGATGCATCCTAGTCTTTCTCAAGCCTCCATGCCTTTTTGATATACTTGTCCTTCTGCTGAACGCCTTCCTATCTCCCTTTACTTTCCTTTGGCAAATTTCCACTCATCCTTTTGAATTCAGCTCTAGTCTCTGCCCCTTAAGAAATTCTTTTTTTTTTTTCCTTGTCTACCACCACCATTTCCTACAGGGAGTTAAATTCTTTCAACCTACAAAACATCCTTTAAATACTTCTTCTAATTCTTCCTATTATGTTGAATTGTTCCTTTATGCATCAGTCACTCTCACAACTGCACTACCTCTTAAGACCCGGGTTCATCTTTATCTCCCCAAACACTGGCATAGAACCTGGCATGCACTATAGGCCCTTAGTAAATACTTGTCAAGTGAGCAAAATAAATGTAGTTTACACTGGCAACTAAATTGATCAAATTTTGCAAAATAGACTTGTGAAAAGATCAAGCCAAATTAAAAATCAATTCTGAGTAACAACCATAAAATTAGACATTTTCAGCTTTCAGTCTTACTCTGTTTTCTCTCCCTAAGGTGGAGCTACTGTTTCTAAATTCAATTTTCCAGAGTTGATACTTTACTTATAACCTTGAAATTTAATATGCTGAACCTATCAGAATACAATTCAGCATTGCATGATCAGATTTTAAAGCACAGGAGTCTCAGCATATCTGTTATAACCTCTGCTGCCATCCTTGCTCTAAGTGTCTTTTGGAGACATAGGAGAATCACTGTAAAGTCGGCTGCAATGATAGGTTGACATACTTCTCTGCTCTTAGATTTAAACATTTTTTCTTAGAGCTCCAAAGAAATAAGTCATCAAATTTTGATTGCCTCCAAGAGAGAGGGACATTGAGCATATACTACACTGAGGGAATTCAGTTAATCCTGAAACCTCATTCTAACCAAGTCTTCCAGTATAGGCTCCCATCCCAACCATTCAGCCAAAGTGCCCTGAATGTAATTGACTTTCCTTCTTTCTTTTTCCTAGAGCTAAAATTACCATGTAGTCAGCACCAAAGAAGGAATGGAAGAAAAATTGGAAAAATGAATCCCCAAAAGTCAATAATGAGCTGAATAATCAAAATGTGACTGTTTCTGAGAAGGGTTCTCCTAAAACTTAGAAAGATATTTTCATACTTTTGTATAGTTCTAGCTGCCTGTTTATGGCAAAGAGACTTTTTTAAAGTACACATTCATAGAAAGACCCATTACTATCCATATTTATAATGCCTTGAGATAAGAGGATTAGTCTCAGCGCAATTTAACTGAACAGAACATGAAGCATATTTTTCTGTAACTGGTCCATTACTGTTAGCATCACATTTATGGTTCTTGTCCTGGAATTATTCCATGTAGTTCAGCAACCAACAATTTTAGTAGTACCAAGAACTAAAATACATTCAGAATATCTGCTAACCTGGCTGAGTTTTAGCATTTGGGATTTCAGAGTGTTTGCATATGTGAATGTGTGTGTGTGTGTACACACATACGAGTGTATGTGTTTTAATACTCAACTCATTTCAAGATTTAGAAATAATTTAAAGGATCAGTAACAGAAATTGAACGTTGTAAGCTGTAAGTTCTGTATTAAGACTTGTGAATGGGCCGGGCGCAGTGGCTTATGCCTGTAATCCCAGCACTTTGGGAGGCTGAGGCAGGTGGATCACCTGAGGCCAGGAGTTCAAGACCAGCCTGGCCAATATGGTAAAACCTAGAAATACAAAATTTAGCCATCTCTACTAAAAACAATAAATTAACTGAGTATGGTGGTGCACGCCTGTAGTTCCAGCTACTCAGGAGGCTGAGACAGGAGAATCACTTGAACCCAGGCAGTAGAGGTTGCAGTTAGCCAAGATCATACCACTGCACTCCAGCCTGGGCAACAGAGTGAAATTCTGTCTCAAAAAAAAAATAATAATAAATAAATAAATAAAAGACTTGTGAATGTACCTTCTTATGATAACTAATCATCAAAGACTGATATTGATCAAGTAAAGTCACTAAACTAAACATCAGAGCTGGTTTAAAGACTAGCCAGTCCACAAAGAAGAAGAAATCTATTACTATATTTTATTTATTTTATTTTATTTTTTATTTTTTTGAGACAGTCTCACTCTGTCACCCAGGCTAGAGTGCAGCGGCACAATCTCGGCTCACTGCAACCTCTGCCTCCCAGATTCAAGCAATTCTCCTGCCTCAGCCGCCCGAGCAGCTGGGATTACAGGCATCTGCCACCATGCCCAGCTAATTTTTTGTACTTTTGGTACAGATGGGGTTTCACCATGTTGGCCAGGCTAGTCTTGAATTCCTGACCTCTGGTGATCCAGCTGCCTTGGCCTCCCAAAGTGCTGGGATTACAGGCGTGAGCCACTGTGCCTGGCCTGTTATTATATTTTAAAGGACTATTGAAAGTTTTATAATCAATATTTCACCTATTTCTATTTCACTGGTTTTCCACGTATGTTTTTCTGACATTCAAATTATGTTTGTCTTTAACTGTGAGCATTAAGATATATACTGCCTTGTGTGTTTGTGAAAATCAAAGTTTTCATAATAATAGCTCGTTATACCTGTCATCTTTAATCCCATGTCCTCAGGGCCTTTTCATCATGCTGTGATCTTTGGCTGTCACCTCCCTAAGAGGGTAAAGGAGAAGATCATTGTTCCTCCTTTTCATAGATAAAAAACTGAGGCCCAAAGACATACAAGGACATAGTCATAAAGCAGAGGACAAGGAAAATGCCCTCCAGTTGGCACTAGCCAGGGTAAATTTACAAAGGCTGAATTATTTGTTCACTGGTATATCGCCAGCCCAAGTAGACACTCAAATATTTGTGGAATACGTCAAGACAAGCTACTAAAAATCCAGTTGGAAGACCTGTATTTCATGATGGTGTGATTTAATATGAATTATCCTAAAACATTTAAGCCTACTACTGATATTTTTGGTACACCATGGTCTCAGAAATGGGCTACAAGAATTGCATTACAGCTAAATTGTGTCTCAAAAAAAGTCATATAAAAATACTATGATAAATGCTTGAAAGGAAAGTGGAGGAGGCAGATGGTCCATTCAGCTGAAAATATAAAATTTTATAAACTAGGAATTTGAGCACCAGTGAATGAAAATGTTTCATAATATATTTTTTCAGTTTTTTAAAATAAATCAAATTTCTTTGTATGTTTCCTGCTTTTGAAAATGCTTGGTTGGGGCCGGGCACGGTGGCTCATGCCTGTAATCCCAGCACTTTGAGAGGCCGAGGCGGGCGGATCACGAGGTCAAGAGATCGAGACCATCCTGGCCAACGTGGTAAAAGCCTGTCTCTACTGAAAATACAAAAATTAGCCGGGTGTGATGGCGGGCGCCTGTAGTCCCAGCTACTCGGGAGGCTGAGGCAGGAGAATCGCCTGAACCTGGGAGGTGGAGGTTGCAGTGAGCCGAGATTCTGCCACTGCACTACAGCCTGGCGAAAGAGCGAGACTCCGTCTCAAAAAAAAAAAAAAAAGAAAAGAAAAAAAGAAAATGCTTGGTTGATCTCCTTAAAGACACAAATCTCGTATTTCAAAAGAAATATGGCAAAGAAACTTACAAAACCAAACTTATCCATACCAACTCTTTCTGTCCATCTTTCTACCTATTTGCCTGTACATCTGTCATCTATCTGTCATCTATTTTTTTCACCCACAGTAGAAGCAGATGTCATTTTCCTTCCTGCAGTGCTTCACATGCCTAAAAGCCCTAAGGAGGAGGTTTGAAGGGCTATCTTTACATTTTTCAGAAAGAAGAAATTGAATGAATAGAAGACTTGCATTTCATAATTAAGTCGGCGTAAGATGAATGCTATTTTGGGGAACCTTTGCAAGGTCAATTTGTTAAGAAATAGACTGAGAGAGCTGGGTTTGGTGACACGCACCTGTAGTCCTGGCTACGCTGTAGGCCAAGGCAGGAGGATTGCTTGAGCCTGCAGGTTGAGGCTGCAGTGAGCTATGATCATGCCACTGCACTCCAGCCTGGGTGACAGAGCAAGAACCCATCTCTAAAAAAAAAGAAAAAGAAATAGATAAAGATATCCATTTTAGGGAAACTTGTTAAATGAGCCACAAATGGTTACTACTTTAAATTTATAAAGAATACATGAGGCCAGGCACGGTGGTTCACGCCTGTAATCCCAGCACTTTGGGAGTCTGAGGTGGGCAGATCGCTTTAGGCCAGGAATTCAAGACCAGGCTGGCCAACATGGCGAAACCGTGTCTCTACTAAAAATACAAAAATTAGCCAGGTGTGATGGTGCATGCCTGTAGTCCCAGCTACTTGGGAGGCTGAGGCACGAGAATCGCTTGAGCCGAGATCGTGCCACTGCACGCCAGCCTAAGTGACAGAGCAAGACCCTGTCTCAAAACAAACAAACAAAAAAGAGTACAGTTTACTCTTGGTTGAAGTGAAGTCAGTAATTCAGGGGTGTTGGACACCAGCCAAGATTGTTTATACACCCCTTGGAGAGACCATCCATAGTTTGGCTTGATGCATGACATGGGGGAAGCGGGTATCAGAGGTAGGGGATTCCTAACTGTCCAGCTTTAAATCTCAGCTCCATCACCTACAGGCTGGGTGGCTTTAAGCAACAGCCTATTCTATCTTCCTAAGCTTCAGTCTCCCCACCTATGAAGGGGGAGGGTGATAACATTACCTCCTCACAGGACTCATGAATTAATATATATCCAAAGCTCTTGGAACAGATAATAAGCACTTAATAAATGTTTCTTGTTTTTGTAGTTATTGATGATATTATTCCAAAATTCCCAAGAGGACTATGTTATAAAATGTTCTCATCTGCCAGGCACAGTGGCTCATGCCTGTAATCCCAACACTTTGAGAGGCTGAGGCAGGTGGGTCACCTGAGGTTAGGAGTTCAAGACCAGCCTGACCAACATGGAGAAAGCTCATCTCTACTAAAAATCCAAAAATTAGCCGGGTGTGGTGGTGCATGCCTGTAATCCCAGCTACTCATGAGGCTAAGGCAGGAGAATTGCTTGAACCTGGGAGGCAGAGGTTGCAGTGAGCCGAAATCGCCCCATTGCACTCCATCCTGGGCAACAAAAGCGAAATTTCGTCTCAAAAAAAAACAAAAAAATTCTCATCTATAAGAAGTACTTGATCATATATAACCACAATTATAACATACAAGAATGTTGGTGAAAATATTTTAAACATGGTATTCCCTATAGCAAAAATAGTAATAAATGAGCAGTTCAATTAGATGGAAGATGTAATCCTGAAAATGAAAGTATCTCTGCATATTTATTCATGCAAAACAGCCAGATAGGATACCTACTTTACCAGGGCTTCTTTAGTCAAAGGCTTAACTTTAACATCATGACTGTAATTTTCTTCCTCCTGATTCATCCTTTCTTCCTCTAAAATCCTTGATTATCTTGTAAGCACCTTGCATTTTTTCTTTTTTCTAAATAGAGAAAAAATAGTTTTGCATCAGAACGCCCTGCTGCTACTAATTCAAATTGTCATTGTACGTTGGTGCCAGGGTGCGTTTAAGCAATTAGAATGCTGTAATTAAAGTCTGTTGTGTATGTAATCTTATAATGTGGAAGGGTAAGTACAGAAGTTGAGAGCTTGGTTCTAAGTGTTTGTTTAATACTGGTTATTCATCTGTTCTCCAATTGTCTCCCTGTATATGTATCAGATGTGGGTGCCCTGGAACCTCCATGCCTATTGGCAGAGCCTGACCTATTTAGGCTGCCTGCCTGTCTTGCATCGCCTAACAATTTAGCCATAGATCACCACACCTCTCATTTCCAGGGCAGTCTCATAAACACTCACTCCCTTACTTTGAAAATATGTTGGCACAAAAGTTTAAAAGGAGGATTCAGATATTGGCAGAATGGTGGAGCCAGTCTCTGATATTTGACCTTGTGACATCTCATTCTTCCTGGGCTTAGAGGGAATGAAGTAGAGCCTCAAGACTTCAGAATAGGAGAGAAGTAAACATAAGAATTGGGAGGAAAGCTCATAGTCCTGATGATATGTTTTGCATCATCTTCTGGTAGAACATTGTCATCAAAAGGTTTAGTTTTTTAAAAGGTATAGATTAATTCACTTAAAAATATGTATTAGGCCAGGCACAGTGGCTCACATCTGTAATCCCAGCATTTTGGGAGGCCGATGCAGGAGAATCACTTGAGGCCATGAGTGTGAGACCAGCCTGGCCAACATGATGAAATCTCGTCTCTGCTAAAAGTACAAAAATTAGCCAGGCATGGTGGTGCATGCCTGTAATTCCGGCTACCTGGGAGGCTGAGGCACAAGAATCACTTGAACCCGGGAGGCAGAGATAGACTGGGGGACAGAGAGACTCACTCTCTCTCTCTCTCTCTCATATATGTATATATATGTACACACATATATATATGTATCAAATATTTTCTATGTGCTAGGTGCTGGGTGTACAGTAGTGAGTTAAAGATATCTCTGCCCATGTGGAGGTTACAGTTTATGAAATTAATAACCATAGTTCACAAATTGTGTTTAATATACAGTCTTTATTCAAATTGCTCTGATAGTTAATGTTCTTTCTAGTCTTTACCACCCTTTTCTGGTCCCGGAGCCAATTCAGCATCACACATTGCATTTAGTGGGCATAACTCTAAAGTCCCCTTTATAATCAGGAGCAGGCCAGTCTTCCTTTGGCTTTTATTACACTGGTATTTCTGAAGAATATAGGGTAGCTGCCTTGCAGAAGTTCTCTCAATTTGTGAAATATGGATTTCTCTAACTCACTGGTTCCAAACACACGTCATGTTGGACATGGATCAGAAACATCTGGGAATTTGGTGAAAACACAGAGACCTACACCCTGTACTATCTCTTTCTATCCTATTAATACTTTGATAAGCCTGGGACTCTGTATTCTCTATTAGTTCTTCAGGTATCTGCAGTACACCAAAGTTTGAGAATCACTAGTCTAATAATTTTCTCATGGCAGGAACACTCTATAGATGATGAAATGGCTTCAGTTGCATCTCACAAGGAGGTATGAAATGTCAGTCTATCTTGTTTGAGTTAAGGTGGTATCTGCCAGATTATTCTGAAGTCACCTTTTCCTTTCTAATTAAATTTTCTGGAATTGACACTTTGAGGCTACTTGACCATCCTGTTTCTTTTTTTTTTTTTTTTTTTGAGACGGAGTCTTGCTCCTGTCATCCAGGCTGGAGTGCAATGGCACGATCTCCACTCACTGCAAGCTCCGCCCCCTGGGTTCACGCCATTCTCCTGCTTCAGCCTCCAGAGTAGCTGGGACTACAGGTGCCCGCCACCATGCCCGGCTAATTTTTTTTTATTTCTAGTAGAGACGGGGTTTCACAATGTTTGCCAGGATGGGACCATCCTGTTTCTTAACAGCCTTTGACCCAGTGATCTCGACCTCCAATGGTGATCTTGCCTGTCAGTTAGTACCATGATCATTGTAAAAGGTAAGTTTCTAATTGAATCACCTTCAACATTTCTTAGTTAGCATTCACATGTAAAGAATAATTTTTCCTTCTCCTCTGTCTTCATTTTTAAAAAATATTTTTCAGGCCGGACACGGTGGCTCATGCCTGTAATCCCAGCACTTCAGGAGGCCGAGGTGGGTGGATCACCTGAGGTCAGGAGTTCAAGACCAGCCTGGCCAACATGACAAAACCCCATCTCTACTAAAAATACAAAAATTAGCCAGGCGTGGTGGCAGGTGCCTGTAATCCCAGCTGCTTGGGAGGCTGAGGCAGGAGAATCGTGTGAACCTGGGAGGCAGAGGTTGCAGTGAGCCGAGATTGTGCCACTGCACTCCAGCCTGGGCGACAGGCTGCTCTATCTCAAAAAACAAACAAAAAAAATTCCTTTTTGTCATTCATTTTGATGCCATAATGGTTCCCACTTTGCCCAAAAGAATCCTCTTTAGGTCAGATCATGTGTTCTTATGGCTTGTCCTCATCACTTTTGAGCTTTTTTTTTTTTTTTTGAGACAAGGTCTCACTCTGTCACCCAGGCTGGAGTGCAATGGTCCAATCACAGCTCACTGTAGCCTCAACTTCCCAGGCTCAAATGATTCTCCCTCATCAGCCTCCCGATTAGCTGGGACTACAGGTGCACGCTATCAAGTCTGGATAATTAAAAAAATTTTTTTTGTATCAAGAGCGTCTCACTATGTTGCCCAGGCTGATCTAGAACTACTGTGCTCAAGCAATCCTCCCACCTAGGCCTCCCAAAGTGCTGGGATTACAGGCATGAAGCACTATGCCTGGCCTCACTTCTTTATTTTATGACATGATAAGACAGTCCAGGTTTTCTCTAAACTTTTGCTGCCATAGCCTTGGAATCAACCATTTTTTGGAGAATGGTATCTAGAAACCAAGATCTGGTTTCTATTTAAACTACTTGGAACTTCATCTCAAGAACAAATACGTGGCCAGGCTCAGTGGCTCACGCCTGTAATCGCAGCACTTTAGGAGGCCAAGGTGGGCGGATCACGAGGTCAGGAGATAGAGACCATCCTGGCTAACACAGTGAAATCCTGTCTCTACTAAAAATACAAAAAAATTAGCCAGGTGTGGTGGCGGGTGCCTATAGTCCCAGCTACTCAGGAGGCTGAGGCAGGAGAATGGCGTGAACCGGGAGGCGGATCTTGCAGTGAGCCGAGATCGCGCCACTGCACTCCAGCCTGGGCGACAGAGCAAGACTCCATCTCAAAAAAAAAAAAAAAAAAAAAAAGGACAAATACGTGTGCCACCTAGCCATCTAAAAATAAAAGTGCATTGCACAAACCATACCTGGGCTGGTACCTGGGGAAAGTATGGTCTGGCTAGTTTTCTCTCCTTTCTCATTTTCATATCTGTGTATTTGTATTATCCTTCCACTGCTGAGTATTAATTCACATGTAACAAACTTTCTCTTTCTCCGTTTGTTCCTATCTTCATTGTGATCAAGTTTCTGAGAAGTGGTCTGCCCAGATACTTTGGTCATAACGCTCATGTCTTTGAAACTGTGATACACACCCACAAAAATACCTGTGTTTGGTTTTTTGAAATGCTTTTTACTTTTTCAAAGCATCTTTATGTCTCGTTTTTGTTTGTCCTCAAAACTCCATGATGTATTACATAGATATTATTTATTTTCCTGCTACTTTTGTAGAAAATAAAGCCAGAAGAGTAAATGATGTTTTGACATCTAACACCTCGTTGTGTGTAGTGTCGTAAATTTGCATACCTAGAATTGCTGTCTAGGTACTGTGCTTACAGTTCTCATAGATGTTGAAGCCTGGGCTATGTCCTCACAGTTCAAAAACCTGGGATCTCTTACTCTGAGCTGAAAATCAGGGCAAATCAAATCTATAGTGAATCAAGAAACACAAGAAGCATTCCCTTTGTAAAAAGAAAGATATAAATACCCCCACCAACTTTTTACTTCTTTACTCTTTCAGTTGCTATTCTACAAATACTGAACACCTGTTGTGTGCCAGGAAGTGTTCTAGCTTCTGGAGCTACAACTGTGGCAAAAACAGATAACAATTCCTGCCCTTAAGAATCATACCTACTAGGCAGGGGTGACAGCAGGTAGGGCATCAGACTATAAAGAAAATAAATAATGTATATAATGTATTAGGAGATGTAAACAGAGCCACCAAATACGGTTGTGCAGATTGCTCACTGCCCAACTCTGTCCAGTAATGCCAATGGAGGTCTTGGATCTAAGCAATTAAGAATGGGGTTGCCACCTTGAGAGGCTGAGGTGGGCGGATCACTTGAGGCCAGGAGTTCGAGACCAGCCTGGCCAACCGGGCAAAACCCAGTCTCTAAAAATACAAAAATTAGCAGGCATGGTGGTGTGTGCCTGTAATCCCAGCTACTCAGGAGGCTGAGACATGAGAATTGTTTGAACTTACAAGGCAGAGGTTGCAGTGAGCCAAGATCACGCCTCTGCACTCCAGCCTGGGCAACAGAGCGAGACTCTGTCTCAAAAAAAAAAAAAAAAAAAAAAAGAATGGGGTTGCCATTCAGTCAGATGGAAAAGGATACAAGTAAGATCAGGAGTTGTTTCTTAACTTTGTATTGAAGAATAATATACATATTGAAAAGTACATATAGGCTGGGTACAGTGGCTCATGTCTGCAATCCTAGCACTTTGGGAGGCCAAGGCGGGTAGATTGCTTAAGCCCAGGAGTTCAAGACCAGCCTGGGCAACATAGCAAGATTCTGTCTCTAAAAAATATAAAAATGAAAAATTAGCCAGGCATGGTGGCACACTCCTTTAGTTCCAGCTATTTGGAAGGCTGAGGTGGGAAGATCACTTGAGCCCAGGAGTTCGAGGCTGCAGTGAGCCATGATAGTACCACTGCACTCCTGGGTGACAGAGCAAGAACCTGTCTCAAAAAAAAAAAAAAAAAAAAAAGTCCATGTAACTAGCAAACTAGCATCGACCTCAAGGAAACAGAAGATTACTAGTACCGAAGAAGCCCCTCACATTTTCTCCTCCAGTCCTTATTCTGTCTGCTACCATTGCTTATTTATTTATTTATGTATTTATTTATTTATTTTTGAGACGGAGTCTTGCTCTGTCGCCCAGGTTGGAGTGCAGTGGCACGAACTTGGCTCACTGCAACCTCCGCCTCCCGGGTTCAAGCAGTTCTCCTGTCTCAGCCTCCTGAGTAGCTGGGACTACAGCTTCCTGCCACCACGCCTGGCTAATTTTTGTATTTTTAGTAGAGACGGGGTTTCACCATATTGGTCAGGCTGGTCTCGAACTCCCGACCTCAGGTGATCTGCCCACCTTGGCCTCCCAAAGTGCTGGGATGACAGGCGTGAGCCACCGCGCCTGACCTACAATTGCTTTTAACAGCATTTCTTAGTTTTGGCTGACTTTGAACTTTGTATGACAAGAGTCATACAGTATGTATTCTTTTATTATCTGGCTGTTTTTACTCAAATTATGTTTTTGAGATTCATCCATATTCTTGTATGTAGCTGTGCCCAGCTTTTTCATTTTCACTGCTGAATAGTAGTATATAGTATGAATATACTTCATTTACTTATTTGTGGACCAGGCGCGGTGGCTCACGCCTGTAATCCCAGCACTTTGGGAGGCCGAGGCGGGCGGATTACCTGAGGTCTAGGAGTTCGAGAACAGCCTGACCAACATGGAGAAACCCCAGCTCTACTAAAAATACAAAATTAGCTGGGCACGGTGGCACATGCCTGTAATCCCAGCTACTAGGGAGGCTGAGGCTGGAGAATCGCTTGAACCTAGGAGGCGGAGGTTATGATGAGCCACGATCGAGCCATTGCACTCCAGCCTCAACAAAAGCAAAACTCCATCTCAAAAAAAAAAAAAAAAGTCATTTGTGTACCTTGCAGTATTTGATTATTACAAATAGCACTGCTTTGAAGATCCTAGTGCCTGTCTTTGAGTGGACATATGCAAACATGTCTGCTAGGTGTATACTTAGGAGAAAATTGCTGAGCCATAGTGTATATGTATATTATGCTTTAGTAGACTCTGCCAAAAAATTGATCCAAACCAACTTATAAGCCGGGCGTGGTGGTTCGTGCCTGTAATCCTAGCATTTTGGGAGGCTGAGGTGGGTGGATCACTTGAGGCCAGGAGTTCAAGACTAGCCTGGCCAACATGGTGAAACCCCATCTCTCCTAAAAATACAAAAATTAGCTGGGCATGGTTGTGGGAACCTGAAATTCCAGTTACTCAAGAGGCTGAAGCATGAGAATTGCTTGCACCTGGGAGGCAGAGGTTGCAGTGAGCCAGTATTGCGCCACTGCACTCCAGCCTGGGTGACAGAGTAAGACTGTCTTAAGAAAATAAAAATAGGACAGGCGCGGTCGCTCATGCCTGTTAATCCCAGCACTTTGGGAGGCCGAGGAGGGCTGATCACAAGGTCAAGAGTTCGAGACCAGCCTGGCCAACATAGTGAAACCCCATCTCTACTAAAAATACAAAAATTAGCCAGGCATGGTGGCACACACCTGTATTCCCAGCTATTCGCGAGGCTGAGGCAGGAGAATTGCTTGATCCCGGGAGGTGGAGGTTGGGGTGAGCTGAGATCGTGCCACTGCACTCCAGCCTGTGCAACAGAGGGAGACTCCATCTCAAACAAATAAAATGAAAATTTAAACGTCTCCTTTCAAAGAAAACAAAAACAATACTAACTTAAGAGTCCACCAGCCACGTATGAGAGGTGTGCAGTAAGATATAACGTCTGTTTCATGTGATGCAACCAGATATACCATGCACACTGCAAAGAACCACACAGAGATATTACTTGGAGACAATTTTAACTATAAGCCTACGAAATGGAAATAAATTAGCTAAAACTTGTTAACATTATTACCTTTGGTGAGACATTGGTTACAAGTTAAATACACTAAAAGCAGTCATAATCCTGCATGTTGTTAATCAGATAACAGTGTGTCCAGAACTGGTGAGTTCTTGGTCTCACTGACTTCAAGAATGAAGCCGTGGACCCTCACGATAAGTGTTACAGTTTTTAAAGATGGTGTGTCCTGAGTTCATTCCTTCTGATGTTTGGAGTTTTTTTCTTCTGGTGGGTTCATGGTTTCGCTGGCTTCATGAGTGAAAATGCAGACCTCCCCCGGGATTGTTATAGCTCTTAAAGGTGGTGCGGACCCAAACAGTGAGCAGCAGCAAGACCTACTGCAAAGACCAAAAGAAGAAAGCTGCCACAGTGCCAAAAACGACTCAAGCAGATTGTGCGGGCTGGCTGGGGCAGCCTGCTTTTATTCCCTTATCTGACCCCACCCACGTCGTGCTGATTGGCCCATTTTACAGAGAGCTGATTGGTCCATTTTACAGAGAGCTGATTGGTCCATTTTATAGAGAGCTGATTGGTCCGTTTTGATAGGGTACTGATTGGTGCGATTACAGTCCCTGAGCTAGACACACAGTGCTGATTGGTGTATTTACAATCTTCTAGCTAGATGTAAAAGTTCTCCAAGTCCCCACTAGATTAGCTAGACACAGAGCACTGATTGGTGCGTTTACAAACCTTTAGCTAGACACAGAGTGCTGATTGTTGCTTTCACAATCCTCTAGCTAGACATAAAATTTCTCCAAGTCCCCACCAGATTGGCTAGATACAGAGTGCTGACTGTATCTAGGGGTGCATCCACACCACTCGGGGGTGCATCCACAAACCCCGAGTTAGACACAGAGTGCTGATTGGTGCATATACAATCCTCCAGCTAGACATAAAAGTTCTCTAAGTCCCTACTTAACTCAGGGGCCCAGCTGGCTTCGCCTAGTGGATCCCGAGCCTGGGCTGCGGGCGGGGTTTCCCACCAGTCCTACACCATGCGCTTGCACTCCTCAGCCGTTAGGCAGTCGATGGGACCGGGCGGCGCCCCTTGGGGAGGCTTGGGCCATGCGGGAGCCTACCACGGGGGGCTCAGGCATGGCGGGCTGCAGGTCCCAAGTCCTGCCCGGTGGGGAGGTGGCTGAGGCTAGGCAAGAATTCGAGTGTGGCACAGGCGGGCCAGCCGTGCTGGGGGACCCGGTGCACCCTCCACAGCTGCTGGCCTGGGTGCTAAGCCCCTCACTGCCCAGGGCTGGCGGCCATGGCCCGCCGCTCCAGGTGCAGAGGCTGCCAAGCCCGCACCCACCTGGAACTCGCGAACTCGCGAACGCCCTGCACAGCCCTGGTTCCCACTGGCGCCTCTCCCTCCACACCTCCCGACAAGCAGAGGGAGCCAGCTCCAGCCTCAGCCAGCCCAGAGAGGGGCTCCTACAGTGCAGCCGTGGGCTTAAGGGCTCTTCAAGCGCGGCCAGAGTGGACACCGAGGCCAAGGAGGCGCCGAGAGCGAGCGAAGGCTGCTAGCACGTTGTCACCTCTCAATAGGATGAAAAAAAAGCGTTTGCTCTACATTTGTATAGCAAAATGTAAAATACTGAATATTAATCATCACATAGGATGTGTGTGATATTTGTAGGTATATCACAAAACTTTATGATCACTATAAAGCGATTTCATTAGCCAGGCATGGTGGCCAGTGCCTGTAGTCCCACCTACTCAGGAGGCTGCAGGCCAAAGGATCTCTTGAGCACATGAATTTGATGTTACAGTAAGCAGTGATTGCACCACTCCACGTTAGCCTGAGTGACCCCATTTGTAAAACAAATTTTAAAAAAGTGATTTCAATAGAAATGTGCTATGGTTGCAAAGAGGGAGACAAATTATTATTTCTTTTTTTAAATTTGACAAGATCAATTTAAAATTTCTTTGAAAATAAGAGAATGTCAAAGATTCATATGGAAAATTAAAGCACTTATCCTATCAGATATTGACACATATTGTAATGAACAGTGATTAAATGTTATGGAACTATATAAAACTTGAACAGTGACCCAGAGCAAAGGAGATAATCTAAAAACAGATATATGAATTTAAGAAGCAACATGGCAAACATTAGTGTGGAGAATAACATTAAGAGAGTCTTTGGATGCTAGGCTTTGTGACAAATGCTTTACATTCATCCTTTATTGAATGCTCTTATACCAGGGGTCCCCAACCCCCCAGGCCACAGGCTGCTACCAGTCCATGGCCTGTTAGGAACCGGGCCACACAGCAGGAGATGAGCAGCGGGTGGGTGAATGAGAGAAGCTTCATCTGTATTTACAGCCGCGCCCAATCACTCGCGTCACAGCCTGAGCTGTGCCTCCTGTCAGATCAGCAGCAGCATTAGATTCTTGTAGGAGCATAAACCCTATTGTGAACTGCACATGCACAGAATCTAGGTTGCCCACTCCTTATGAGAATCTAGTGCCAGATGATCTGTCACTGTCTCCCATCACCCCCAGGTGGGATGATCTAGTTACAGGAAAACAAGCTCAGGGGTCCCACTGATTCTACATTATGGTGAATTGTATAATTATTTCATTAATGTAATAATAATAGAAATAAGGTGTACAATAAATGTAATGTACTTGAATTATCCTGAAACCATCCCCCAACCCTGGTCCGTGGGAAAATTGTCTTCTACAAAACTGGTCCCTGGTGCCAAAAAGGCTGAGGACTGCTGCTCCAAACAACTTAGTAAAGTTAACATTATCTTCCATTTTGCAGATGAGGAGCTGAGTTTTAGAAAAAATAAATTTCTCATGGCCCCACAGGTTCTTCCAGTGGGAAGATAGGTCCCAGTCCAATCAGACTTCACAGACTAGGAGAAGGGCATGTCAAAGGAGAACAGATTGAAGGACACAATTTGTACCTAGTAGATAAGACAAAGGGTTAATAATATTAGTAATGTATACAGAACTCAGATCAAACAGAGGTTCTCAAATAGGCAAGTAAACAAAGGCTTATTTCACATATGGGTAATAGTAAATAATATGCATTTGCAAGGGAAATACTCAAATTGGTTAGTAATTTTAAAATTGCTCAAACCAGTAAAGGTGATATTGAAAAAAAATCTGCAAATTGAAATTGTTTGTCAGGATTTATACTTTTTTAACTAGCAAAATAATTGTATTGATTTGACATAGTTTGTAGAAATATATATGTTTCCCTAAGATGAAAACATTAGTGAAAATGTTTGATTTTGCTATCTTGTTCTGGGTGATGATTACATGAGTAACAAACACATGTCAAAATGTATTGAGCTGTACACTGAGACTTGTGCATTTTACTGTATGTACCTCAATAAAAAAAATAAATACTGAATATACTGGCTGGGCGCAGTGGCTCACGCCTGTAACCCCAGCACTTTGGGAAGCTGAGGGAGGAGGATTGCTTGAGCCCAGGAGATCAAGACCAACCTGGGCAACATGGCAAAACCCTGTCTCTATAAAAAATGCAATAATTATGGCCAGGCACGGTGGCTCACACCTGTAATCCCAGCACTTTGGGAGGCTTGAGGCAAGCAGATCACTTGAGGTCAGGAGTCTGAGACCAGCCTGGCCACGTGGCAAAACTCTATCTCTACTAAAAATACAAAAAAAAAAAAAAAATACCCTGCTGTGGTGGCACGCACCTGTAGTCCCAGCTATTAGGGAGGCTGAGGCAGGATAATTGCTTGAACCCAGGAGGCAGAGGCTGCAGTGAGCTGAGATCGCACCATTGCACTCCAGCCTGGGTGACAGAGTGAGACTCCATCTCAAAAACAAAACAAAAATTAGCCAGGCATGGTGATACACACCTGTAGTCCCGGCTGCTTAGGAGGCTGAGGTGGGAGAATTGCTTGAGCCTGGGAAGTTGAGACTGCAGTGAGCCAGGATAGCACCACTGCATTCCAGCCTGGGTGACAGAGAGACTCTGTCTCAAGAAAAAAAAAACCAATCCTGAACATGTTAAAATATAGTAAGTGATGAAATTAGTGTTATTTATAAGTAAGAAAATAAAGGTAGAAATAACTAGATGCTGCCAAGATTAAGGTTAGTATAAAATATTTAGCATGGTTAGTATAAAGCATTTAGCCCACAAATTTATAATTCAACTTCTCTTAAGAGCCAAAGTAAAGAGCGAGTTACAATCACTTACATAACTCAGAGTGGTCATTAAGGTAAAAATAAAAGAGCTGCTCAGAAGGGGCACAGTCAATACTGATATGAAAAATCAGAAACTTCTCCCATGGATCCTCCCAATGGGATATCATATTGTGTAATAAACAGTGTTCTCAACAACACACTGGAGGTATTCAAATAATGAGTTCTGAGGGTTGTTGCTTATATTGCTTTTCAACATAAGCCGGTGGAGTAATGCCAGAACACAGTTCCAAAAAGGCAATTTTACCTGGATGAGCCCTTATGCTTTATATAGGTTTCTGATTATTCTAGCCTAACCCAAGAATAAAACTTAGAGAATCTAGAGAAGTGGTTCTCAACTATGGGCCATTCTGAGGACATCTGGCAATGTCTACAGATGTTTTTAGTTGTCACAGCTTGGGGTAGGCTGCTATTGGCACCTGGTGAGTAGAGGCCAGGGATGCTGCCTACCACCCTATAATGCCCAGGGTAGCCTCATAATAAAGAATTCTCTCACTCAAAATATCAGTTGTGCTGAGGTTGTAAAACCCTGATCTAGAAGAATGAATGGGCATTATATCACTGAGACCATCCCCCATAAAGATTACCTCTAACAACTAGCTTGGACAAAAAGGGAGAAAATGATGTACCCAAAGGATGTGAGTAGGAGTGGGGTACAAATGTAGTAGCTATGGCCTGGCTTTCTAGGGGGCATAGTAACTCCTGGAAAATAGGCATCAGCACAGAGGAATATGTTTCTATGGCTTAGGAAGAATCGCCTTGTAGGGTAGTAGAGGTCTTCAGTGTTGGCATGGCTCCTCCACCACCAGCCTAATTGTATAAAAACCAGTGCGGGTGGCCAGGGGCCATGGCTCACCCCTGTAATCCCAGCACTTTGGGAGGCCAAGGCAGGTGTATCGCTTGAAGTCAGGGGTTCGAGACCAGCCTGGCCAAAATGGTGAAACCCCATCTCTACTAAAAATACAAAAATTAGCTGGGTGTGGTAGTGTGTGCTAGTAATCCCAGTTACTCAGGAGGCTGAGGTGAGAGGATCACTTGAACCTGGGTGGGGGAGGTTGCAGTGAGCTGAAATTGTGCCACTGCACTCCAGCCTAGGAGACAGAGTGAGACTCCATCTCAAAAACAAACAAACAAACAAAAACTGTGGATTTCTCTGACCCAGCATATTCCTCCCTCCATGTAGATCTGTCCTCAGGAGAAATGAGATGTGAGTTAAACTCCAGGCGGCTGCATGCACTCACTCATTTGTGTCCTTATCACATCTGTTCTTTGCATTGTTTGTTGGCTTGGCAGTAAACCAAAGTGAGAGCATCCTAGACAGCATCCAAATAGTCCCCCCATCCCCCAACCTTTTATTTTTTTTAAGGACAGGTCTCACTGTGTCACCCAGGTTCGAGTCCAGTGGTGCAATCACAGCTCACAGCAGCCTCGAACTCCTTGGCTCAAGCAGTCCTCCCACCTCAGTCTTCTGAGTAGCTGGGACTACAGGTGCGAGCCAGAGCACCCTGCTTGAGTAGAATTCTTGTCAATTTTTGAACTGTAAAAGCTTTGAAGTCTGGCCCTGCTCAGCAGTGGATACAGTTGACTACCAGTGTCAGGTAGCTCCTTTCCATCTGTGGTCATTGATTCCCTCTAGGTCACATCTTCCCAACTTTGCCCCCAGAGAGAGAGAGAGAGAACTTTCTTCCCTTTGGTCTAATTCAGAAAATCCTGGAGTGGGTCCTTGGAGCAGCTTCCATCCTTCTCCCAAAAAATGATGATGCGTTTCTACTAGAGCCAGTAGGGAAAGAAGTAATTATCCAAAAGAATGGAATTGTCTGCTCAAAAAAAGAGAAGGGTACTTGCCAGTCAAAACAGATATCCACCACTCCGGGAATATATGTCCATATTTTTCTTTTTGCAAGCATTGTTTTTTGAGAGATGGGGTCTTGCTCTGTCACCCAAGCTGGAGTGCAGTGGCACAATCACAGCTCACTGAAGCCTTGAACTCCTGGGCTCAAGCAATCCTCCCCACTCCATCTCCTGAGTAGCTAGGACTACAGGCACATACCACTCACTGGACCAGGCTTCAAACTTCTATTATGAGACAATTTCAAACTTACAGAAGAGTTGAAAGAATAGTACCAAAAGATGTCAGTGTGTCTGCCAAACCAAATTTACCAGTTTTTAACGTTTGGCCCCATTTGCGCTTTCTCCTTTCATATGTAAATTTTTTGACCCACTTGAGAGTAAGTTACAGACATCATACCTGTTTATCCCTAAATATTTCATTGTATATTCCTAAGATCAAGGACATCCTAGGCCGGGCACGGTGGCTCATGCCTGTAATCCGAGCACTTTGGGAGGCCGAGGTGGGCGAATCATGAGGTCAGGAGATCGAGACCATCCTGGCTAACATGGTGACACCCTGTCTCTACTAAAAATACAAAAAATTAGCCAGCCATGGTGGCACGCGCCTATAACCCCAGCTACTTGGGAGGCTGAGGCAGGAGAATCGCTTGGACCCGGGAGGCAGAGGTTGTAGTGAGCCCAAGATTGTGCCGCTGCACTCCAGCCTGGGCAACAGAGTGAGACTCCATCTCAAAAAAAAAAAAAAAAAAAAAAGATTCAGGACATCCCTTATGTGACCCTATTACAATGATCACATTCAGAAAATTTAACATTGAACCTCTACTATTTATTGCCTAATATACAGTCCAGTTGTCCCAGTAATGTTCTTGTAATATTTCCTCCTGATCTGGGATAGCATGCTGCACTTAGTTGTTATGATTCTTCAGTCTCCTTTACATTGGAAACTCTTTTTTCGTATTCACCATATTGACATTTTGGAAGAGTATAAGCCAGATGTTTTATAGAATATCCCTCAGATCGGATCCGTCTCATGGTTCCTCATGACTGAATCTAGTAATGCATTTTTGACAGGAATGCCACACCATGGTGTGCTGGAGCCAGCTTGTACCATCTCATGAGAGCTAATTCTCATATCTCTTTCCAACTCCGTGTTCTGTGATGTTATATTGGTAGCTTGAAATCAGCCATAGTGGGAGTATTTACACTGCCGACATCAACTAATGCTACAAATCAGACATTTCCCAGCCCCCAATTTCCAGTCGTGAAACATTTTCATTTCATAGGATCGGTGGGGTTGTGTCATTCTCCATGCATACCTTACGATCAAGAGGCTCATGAAGCTGATCTATCCCATTATTGGCAATATCTCATCACGGGGTTAAGATGGTATGTGTCAGCTTCCCTTGGAAGAGTTAACTGTTTTCCCTTTTGTGATTAATAAGTAATCTATGGAGAGGTATTTGTGATTACGTAAATATCCTGTCCTGTTTCTCGTCAAACTTTCACTCAAAAGTTGTGGGTTTTGGCTGGGTGCAGTGGCTTACGCCTGTAATCCCAGAACTTTGGGAGGCCAAGACAGGTGGATCACCTGAGGTCAGGAGTTCAAGACTAGCCTGGCCAACATGGTGAAACCTCATCTCTACTAAAAAAATACAAAAATTAGCCGGGCATGGTAGCAGACGCCTGTAATCCCAGCTACTTGGGAGGCTGAGGCAGGAGAATCGCTTGAACCCGGGAGGTGGAGGTTGTGGTGAGCCGAGATCATGCCACGGCACTCCAGCCTGGGCGACAGCATGAGACTCCGTAAAACAAAACAAAACAAAACAAACAAAAAAAAAGTTGTGAGTTTTTTATTTTTTGTTTTTGAGATAGGGTCTTGCTCTGTTGCCCAGGTTGAAGTGCAGTGGCATGATCACGGCACACTGCAGCTTCGACATCCCAGGCTCAAGCCATCCTCCCACCTCAGCCTCCCTGGTAGTGAGAATATAGACATGAGCCACTACACCCAGCTAATTTTTGATATTTTGTAGAGCAGGGTTTCACTATGGTGCCCAGGCAGATCTCAAACTCCTGAGCTCAAGCAGTGACCCCACCTCAGCCTCCCAAAGTCCTGGGATTATGGGTGTGAGCCACTGAGCCAGACTTCAATAAATAGTTTTTATTTATTGAAGATTATTGCCTGAATCAATTAGTACTAGGAGAGGTGCAAGGGTAATTTTCTTTTTCATTTCTTCTACATTTATTTGTTGGTGTTCTACAAGTTAATTTTAAAGACTGATACTTAAAATAGATAATTAGTAGTAGGCTTGGAAACAAACTGAGGTGTCCCAGTAGTTTCTCAAGTATGTCTAAATCCTAAGCATTTGTGACCACAGTATTAATATTCATTGCTGTAGCGCAGATAAGTTTCCATGAAGTACTGATCCATATGGGAAGAGCAGAATCAGTCTTAAGAAATATTTTCCCACTCTACTTTGAGAGTGTGTGTTGATAACATACAGTCCCAGCAACAGTGGAGGTAGCATTTGGATTCATTTTTCCACAGCCTCACCTGTTTCCAGTTTTTACCAAAAACATACCTTTGGAGGATTCCTGATGAGACATTTGCACTGGAGTCATAAAAAGTTAACTAGTGCACGGTAGACTGGAAAGAGCACTGGACAGGGAGTCCAGAGTTGCCATGTTCAAGGGGATTGGACATTACACTTCATCTTCCTGATCCTCATTGCCTCCCATCATCTGCAAAAAAAAAAAAATAGGAATCATATTTTCACTAACTTCCTTTGCAAGCCCCAAAACCGTCTTTGATTCTCTTCTCCTACTTGGCAATCAAAACCTAGAATTCACCTCATTAGCCTGGTGTCTTGGTCAACAGAGCCAAGAAGCCAAAGACAAAAATGAGATGTCCTATGTGGCACCTGAACCCAGTGACCTACTGATTGAATTTAAAATCCAGCTAAATTAGCCATGAGGGTGTGGCACCAGGACTTGATACTGTTCATATTACCTTTGTGCATTCAGCCACATCATCTGACTCACTTCTCTGGTTCTCTTTGTTTATCCATGACAGTCATGGAAACCCACTGAAGGATCCCGTTACCTCTCTCTTTGAGGAGATCCTTCTCTCAAGTGTTGGGTTGCCCAGTACCTATAAGGTTACCTCTGTTGCCATGGTTGGGAGTAAAAGCAATGTTCCGTCCTGGGCAGACAGCACTTCCAAAATAGGTTTTACACTTCAGGCTTGAAATCCTGGAGTTCTTTATAAGTCTTAATTAAATTTCACCAAATGAAATTGCAGAGAACTGGGCAAATAGTGTTACAGCTGAATGATATATTGTTTAGTAAACTCCATGAATGAGTCAAAGAACTTTGGCAGTCAGTATTAGGACTCAAAATTTGTTGCCTGGGATTTCTAGAGGTGATTGTTCAATGGAAGGTGAGGTAGGGGCTGAGGGTTTTAAAAGAATATGGGCCTTTGCCAAAGCATGCGTTCTCTTCTCTTCCTGGAACAAGATTTTGCTAGAGCCCACTCCTTCACCGCACCGTCACCCTCCTCCACCAGAACTGTATTGGGGCCACTTGTGTAGGTGGAAAAGTCCACAGGTGAGTTGGATATTTGCTCCCCACTCTTCTGGAGCTGTCTGAGCCTGGTACTTGTCTTGCTCAGTTCCTCATTTCAGCATTTTTAATACTTAATAACCCTTCAAAAGTAGAAAATTATTTGGCTGCTTCCCTAAGAATATCTGCTGTAGGTTTTTCTGTCTGCTGAACTTCCATTTACTAAATTGAAAAGTTGGTGTCTGAAATATTTTTCAGGTGACTTGTCTGAGGTTCTGATGAGGCAAAGGTGGGTCGTGGGATGTCAGAGGAGTTGGCAGTAATTTTCAATTTACTTTATTCAGCTTTAGCGTTTTTAACATCTTAAGTAATTTTTTCTTCTCTAAGATCTTAAGACACATTTGACTTTAACTTTGAGTTCCTGCCTAATTTCAAACCCAATGATGTTTTTGAGTTCTCCTGTTAGCCCTCCTCCCTTGCCGTGAGTTTCTTTTTCTTTGAACTAAGGAATGTAGCCTTTCTAAAATTTAATCTTGATCAACACCCACCTCACCTGTTGGATGAACCGCCTCATCGTCTTTCACCAGATTGGAAAGCCAACGTCTCCTGCCTGAAAGGCAGAGGGCAGTTGATTTCTGCAATCAACCTGGCTTCCCTTTGATTTTGTAATCTGTTTCTAGAGATTATGGGCGAGCTTTGAATTCCAAGGCTCTGGGCCTGTCAGCTTTTGAGGCAAAAAACTTTGAAGCAGATCCTCTCCTCAGGTTTCAGAAGGGCGGCCTGTGTGTTAGAGGATGAAATTAATTTGTTTTCATCTTGTAATATAAGGGAAACATGAATAATTATCACTGCTGGCATTGTAACACCCTGGGGTTTTTATTTGCTCATTTTATTTCATGGGTTTTAAAATAATTATTGTTTGTTTTTTGAGAACCCTCTTCAAATCACATGGAAACCTGAGGGAAAAGCACAATCCTTTCAGAAATCCTCACTGAGCATAACTACCTCTCTGAACCTGTCTATTGTATATTTACTTTAAAATGACTTAATCTCCCCATTGATGCACTTGGTATAACTAGGAAACACTCCAGCTCAGATTCAAGAGGTGAAAGGGAGGAAGAAAGAATGCAGGGCAATTTCCACAATTCCATGTTCTTAAATACTATGCCCTTTCAAGTACTAATTATACAGGACTTGGGCAATAATGGGGTTACATAGAATTGTTTTTGCATTTGTTAAAACTTATAAGCTAACATTACCACTAAAACCTTTTTTTAAAATAAAGACACCTCTATACCATTCATTGTTATAATATGGTTCAGTAATAATATTTCATGTATCATCGCAGTTTAAAAAATATAAAGGTGCATATGAGTATTATTGATAGAGCTATACCCTTTCTGCACATATCTATGCATCCCTACTGGACTACTGAAAAAGCTTTTTTTTTTTTTTTTTTTTGGTAGAGATGAGGTCTCTCTATGTTGCTCAAGCTGGTCTCAAACTCCTGGCCTCAAGTGATCCTTCTCCCTCAGCCTCCCAGAGT
This sequence comes from Pongo pygmaeus, assembly GCF_028885625.2. Classification (NCBI taxonomy): domain Eukaryota; kingdom Metazoa; phylum Chordata; class Mammalia; order Primates; family Hominidae; genus Pongo; species Pongo pygmaeus. The sequence goes on from NC_085930.1 coordinate 84,156,456, forward strand.
ACTGGGATTATGGGGATGAGCCACTGTGCCAGGCCCTGAAAAAGCATTCTTTACCAAGGCCCAGAGCTCCAATTTTTCTTTGGGGTTTTGAATGATTAAAAAAAAAAAAAAAAAAGGAAAACTGATAAATTAGAGTTCCTCAAACTTCAATGTAAATCAACAGAATTTTAGTCTTCAAAGCATTTGCTGTAACTGATTTTTAAGGCCTCACATTTTATCTATAATAGTACAAATATGAACTCAACAATGTGTCATTGACACAGAAGTGAGTTTATATTTTTAATAATATTTGCATTGTGTGTATACTGAAATAACCGTACTATAACACAGGGGAAAAAATTATCCCAGGAAAACACTCAGTAAATGAATCTAGGAAATTCTGCAGAGTGCTTAAAAATGAACTTGCAGAGATAAAATTTTTTCATTTAGAAGTTTTCTGAATGTTTAGCCTCAAAGTCATTCCCGTTTCTTCCTGAATACTGCTCTCTAAACATAATCCCTCACCACAGCTATTTAAAATAGACACACACACACACACACACACACACACACAAACACACACACACACACAGTGGTTTCGCCTTAACCCTCAATGAGTCTCTCGACACCCCCCACTTTCCCCTGCAATGGTATGATCTGCATTTGATCGTAAACTGGAGGTGCCAAGCTGTGACAGCTTCCTCAACTTCAGAGCCATTTGCTACAATCTAGGACAGCCCCATGTTCAATGATGCTTTCCTTTTCCATCAACAGGGGCAAATTGAAGTAGACAGCGAAACCATCTTCAAGTTAGCAGCGTTTATTTTACAGGTAAGATTGGACAAACTGCCTCTTAGCAGCTCCCTTGTGTTTCTTCGTTTTTGTTAACTGCCTGCAACTCTGAAACTTTTGCATGGGCCAGTGTCTGTGGGATTTTTAAGCCAGTTAGTTGTTTGCCGATGAAAAATGTGAGCCACCGTCTTCTGCTTGAGAATAGTTTGCATGAGCTACAATGTGATATTGTGAGTCTCAAAGAAAAATGAAATTTAGATTGCTCTGAAGGATAAGAGTTAAACCCATATTCCTGGAAGAGAGCTCTGGGATACTTGAATTTGGGAGGCAGCAGTTGTTACAACAGCTGTAATTTTCATTTAAATTTAGTAACTTTTGTATACATTTTCTTGTGGTCCAGTAAAAGAGCCCTCTAGTTCTTAAAGGCATTAGTTGTTTCCATGCTGGTCTAAAAAGTAAAGGGAAAACAAATAGTATGTGTTGGTTTACCTGTATTGTGGTTTAAAAGGTCTTCCTCCAGTCTAAAAAGTGTGCCACTTGAATGAAAAGCATTTATCATGTGATCTTAAAAACGTACAGTGAGAAATAATTGTTTGTGCTTTTTCACATATATATGTTTCTTTTGTTAAGAATAAGGAATATTCCTAACAGGACAGTCAGGGTTTTCTTATCAACGCCTAATTCTTCTTATGGCTATAGGGAGAGTATTTCTGAGAAACACTCTTCAAAACAAAACTCAGGAACTTTAAGAGGGGAAAGTAATCAAGATAAAACTCATTTAGCTTGACAAAGATACATATTGATCAACACTATTTGTTTTTGTTTGTTGTTTTCAGGAAGCCAAGGGAGATTATACCAGGTAATGCTTTTCTTTTCTGATATTATTATGCAAAATAACCCTAAAGAATCATTTTATGTGGTTATTTTAAATAACAATGGATACAAAATCAAAGGATAGTAGATCTCTAAGGCAGGAGACTGAGATCTCTTCGCTCTTCAAATAGAGACCTATTCTTTTTGTGAATGAATCAGGGAATGATGCTTTCTTACAGTTTTTGAAGCCAGAATGACAGCGAATTGTAACCAGAAGCTCTCCAAAGTTCTGTTTTCTGTCATCTGTTAATTAGTGAGATGAAGAAATCTATAAAAAAACTTTGATAGCTTATGCTGATAAAAAAAAAAACTTACAATAATCTTGTGTTCGAAGAGTTATAATGTATGCACAAAAAGATTAAATCCATCAGCTGCTTAGTTAAGGGATTAATAGGGGCTTTCTTTCACAGCTGCCCCGAAGGGGCCTCACCCTTCATACACTTGACCTAACAGTTGTATTTGTTGCTGCGGAGACACTTAATGTTTCTAACTGCCTCACTGGCCACATCCACAGAGAGTGTTTATATTTGAATTCACCCTCTACCTGCTCCATTCTGTCCTTTTAATGCAATCGTTGGAGTTGTAGAGAAACAGTTAAAGGGTGGAGGCAATGCTTCCCTTTGTAGGCCAATGACCCCTTTGAAAGCCTGGCCTCTACGATGTTAATGTTCGACTCCTGGTAGACGTTACTCGTAGATTATTTACAGATCACCTAGCACTCATTCCCAGCCAAGTCTTTGAATAATGTGCCCCTTAACGGACTAACAAAATAATGCCTTCCAACCTTGAAAACTTCCAGCTACGGAGTTGTACTTCACTTCGGAAACTCCCAACACTCTCGTCATCTTCCCATTTGGCTTTGGTAGAATGTTCAAGGATGCCACTTAAAACACCATGATTCCTCACCACAATCTCCCACCAGTTCTGTTCTGTGCTCTCTCTCTCTCTCTATATATGTGTGTGTGTGTGTGTGTATTTACATTTTTCTAGGTTAAGAAATTTGAAGAAATCATGAAAATCAAACACCAATTGTTTTTAATGGAAAGAAAGGGGCAGGAGATTTAAAAAAAAAAAAAAAAAAGAGCATAAGGTAGTTTATAGACCATTAGTATCATTAAAGGCTCACGCCTGAGGCTGGGCATGGTGGCTCACGCCTGTAATCCCAGCACTTTGGGAGGCCGAGGCGGGCAGATCACGAGGTCAGGAGATCGAGACCATCTTGGCTAACACAGTGAAACCCTGTCTCTACTAAAAATACAAAAAAATTAGCCGGGGGCGGTGGCGGGCGCCTGTAGTGTCAGCTACTCGGGAGGCTGAGGCAGGAGAATGGCGTGAACCCGGGAGGCGGAGCTTGCAGTGAGCCGAGATAGCACCACTGCAGTCTGGCCTGGGCAAAAGAGCTAGACTCCGTCTCAAAAAAAAAAAAAAAAAAAAATTAGCTGGGCATGGTGGCAGGCACCTGTAATCCCAGCTACTCAGGAGGCTAAGGCAGAAGAATTGCTTGAACCTGGGAGGCGAAGGTTGCAGTGAGCCAAGATGGCGCCACTGCACTCCAGCCTGGATGACGGAGTGAGACTCAAAAAAAAGCTACTGTGTCTCTACTGCTGTCTTTCCCAGAAAAGCCACGTTTCCTGGGAATATCAGATATGCAAGGAACACAGTCACTTACGGGGGTGATTTTTAAAAAACAACCCTGGATAAGAAATCATACGGGGGGTGATTCTAAAGTCAATTTGTGAATGAGGGTTTCAGGGCCCAAAAGCTCACACTCAATGGATTGCTAACCCACCTTCCCCACTTAGCCCCAGTCAAGCCTGTGACTGACACCCTCTGAGCCTCAGTTTCCTCATCGGTAAAATTGAATCTTTCCCATAAAACTGTCATGAGAATCAAATGTATGTAAACGTTGCCCGGGGCAACATCTGGCTTATAGCAAGTAATCTACACCCTTGGGCTATTATTATTAATTTAGTTATTATTATCCTCATTATTACTATCATCCTGTCTGGTCTCTTATCTACCTCTGATGAGACTTTTGAGACTAAGTTTGGTCTGAAGAAGCTGTAATCTATAGTTGTCGGGGAGGTGGGGAATAGAAAAAGAAAGGTTAATTTCACAAACCTTCCTTAGGGAAGATCCCTTGCCTGAGGCAAAGGAAGGCCTAAAAGGGACAGTCCTTCAGTTGTTCAAACATTTGAGCCCTAGGACATCAAGGCTGGCGAGTTAATTCTGGGCAAGCCCAGTCCAGACCCTTGCCTTCACTTAAGCTTGTTCTTGGTGGTTTTCCTGAGTGATCACGAGGTTGAAGTGGCGCACACTGTTTTGAAATTGTCCAAACTACACTAAGTAGTGGAGAGAGCGTGGGACTGGAAATCACGCAGACTGGCAGCATCCCTCTGAGTAGTCACTTATCCTTTCTGAGCCTCGGTTCCCTCATCTGTAAATTGGAGTTAATCAAAACAATGGCTTTGCAGGTTGGTTTTGAGGAGATGTGGGAGCACTTTGCAAATTACCATGCTCTCCCTATCTGATCTTCTCCTCCCCTGAATAGAGAGGATATGTTTTTCCTCCAAGGTTTTGTTCTAAAACTCCTCTTTGTTTTTGTTTTGTTTTATTTTGTTTTTGTTTATTTTTGAGATAGAGCATTGTTCTGTCACACAGGCTGGTGTGCAGTGGCATGATCTTAGTTCACTATAACCTCCACTTCCTGGCTCAATCAGTTCTTTCATCTCAGCCTCCTGAGTGGCTGGGACTACAGGTACACACCATCACACCTGGCTAATTTTTGTATTTTTTGTAGAAACAGGGATTCACCATGTTACCCAGGCTGGTCTCAAACTCCTGGGCTCAGCTGATCTGCCTATGTTGGCCTCCCAAAGTGTCGACATTACAGGTGCAAGCCATCGTACCCTGCCTTGTTATAAAACTCTTCTGAGAAAATCAGGCGTCGGGCGCCAAGCACAGTGGCTCATGTCTGTAATCCCAGCACTTTGGGAGGCCGAGGCAGGTGATCACCTGAGGTCAGGAATTCGAGACCAGCCTGGCCAACATGGAGAAACCCCGTTTCTACTAAAAATACAAAATTAGCTGGGCATGGTGGCACATGCCTGTAATCCCAGCTACTTGGGAGGCTGAGGCAGGAGAATCGCTTGAACCCGGGAGGAAGAGGCTGTGGTGAGCCGAGATCGCGCCATTGCACTCCAGCCTGGGCAACAAGAGTGAAACTCTGTCTCAAAAAAAAAAAAAAAATTAGCCTGCCACGGTCGCACACGCCTGTAGTCCCAGCCACTTGGAAGGCTGAGGCAAGATAACTGCTTGAACCCAGGAGGTGGAGGTTGCAGTGAGCCAAGATGGTGCCACTGCACTCCATCCTGGATGACAGAGTGGGACTCTGTCACAAAAAAAAAAAAAAAAAAAAAGAAAGAAAAAGAAAATCAGCCAAGGCCAGGTGCAATGGCTCACTTCTGTAATCCCAGCATTTTAGGAGGCCGAGATAGGCGGATCACTTGAGGCCAGGAGTTTGAGACTAGCCTGGCCAACATGGCAAAACGTTGTCTCTATGAAAAATACAAAAGTTAGCTGTGCATGGCAGCACACATCTGTAATACCAGCTCCTGGGGAGGAATCGCTTGAACCTGGAGGTGGAGGTTACAGTGAGCTAGAGATCGTGCCACTGCACTCCAGCCTGGGCAACAGAGCAAGACTCTGTCTTAAAAAAAACAAAAAACAAAAACACACACACATGCACACACAAAGGAAGTCAGGCAAAATAAAATACCATGAGGCAATGTTGTAGTGGTTAGAGCAAAGACTGTGGAACCAGACAGCCTGATTCAAATGCCAGGTCGGCTACTTATTACCTGTGTAATCTTGAACAAATTACTTAAAATCTCCAAGCCTCAGTTTCCTCATCTGTAAAATGGGACTTACAATTGTAATACACACTCCATAGGATTGCTGTGAGGATTGCATTAATTAATATTGCATTTATAAAGTAGAACAGTTCCTGTAATCAATCCATCTTATTTTACCAAACTGATGGACATGATGGACTCCCCTATTGTTACAAATATTACCTGTTTCCCATATAATATTGGGAAACATTTGTTTCCATAAATATTGGGAAATATTTTTTCCCAATAATGGGAAAAAAGATGTTCATCATGGCCTTATTTATATTAGCTTTTTTTCCACATAAAGCTGATACAAATAATGCTGTGATGAACATCTATGTGTATTTATTTTTAGTCTTGCTCTGTCGCCCAGGCTGGAGTGCAGCTCACTGCAACCTCCACCTCCCGGGTTCAAGCAGTTCTCCTGCCTCAGCCTCCCAAGTAACTGGGATTACAGGCACATACCACCATGCCCGGCTAATTTTTGTATTTTTAGTAGAGACAAGGTTTCACCATGTTGTCCAGGCTGGTCTCAAAATCTTGACCTCAGTGATCCGCCCGCCTCAGCCTCCCAAAATGCTGGGATTTTTTTTGAGACAGAGTCTCGCTCTGTCGCCCAGGCTGAAGTGCAATGGCGCCATCTTGGCTCACTGCAACCTCCGCCTCCTGGGTTCAAGCGATTCTCCTGCTTCAGCCTCCCAAGCAGCTGGGACTACAGGCATTGAGACTCTGTCTCAAAAGCCATAATAAACAAACAAACAAACATTGACCAAAATATGTCCCCAAATACCTTCCTAGGCAAAGTGGCTTTTTCAGTAAAAACAATGACTGAACACCTAATTCTTAAGGCTGCTCTGGTCCACTCCTTGTGAATATCCACCTCTTTCTTGAATTGAGCATTTCCGAAGCTGACCTCACCAACAGCCCAGCCTCCAAACCAGCTCCTCTTCCAGTGTCTGCCTTTGAATTACAGCTCCATTCTCTCTCGAATGCTCTCTGAGGATTTCCCCTTTCCTTTCCCATCTTTTTTCCACCTGTCAGACAGCTCCCTCCTTTCCTTCTGTTGATCAGCACCGCAACTTTCTCAGCCCTCATTCCCTCCCACTCAGCCTGACTGTAAAAGTGTGTGTGTGTGAATTATGTGTTGAGCTAATAATTGGGTATTACAGTGTTATTTTATATATTATTTTTTGAGATGGAATCTCACTCTCTTGCCCAGGCTGGAGTGCGTGGTGTGAGGTTGCTCACAGCAACCTCCAACTCCCGGGTTCAAGCAATTCTCGTACCTCAGCCTCCCGGGTAGCTGGGATTACAGATGAGCACCACCACGCCCAGCTATTGTTTGTATTTTTAGTAGAGACGGGGTTTCACCACGTTGGCCAGGCTGGTCTCGAACTCCTGACCTCAGGTGATCTGCCCATCTAGGCCTCCCAAAGTGCTGGGATTACAAGCGTGAGCCACCGTACCTGGCCTACAGCATTATTTTAAATGTCCATGTCTGATTTCATTCAGTCTTACCACAATAGCTATTATCTCCATTGAACAAAGTAATAAATGTAAAATTTAAGCCCAAAGAGATTGTTACATTGCTGATGAGTTCTCAGATCTGTTCTGATTCCGCCACACACTACTGCCTGCGCGTAACCTCCAGCTACCTTCCTATGACGTAGATTTGATCATTGTTCATTTCTAAAAATCTCTTAATTTCTCATTGCACACAGACACCTGCCCACCAACACCACCACAACCTGGTATTCAAGCCCATACTTGGTTGGCATTACACATTTAATCTCCCATTCTCTGCTGTGCATACTCCTTAGTATCTGCTCATGCCTCTCTTCCTTTTTTCTCCGCATAGCCCATGCTATCTGCCTTCATGGCTTTGTTCAAACTCTTCTTCCTAGAATGCCTTTAAAAACAGCAATCCTCTCCTTTTTATTTTGCTTCCTGCCGTATTCCCTTCAGAGTATTTTAAGTTAACATTATCATAACCAGTAGGAAACCCTGCTCTCTGAAAGTTAATTAAAAAAATAGTGGAGTGGGGACTTCCATTTTCTTTAAATAGAAGACAGTCTGAATTTCCAAGTTAGCCCTTAAACTGCAAAGATAACAGGCTACTTGGGTAACACAACACAGACAAACAGAGAATTCCTGAAAGCTGACACGGCAAGGAGGCAAGGCTTTATCACCCAGCTGCCAGCCACAAATGAGTTTGTAAAAGCAAAGCTTTTTTTTTTTTTTTTTTTTGGGAGACAGAGTTTCATTCTTGTTGCCCAGGCTAGAGTGCAGTAGTGTGATCTCAGCTCACTGCAACCTCTGCCGTCCGGGTTCAAGCGATTCTCTTGCCTCAGCCTCCCGAGTAGCTGAGATTACATGTGCCCGCCACCACGCCCGGCTAATTTTTGTATTTTTTAGTAGAGACGGGGTTTCACCATGTTGGCCAGGCTGGTGTTGAACTCCTGACCTCATGATCCACTGTCTTCGGCCTCCCAAAGTGCTGGGATTACAGATTACAGGCATGAGCAACTGAGCCCGGCCTTTTTTTCTTTTTTTTTTTTTGAGATTTTGAGAGGTGAAAATTACCAAGTAACTACGTGACTAGGATGCTTCTACTTTTAAGAAAAAGTGAGTGACTACATTTTGCAATTCAGTGCTGGGTCAGAATGAGAGTATGTTAACACCCAGCTTCAAGTGGGAAGGGAATATTCACAATTTACAGCTGTGCTACAAAAATGCAGCTATTTCCCATGGGAAAAGAATTTCTTTGGATGCCCTGGAGAGTAGTTAATGAAGGGAGGATAAAAACACTTTCAAGAAATTTGTGCCTTAGTTCTTACACCTCTGGAGCACTTAAAGCTGTAAAATCTAATTTCATTTCTGGAGCCTTTACCGTCAATGACAATAATAAAAATATTATCTCCCATGGGCAAGGCGCTATGCTGAGTACCCACTGGAATCAACGGGGAGGCTGTAGTGAAGAGAGGAGCTTTGGAATTTGACTGCCTGGGTTCAAATCCAGGCCCAGCCACTTGTTATGTACCTGTGGGTAGTTTGCCTAGCCTCTCTGGAACCATTTCTTTGTCTCAATAAACAATATTTGCCATTGTTACTGTTATTAATATGTTTAATCCTCACAGCAACTCTGTGATGGCACTGTCATTGTCCCCATTTTATATATAGGAAAACTGAGCTGTGTAGCTGATAAGTAGCTTACTGTTTAGGTCACATAGCTAGAGAGTAGCAAATTAGGGCTCCAAATCACATGCATTTTACCACTGTCAGAGGTTTCCTTTTTTGTTTTTCGGGGTTTTCTTTGTTTTGTTTTGTTTCGTTTTGTTGTTTTGAGATGGATCCTCGCTGTGCTGCCCAGGCTGGAGTGCAGTGGTGCAATCGTAGCTCACTGCAAACTCCGCCTCCTGGGTTCAAGCAATTCTTCTTGAAATTAGCCACCATGCCTGGCTGATTTTTTTATTTTTAGTAGAGACAGGGTTTCACCATGTTGGCCAGACTGGTCTCAAACACCTGAATCTCAGGTAATCTGTCAGCCTCGGCCTCCCAGAAGTGCTGGGATTACAGGTGTGAGTGACTGTACACAACCAGTTTCTTTTTTGTATCCCAACACAAATTTGTAAGAATCATTACCTTCCTGGCCAGCAGAATAAAGAAGGCTTACTTGACAGAAATGGAACATTTTTGTCTTATTTCAGGTCAGGCCTCTGATGAATCAACAAAACACTTTTTTGAAAAAAACTCTTGAGAAGTGGTTTTCGTCTCTATAATACTTGGTTAAAAGTTAAACAAAGTTCCCCAAGTTCTCTTGGCTAAGTTTTCAATCTGCTCATGAGCGCTATGAATCTCCCAGAAGGGGACACATAAGCAGCATTTTCCACTCTTATTTCAGCCTCTTGCTGGACCACACACTCTACTCTATGAACCGCAGAATCAGAGTAGGAGTCAGGCTTCTGCATTTCACAGCTTAACTATTTTGCATTTCAAAACCCCTTGCATTTCACAGCTTAAAAAAAACCTGATGCAACTAAATGAACACAAAAACCCTAAATTCTACCTTAATACATCTTTAGATGTTACTAACACCACAGAGGATCAGTCCTATACAGGAAGTAACTCTCTTGACCCATCTGAGTTCTCAGTTTCTTTCTCCACTGGAGTGGACCAGGCCGTTACACCCCTCACAGCTACTGGGTCCTGAAATGAAACTCAGCATACTTGGCCTCTTCAGGTAGCGGCTGGCTGAGACACAGGCATGTGTGGCATTCGGTAGGAATAGAAAGTAGCATGACATGAACTACTTCCACTTCTCAAAGTGCAAACCATCCAGTCTACAGGAGCTGTGAGATGACATTGTTGAGGGAGAATTCTACATTCCCCCACTGATAAGCATTTCCACGCCTTTTGGTTTGTTTCTGGAAGCACACTGAGTGATAACATAACACATAACAATACAGTCTTGTTATCAGTGTTCAGATGGCTAATGCGGTTAATCCATTTTTTTGTGTGATCAGGAAAGACACATTGAATCACACATACAGGAAGAAGGATTAAAGAGTTGGGGCTTCAAGTTGACCATAAATAATTTTTTACTTGTCTAGTAGGAAGTTTCCCAGAAGAGAAACACATTACTTTCCATTCTTTTGTAGGAAAACATTATCTGCATTGATTGTTTTTCTTTTACGCGTTTTTTTTTTTTTTTTTTTTTTTTTTTTTTTTTTGAGACAGAGTCTTGCTCTGTCATCCAGGCTGGAGTGCAGTGGCGCTATCTCAGCTCACCGCAACCTCCGCCTCCCAGGTTCAAGCAATTCTCCTGCCTCAGCCTCCCAAGTAGCTGGTTCTACAGGCACATGCCACCACACCCAACTAATTTTTTGTATTTTTAGTAGAGATGCGGTTTCACCATGTTAGCCAGAATGGTCTCCATCTTCTGACCTTGTGATCCACCCTCCTCGACCTCCCAAAATTACAGGCGTGAGCCACCATGCCTGGCCTATGTATCCTTTTCTAACTCTAGATTTAAGAATAAATTTTTTTAAATTGTAGTAAAATATACATAAAATTTATCATCTCAACCATTTTTAAGAATAGTGTTTGGTAGTGTTAAGTAATGTTTATGTTGGATGTGTGTGTGTGTGTGTGTGTGTGTGTTTGAGACACAGTCTCGCTCTGTCACCCAGGCTGGAGTGCAAGTGGCATGATCTCGGCTCACTGCAACCTCCACCTCCTGGGTTCAAGCAATTCTCCTGCCTCAGCCTCCTGAATAGCTGGGATTACAGGCACGCACCACCACACCCGGCTAATTTTTTGTATTTTTAGTAGAGACAGGGTTTCACCATGTTGGCCAGGCTGGTCTCGAACTCCTGACCTCAGGCAATCCGCCTGCCTCAGCTTCCCAAAGTGCTGGGATTACAGGCGTGAGCCACCACGCCTGGACGTGTTTATGTTGTACAGCCAATCTCCAGAACTTTTTCATCTTGGAAAAACAGAAACTCTGCACCCATTAAACAGCTCCCTATTCACTCCTCCTGCAGTCCATGGCCACCACCATTCTACTTTCTGTCTCTATGAATTTAACAGGAGAGAAATAAAATAATTTTTTTAAAATAGTTGTAGATTTTCATGTTAACCTGCTTCCCAACCTAAGTCATTCTTATGGATGATATTTCTTCTGCCCATTATTAAGAGAGTTAAAGGTTCAAAGTAGACATGATTGGAGTCCTCAGGGAGCTGGCTGACGTTTAGAAAAATCTTTCATCACATTTTCATTCTCATTAGAAATTCCTTAGACCTAAAAACAAATAACTTGACAGTTGATCCCCATCAAGCATGCGGATGGGCAGAGTAATTGTCCCCTGTTACAAGTTAGGCCACAGACAAAAATGTAATGACAAAGGAATTCTAGCTGAGAGGACACTGCACTTCCCAGAACACAAGCAGGTTTCCTGCTACAGGATGCATCTTTGGTAGAATGCTGAGAAAATAAAAGGCTGACACCAATCCTGTGGATCAGTCATGATGTTGGAAAAGTGAGTTTCTAGGCTGAGCTTCCACTGGTTGCCAATAGACTCTGTCAAACCAAGCCCCAAGCTGCTCACAACTCGGAACTTGGCAAGTTACTTTCAAAGTTCTTTTCCCAGGCAGTTTATTATAAACCCTTAGAGTTGCCAGATTTAGCAAATAAAAATATAGGATGCCCAGTTAAATTGGAATTTCAGATGAACAACGAACACTTTTTTAGTATAAGTATGTCCAGTATATTAAATCTGCCAACTCTAACCTAGATCACCCCTTTAGGATTCTTCTCAATAGTAATAATCTACCACCAGCCTGGGCAGAGAGTGGTAGGAATAAAGTGTTTGGTAAAATCTTTGGTTTATTATGCTACCATCAGAAAAGAAGGAACATTTTTGTTGTTGTTGTTTTGAGGCAGGATTTTTCTCTGTCATCCTGGCTGGAGTGCAGTGGCATGATCATGGATCACTGCAGATCATGTGCCCCCTGGGCATAAGTGATCTTCCCATCTCAGCCTCCCGAGTAGTTGGGACTACAGGTGTGTACCCCACTTCTGGCTAATTTTTGTATTTTCCGTAGAGATGAGATTTCACCATGTTGCCTAGGCTGATCTCAAACTCCTGGGCTCAAGCAGTTTGCCCACCTCAGTCTCCCAAAGTGCCTGGATTACAGGCGTGAGCTACCACACCTGGCCAGGAAGGAACACATTTATTGAACATAGGCAAGTGCCTTCATTGCATTCTATTGTAATATACCCAAGAATCCTATGCAACAGGTCACTATTCGTATTTTTATAATATGGAAACCCAGGCTCACAAAGGTTAGTTTATCTGAGACCACAAAACTCCTAGGAACAGGGAGACCTGGGACTGAATGCAGTTCTGAAGGCCAAACCTTATTACTGCAAATCATAGGCATAGAGCTGATTGGTTGGTTGGTATTTTTTATTTTTTCCTAGGTATGTACTGGCTGCCTGTGTACTAGCTCTAGTAAAATGATGGGCAGCTAGGTGATCTTTCTAAATCTCAGTTTCCTTATCTGTAAATTAGAGCACCAACATCTTGGGTGCTATGAAGACTAAATGAGTTTGTGTAAGTAAAATGCTTCCACTTGTCACACACAGCAAGTGCCTAGGATGGCCACCTTAAGAGCCCAAAGTGGATGGGCGCTGTGGCTCACGCCTGTAATCCTGGCACTTTAGGAGGCCAACGCCGGCCGATTGCCTGAGCTCAGAAGTTTGAGGCCAACCTGGGCAACGTGGTGAAACCTTGTCTCTAGTAAAAATACAAAAAATTAGCCGAGCATGGTGGTGCGTGCCTGTAATCCCAGCTGCTCAGGAGGCTGAGGCAGGAGAATCACTTGAACCCAGGAGGCAGAGGTTGCAGTCAGCCGAGGTCGCACCACTGCACTCCAGCCTGGATGACAGAGCGAGACTCTGTCTCAGTAAATGAATACATAAATAAAAGTCCAAAGAATATCTTTTATCATCCTATGAAAGAGGAGCTGAGAGGTCTAAGGAAGCTGGGGACCAGAGATGGTGTAGAAATGCATGCTCGCACCTGAACCCCCGTGAAGGCGCTAGAAATGCGTGAAGCCTAGAAATGCATGGTCACACCTAAACCCCCATGAAGGCCTTCTTTTCATGCTCACACCTGTAGCCCTGTGAAGGCGCTTCTTAGGATGAAGGATGGGCCAACAAATTCCCACCTCTCGCAGAAAAAGTGGGAGGCATCCCTAGCTTTGGCCAGAGGCCAGGAGAAAGGCTTATATAATTCTTTCAGTTCTCACTTTTCACTCTGTAAATAGCTGCAGCCTGACTTGGTTTAAGGTCTGATCAAGAAAGGTTTAAATCAAGAAAGGTTTAAAGGTAGGGAGGAAATTCCAAAAATGAAAGACCCTGTGGTATAGGAGGGGAGGAGAGCAAGGTCTGGCACAGCCAGCTGGGTGTTTCCTTTCCCGGCCCCTCCCTCTTCTTCCGTTCCTCCCTAGCTTTCCAATTCTCTCCTCTTCCTCTTCCTCCTCTTGTGCTCCAGCCTGCAGTTGTCCAGAGAACAAACCTCTGGTCCTTTAGATCTGTTGCCACCTACTGTGGGAACTTTGGTAAGTTTTCAACCTTCAGTGGGTCTTGTTTCTCTTATCTGTGCATTTAGGGGTTGGACTAAATGAATTCACCTCGCTTACCTGGCTGGGTGGAGCTGCTGTCTTTTAAGTTTAGTCTGGATGGGTAGGAAGTGAGGAGGACTCTTTCTTTTAGCTGTTATACAGTTAGCTCAGTCTGTAATCAGTTTTTTGGAACTAATTTGAGATAATCAGGAGTGGCATTAGGCATTGAATGAACTTGAGCTCTAGCTTTCTGCCTTTGCATATGTTTGACTGTGAATGAAAGTGTCAGCTTGTTTCTTCTTTTCTTCATCCCATCCCAGGCCTTAGTATCCCCTAACAGTAACAGAGATAACTCATTCGGGTAGAAATCTTACTTTGAGCTTTTTGAGTCAGTATAAAAAGTGGGGCTTCAGGAATACCTTGTGTGGTTTAAGGAGCTTTAATTGATATATTGGACTTCTCACCTGCAGCAGTTTGCACTCTCTGTTTTAAGGTTCTGCCGAAAATGACTGGAGTCTGGTTTTGCAGCTCATGTAAAAGTGTTTTTTAAAAACTAAATTTGGGGCTGGGCACGGTGGCTCATGCCTGTAATCCCAGCACTTTGGGAGGCCGAGGCGGGCGGATCATTTGAGGTCAGGAGTTCCAGACCAGCCTGGCCAACATGGTGAAGCTCCATCTCTACTAAACTTATAAAAATTACCCGGGCATCGTGGCAGGCACCTATAGTCCCAGCTACTCGGGAGGCTGAGGCAGGAGAATCGGTTGAACCCAGGAGGCGGAGCTTGCAGTGAGCCGAGATTGTGCCACTGCACTCCAGCCTGGGCAACAGAGCGAGACTCTATCTCGGAAAAAAAAAAAACCAAACCCAAAACAACAACAACAACAACAAAACCCTAAATTTGGTGTCCTCACTACTAAGGGACAACTAGGCTATGGTTGTTGTTTGGTTTGTTCTGGTTTGGTATGGTTCAAGAAGCACTGTTAACACATTAAGTCTTGTTATCTATGTTCAGATCCTTGATGTGGTTAATCCAGTTTGATCTAGTTTTAAAAGGTAGACTGTCATCACCTAAGCAATACATATTTTGGTGGAATTAATCAGTGGCTACCATAATGATAAATGCTGAAGCCTCAAAGTTAAAATCTTTCCTCTGCTCCTTCCCTATTTCCTGTCCCCTCTTCCTAGAATCCTGGAGGAGTAAGGCAAAGTTGTTAAAGCACAGGTTTGGAGTCGTATTTGCTTTGTGAGTTTAAATTACTTAATCTCTCTTAACTCTCTGTTTTCACATCCATGAAATAGGGACACTGATGTTAATAGCATAATATGCCTGTAGAGAAAGGGGTTAGCCCACTCTCTGCCACCTGGTAATACCCAGTGAGAGACCTGTTGTCCCTTAGAAGTATTTTTTTTTTCTTTTCTTTAATTTGATATGGAGTCTTGCTCTGTTGTCCAGGCTGGAGTACAGTGGCATGGTCTGGGCTCACTGCAACCTCCGCCTCCCAGGCTGAAGCGATTCTTCTGCATCAGCCTCCTGAGTAGCTGGGATTACAGGCACCAGCCACCACACCCAGCTGATTTTCGTATTTTTAGTAGAGACAGGGTTTCACCTCAAAGCCAGGCTGGCCTTGAACTCCTGACCTCAGGTGATCCATCCACCTCTGCCTCCCAAAGTGCTGGGATTACAGGCATGAGCCACTGCACCTGGCCCTTTAGAAGTATTTCTTTTGGGGGATTAGATGACAGCACTCATGTTTTGTCACTGCTAGGTGAGGTCACTTGCTAGAGTCTCCTAAAACAAACCTGAGCTGTCCACCCAAAAGCTTTGCTCAGGCTCCCTGACCATCTCTACAATTTAAGGAGTTGATTACAGTCTCTTTCTTGAAAATATTATTATTATTATTATTATTATTATTTGAGACAGGGTCTCGCTCTGTCACCCAGGCTGGAGTGCAGTGGCATGAGATTGACTCACTGCAACCTCCGCCTTCTGGGTTCAAGCAATTCTCCTGCCTCAGCCTCCTGAGTAGCTGGGACTACAGGCACACACCACCACACCCAGCTAATTTTTTGTATTTTTAGTAGAGGTGGGGTTTCACCATGTTGGTCAGGCTGGTCTGGAACTCTTGACCTCAAGTGATCTGCCCGCCTCAGCCTCCCAAAGTGCTGGGATTACAGGCATGAGCCACCACACCTAGCCAAAATCTCTGTTTTATGTTGTGTTTATCCTATTGCAGTGGTTCTTAAGCCCTTTGTTAAAAGCAGATTCCTGAGCCCCACCCTCAGCCCCACCCTCAGCCTTTCTGATCCAGTAAGTCTGGGGTGGAGCCTGAGATTTGCCTTTCCAGAAAGTCATCCGATAATGTTGATGCTGCCGGTCAGGGTATGAGGGTACAATGATAATCACTGTTTTCTTTTGTTTGTCACCTTTAATATTGCTTTACCTAGGAATCAGTAGAGAGAAACTTACTGTTAGAAATTTCTAGTTGTTAAGTCCAGCAGATAATAAGCTGAATTCATCATTGAAGGCCAGGTTCTACAAATAACTGAAAGAAACGTGATATTCTTTTTCAATAAAGGGCAATTTGAAGGCAAGCTGGCCAGTGAAAAGCTCTTAAACTGCTAATCACCCAGGTCTTGGTCAGTGCCAGTAGATTAGTTGAGGAAATTGGTGTTTATTAATAGTAACCAAGATCCTTTTTAATAATTACTTGTTTATGCAATCTGTCATCCTTCAATAGAAGATCCAGCTCAAATGGTTTGATTGATAGTTAAGTTGGCACCTGTTACACCTATTTAACAGACATTCAATGCCCTTTTTTTTTTTTTTTTTTTGAGACAGGGTCTCACTCTGTCACCCAGGCTGGAGGGCAGTGGCATGATCTCAGCTCACTGCAGCCTCCACCTCCCAGTTCAAGCAATTCTCCTGCCTCAGCCTCCTGAGTAGCTGGGACTACAGGCACGCGCCACCAGGCCCAGCTAATTTTTGTATTTTAAGTAGAGACGGAGTTTCACCATTTGGCCAGGCTGGTCTGGAACTCCTGACCTCAAGTGATCTGCTCGCCCCAGCCTCCCTAAATGTTGGGATTACAGACATGAGCTACTACGCCCGGCCTAAATAAACTTTTGTAGCTGCTATGATCACTAATCCTGTCCCATTCCTTCAGTACAGTTCAGAACCTTGATGGGTCATCACAGGTTTCTAGTAAGCATAGACAAAGAAATGACTTCTCATCAAGGCCTATACAAGGCAACACCAGAAGACTGGCAAATGTTTCCAATTAGCTCCATTCCTAATAACGGTAAATCTTTGGTTTGCATGGGACACAGTACTAAATAGAGTTCTCAGCTGTGATGACTTGCCCAAATCCTGGGAGGCCCCTGTCATGATCTTTTAATTTCTCGTGATATATAAGCTGTATGGTACATTTACACTTAATAACAAGCTTTAGACTTTACTGAGTGTTCAAATAGACACTTAACTATGGCTTTTTTACATCCACATACACAATTTCTGAAATAAGGATTTTGAGTTACAATTATGTGTGGGTTAAAAAAGAACTCCAGACCCAAGTTAATCTTTTTTTTTTTTTTTTTGAGACAGGGTCTCACTCTGTCACCCAGGCTGGAGTGCAGTAGGCGATCATAGCTCATTGCAGCCTCGACCTCCCGGCCTCAGGTGATTCTCCCACCTCATCCTCCCAAGTAGCTGGGACTACAGGCGTGTGCCACTACGCCCAACTAATTTTTCTGTATTGTTCATAGAGACGAGGTTTCGCCATGTTGGCCAGGCTGGTCTCGAACTCCTGGGCTCAAGTGATCCATCTCGCCTCCCAAAGTGCTGGGATTACAGGTGTAAGCCACTGCACCCAGCCCCAAGTTAACTTTCTAAACAGCTTAGGTTTAGAAAGTGAAGCTTCTGTAGCTGTTTCCACTTGGATATTATATTTAACATACATTTTTTATGCACCTTTGGTTTGGGTTTCAGGTAAGGAAGTGCTTTGCTTGGAGAAGAAAAGTGAAATGCGGAGCTGGTATGGTGGTTCATGCCTGTAATCCCAGTACTTTGAGAAGCCAAGATGGGAGGATCACTTGAGCCCAAGGGTTTGAAACCCACCTGGGCAACAAAGGGAGACCTCCTTGCGACTTTGGGGCTTGGGCTTTTTTTTTTTTTTTTTTAAAGCTGTTCTACAAATGGAGGATGCTACCACACCAAGCATAGACAGCAAGGGTCTTAGTTTTCTCTAGGAAGTGCTAGCATGCCCAGTGTGCTAACTGCCTACACTCCCTTCTACAGCAGTCTCTGATAGCAGTTGGCTGATTGTTGCTGTGTGCAAGCTCACAATTAGCCACAAGCAGGTGCACCCATTTGCTGGGGGTGGCTTTTTCCACACAAGTGCTCCAGCACACACAAAGAGTAGCCTCAGTTTTGCCAGCCATGTGGCTTTCTCAAAAATGAGTGGGGTTGGCACATTCCGTCAGGGTACTTGGGGTCAGTAAAGAAAAACAGCCCGTGAAAGGGGGCTTCAGAATAACGAAAGGAATTGTTGCCTCAGAAATAGTTGTAGTGGCTAAATAGAGGGTCATGGGCAGCTTCCTTCTGGGAAGTTATCGAAATAGGAATCTGGAATGCCTAAGGGAGGAGTTCAGCCTAGATAATCAGATAAAATGCAAGCATGTTCTTCATTGTGACATCTGAATTCCTGCTGAAATTATGGAGAGAAGCAATTTCTGGTTTGGTCACTGAGAAGTAGCAAGTGATGTAGATTTATGGGCATTCTCTCTAGCTAGGACCCGGAGAAACCAGTCCCTGATGGCAATTCTGGTCAAGTGCATCTTTAAAATAACATATCCATTGCCATTAGGGTCAGGAATGTCCAGTCAGGTTGAGTGTATTTATTGCTGGTGAAAGGCAGAGACATCCCGATTGAGGCTTGTTCACCTCCCCTACTACTTTTGGGCCCTCCCTCTGAACTCTGAGGTTGATCCTGACTCATAAATCATGCCTCCTGCCCAGCCGGCCAGGGAGGGGCCTTCTGTGCAGAAGCCAGACCTGGCTGCTCCTACAAGCTCCATAGATCCCTTGCAGCCTCAGGCTCCCAGACAAATTCCCCAGGAGGGTGAACAAATAAGCACTCAGCTACTGCCAGTTCGCTCAAATGTGAAATCCTGTTTGATCCTAAACTCTGAAAATGATCGAGCTTAACCTTCTAGAATAATATGCCAGTGTTTCTAACACCCCAGTGGATTCATTTTTGGTTCAGTAGGTTCTAACCTCTTGCATTACCATTGCAGCACCTCCCCATAACAGGGCAGTGAGCTTGAACTTCGGCTTTCCCCACATCCACTCAACTGGCCATACTTGATTCCATTTTTGTTGTGAATTATATCACATAGAATAATGCATAAAACATGTATATTGATATAAAGAACAAATTAGAAGGATGCAGCTGGGCTGGGCACAGTGGCTCATGCCTGTAATCCCAGCACTTTGGGAGGTGGAGGCAGGCGGATCACTTGAGGTCAGGAGTTCGAGAACAGCCTGGCGAACATGGCGAAACCCCGTCTCTACTAAAAATACAAAAATTAGCTGGGCATGGTAGCACATACCTGTAGTCCCACCTACTGGGAGGGCTGAGGAAGGAGAATCGCTTAAACCCAGGAGGCGGAGGTTGCAGTTAGCCAAGATTGTGCCACTGCACTCCATCCTGAGTGACAGAGTCTCGGAGAAAAAAAAAAGGAGAAAAAAAGGATGCAGCAATACAATCACAGCCAGTGAGGAATGTTGCCAGGACCCCAGAAGCCTCCTGCCCCACATTGTGTATTGTACTTTCCTACCTCCAATAAAATTCCCTCCTCCTCGTGGGCATTCTGACTGTATGGTAAATATTTTCTTGCCTTTGTTTTGTTAAGCCTATAGCACCCAGTATTTCCGGGCTGTCTCCCATCCAAGAACTAACCAGCCCCAACCTTACTTAGCTTCCTAGATGAGACGAGATTAGGTGCTTGTCTTTCCTCATAGTTTTATCACCTATGTGTGATTCTTTCTAGTTTCATTTTGTTTGTTTTGGACCTTTATGTACATGAAGTAGTGATTGTGTTTCTTATTTGGTGTCTTGTATCTTTGCTCAATATGTGTGACATTCATGATGTGTATAGCTGTTATCTGTTTTCTTTGCTGCATGGTATTCTATTATATGAATACATTACAGTTTAAGCATTTGCACTGTTATGGGATATTTGAGTTGTTCTTTTGTGTGAACAATGTTAGTGTAAATTTTTTTTTTTTTTTTTTTTTTTTTTTCTGAGCCAGTCTTGCTCTGTCGCCCAGGCTGGGGTGCAATGATGTGATCTCAACTCACTGCAAGCTCCACCTGCCAGGTTCAAGCGATTCTCCTGCCTCAGCCTCCCAAGTAGCTGGGATTACAGGTGCCCGCCACCATGCCTGGCTAATTTTTATATTTTTTTAATAGAGGCGGGGTTTCACCATATTGGTCAGACTGGTCTCAAACTCCTGACCTCAGGTGATCCACCCACCTCGGCCTCCCAAAGTGCTGGAATTACAGGCGTGAGCCACCATGCCTGGCCCTAAATCTTATTCTTGTATATAAGTTTCTCTAGGGAATATACCTAGCAGAGGATTACTGGGTTATAGGGTATGCAAATTTCCAAAATGATTGTACCGATTGACACTCTTACTAGTAATGGATGAGAGTTCCTATTGCACTACATTCTCCATATAAACTAGATCTTGCTGGAGTTTTAAAAGTTTGATAGTCGCCAGACGCGGTGGCTCATGCCTGTAATCCCAGCACTTTGGGAGGCTGAGGAAGGTGGATCATGAGGTCAGGAGTTCAAGATCAGCCTGGCCAACTTGGTGAAACCCCATCTCTACTAAAAATACAAAAAAAATAGCCAGGCGTGGCAGCGGGCGCCTGTAATCCCAGCTACTCGGGAAGCTGAGGCAGAGAATTGCTTGAACCTGGGAGGTAGAGGTTGCAGTGAGCCAAGATCGCACCACTGCACTCCAGCCTGGGTGACAGAGCGAGACTCCATATCAAAAAAAAAAAAAAGTTTGATAGTCTGGCCGGGTGCGGTCTATCTCTTGATCATGAGGTTAAGAGATAGAGACCTTCCTGATCAACATGGTGAAACCCTGTCTCTACTGAAAATACAAAAAGTAGCCAGGCATGGTGGCGTACACCTGTAGTCCCAGCTACTCCGGAGGCTGAGGCAGGAGAATCACTTGAACCCAGGTCCTTGTTTAGGACCAAACAAGATCGCACGACTGCACTGCAGCCTGGTGACAGAGTGAGACTCCATTGTGTATTGATAATTAATTGAGGATTTAATTTGCATTTCCTTGATAACTTATGAAGATGAACACTTTTTTTCTGTTGGCCATTTGGATTTCTACTTCTATATACTGCTTGTTGAAGAGTTTAACCCATTTTTCTGCCAAGCTATCTGTCTCAGTCATCTTTCGATTATTCTGCTGGCTTTCTCTTTTAGTGTTATAGTCACGTCCACAGCTCAGCCACTTCAAATATCGGTGATGGCTTGCTGGAAAATTCCTATATTAAACAGGTTCTTATAGGAAAGCAATGTTATATGTTCAGAAGGGATATTTTACAATAGTACAAATGACCAGATTTGGAGGATTAACAGGAGCCTTTTCTAATGTGAAGAAATAAGGCCATGTTCTTCCCTGAGAATGTAATTTTGGGGGCTGGCCATGGTGGCTCGTGTTTGTAATCCCAGCACTTTGGGAAGCTAAGGCAGGAGGATTGCTGGAGGCCAGGAGTTTGAGATCAGCCAGGTCAACATAGTGAGACACCATCTCTATGAAAAATTAAAAAATTAGCCAGACATAGTGGCACGCAGCTGTGATTCTAGCTACTTGGAAGGCTGAGGGAGGAGGATCACTTGAGCCCTGGAGGTTGAGGCTGCAGTGAGCCATGATTGAGCCACTGCACTCCAGCCTGGGCAACAGAGCAAGACCCAGCTTCAAAAAAAAAAAACAAACAAACAAAAAAAACTTGATTTTGAGGGATAGTCAAGATTCCACAAGCAGCAAGACAAGTAATTTGCCTAAATTACTTGTCTGCTTTAATCAATCACTACTGACAATTTGCAGTTAGCAAATTATCTGATTATCTGAAACTAGAAACCAAGAAACTGAGAAGGCATCTTCTCTCCATTCTTTTTTTTTTTTTTTTTTTTTCTAACAAGAGAGTCTCACTCTGTTGCCCAGGCTGTAACATATTGGTGTGATCATAACTCACTAGAGACTTGAACTCCTGGACTCCAGTGGTCTACTTCAGCCTCCCAAGTAGCCGAAACCACAGGCACATGCCATGACACCTGGCTAATTTTTTAAAAATTTCTTGTAGAAACAAGGTCTCACTGTGTTGCCCAGGTTGGTCTCCAACTCCTGGGCTCAAGTGATCCTCCCACCTCAGTCTCCCAAAGTGTTGGAATTATAGGCATGAGCCACCATGCCCAGCCAGCTCTGACTTATGTGAAGAGAAATTAACTAAAGTTTTGATCTCCATCACACACAGCCAAATCTGTATCTTATATGAAACATGGGCAATGTTCTCCTCTCTTCATAGTTCACACCGTATCTCAGTGTCCCCAGGTCTAATGGTGAGTTTGACTTACATTTCTCAGCTCGCTTAGCCACTTGATTTTCTAATGCCTGTCTCACTTGGCCTCTATTAGATATTTGTATCTGAGATGTCTAATATTCAGAGTGACATAGGAGAAAAATTCTGTAAGTCTAAAAGATATGGTTTGTAGAGTATTAGGGTAGAATTGAAGGCAGGGTTTCTCAATCTCAGCGCTATTGACATTTTGGGCAGGATCATCCTTTGTTGTTGAGGGCTGTCCTGTGCGTTACAGGAACTACCCAGTAGAAGCCAGTAACATCTCCTTCCTCAGTTGTGACTATCAAAAATGCTTTCAAACATTGCTAAATGTCCCCTGAGAGGCAAAACTGCCCACGTTGAGAACCACTAATCTAAAGTATATTTCTTCTTTTTTCTTAATAAACATTTTTTGGAGCAGTTTTAGATTTACAGAAGAACTGAATGAAAAGTACAGAGAGTTCCTTTATACCCCCTCTCCCCACCTTCACTGTTTCCCCTATTATTAACATCTTGCATTAGTGTGGTACATTTGTTGCAAAAGTCTATAACCAAATTAGTGTTCACTCTTTGTGTTGTACATTTCTACAGGTTTGTCAAATGCATAATGTCATATATCCACCATTACAGTATCATATAGAATAGTTTCAGTGCCTAAAAATCTTCTGTGCTCCATCTTTTTAAGAATACTTTCTTTCTTTTTCTTTTTTTTTTGAGACGAAGTCTCGCTTTTGTACCCCAGGCTGGAGTGCAATGGTGCGATCTCGGCTCAATGCAACCTCCGCCTCCTGGGTTCAAGCGATTCTCCTGCCTCAGCCTCCCGAGTAGCTGGGATTACAGGTGGCTGCCACCATGCCCGGCTAATTTTTGTATTTTTAGTAGAGACGGGATTTCACATGTTGGTCAGGCTGGTCTCGAACTCCTGACCTCAGGTGATCCTCCCGCCTTGGCCTCCTAAAGTTCTGGGATTATAGGCTGAGCCACTGCACCCGGTTAAGAATACTTTTTTTCGAGGTAGTCTAAACTCTCCTTAAAATGATCCTAATCCACTTCTTTATTAATGCACATTTTACTCGCTTCTCAATGATTGATTAGTACTCAAAAAAAGGTATTAATGAATGAATATTCATCATTATCTCAGATACTGGCTCATGATTAACCTTTAGTAATTTATTGATTTATTCAGCCAGAATTTCTAAACAAATAACATCTTATAACTGGAGTAGATTCTGATTGTGTATAGTTCAAATTACTCTTGAAAATTGTTGGGAAAATGATATGCTGAAGACTAAGCTTCATCTTTCAATAAATCCAACACAGGTGGTATTTTTCTCCAGTTGAAACACACAGCTATTTCTTTAGGCACTAGATATAAAGACTACTTGAGTTTAGCAGACATGTATTAAATGCCTGAATGCTGGAAAAATCTCAGTGTCGTGAGATACTTGTGCTTTGAGGGACATAGGACGAAGGACAACAGCTTCAAGTCACCTGTTTTGTACTTACTCTCAACCATGAGCTTATTGAATGGAATGACAGATAAAATTTCTCCCTCACTTCTTTCCCTATTCTCCTTTCCCTTTTGGCTGACTGCATTTGTATGAGTTAAAAACAATTCCATCATATGACACTCGTTCTACATGTTTTTGTTAACTGAATAAATAAATTTATGATAAATAGCAACTTCTGATCTAGTGAGGTCTCCATTGCCACAAAATTAACTGTAGTCCAAGTAAGTGAATGCTAGACTGGGTTCTTGACACATAGCCTATGGTTCACCTGGATCCAGAAATAACAACATGCATGTGGTTGATGGGGATGATTTCATAACACGATGTTGTCCTGAATTTATCATTTTTGAATATATGCATGCATTTGCCCTTCATTAAAAAAAAAATCACAATTTAGAAGTAAAGGTATCTGACAGTTTTAGGTTTGAAAAAAAAAAAAAAGTAAATGTGGTATGCCAGACAGAACATAAAAGAGATTATTAAGAAAAATAAATATACTGGGAGTTGACAGTTGACCTTTAATATGAATGAATTGGATTGTGGTATATTTTGATTTTCAGGAAGCACAAACCAGTTTCCCAAGATTGTCAATGTGGTTAAGCTATAACTCTCAGATTTCAAATGAATAGAGAGATTTATTCTTATGTAAGAACAGGAGCCAAGTGACTTTTTATTTCCTGTAGTAATTTGGAAAGCTAGATCTTTCACCTGTAGGAAAGGCCACAACCCTGGCTTTGATATGTAATAGCAACAAGGAATGGTTCAATGCTTGGTCCTCCAGCTGGGGGACTCCTCTACTTAAATAGATAATAATAGTGTCTACTGCATGAGAGTACTTGTGGTGAGCCTTACATGAGGTACATAATGCCCAAGAAGTGTGTTGCATGGTATCTGGCACTTGGGAGCCTTTCATCGAAGGGTAGCTGGTGGTAAAGACAGGAAGAAGTGGAAGGTAGGCAGAGTTAGCATTATGCTGTTTGATGAACACCAGTTTGATCAGAATTTTGAGTAGCTACCCTCTAATAGGCTCAGATAATCATGTTCATTTCCTCATAGATTATATCGTTAAATACTCAGCAGTTATTTTCTCTCATAACCAACTATGACTGGGTAGTATTACCTGCTCTCCCCCTTTTTTTTTTTTTTTTTTTTTGAGACGGAGTCTCGCTCTGTCGCCAAGGCTGGAGTGCAGTGGCATGATCTCGGCTCACTGCAAGCTGTGCCTCCCAGGTTCATGCCATTCTCCAGCCTCAGCCTCCCAAGTAGCTGGGACTATAGGCACCCGCCACCAAACCTGGCTAATTTTGTGTGTGTGTGTGTGTGTGTGTTTTTAGTAGAGACAGGGTTTCACCGTGTTAGCCAGGATGGTCTCAATCTCCTGAGCTCGTGATCCGCCCGCCTTGGCCTCCCAAAGTTCTGGGATTACAGGCGTGAGCCACTGTGTCCGGCCTGTTCTCCCTTTTTTAAAGTTCTGTAAAGACCACACCTTTCTCTTGACAACTAGAATTTTGCTGTTTTATAATTAGATAATAGCTAACCTTACATGAGGTACATTTTAGTTCACTTAATGTGACTTAAGAGATACCTTGGGTTTCATTAGAAACATGTTTTCCAGTCATCTTCTATTCAAGAGATTTCTACAGATGGTTGAGTTGGTCTTCTATATTTCAGAGAGTTGTAAGGAGGTAACAGAAGAGTAATATAAAAGACTACATAAACCTTTTCATTGCAATGATATCTATTATGAAAAATTGGTGATGTTATGTGAATGGTTTCATGGTAACCAGTATTCCACCATGATGAATATTATGTAGCCACTAAAGATGATTAGTAAGATACTGTAGGAACGTGGAGAAAGTGGATAATGAAATGTGAAGAATATTCTGTAAAAATACAATGTGAAAAATGTACATTTATAATCAGTTATGTGTAAAATAGACACATGCAAAAAATATTACAAACTTCAACATCTCATCATATAACTCAGTTGTTAAATTTGGGGGCTGCTTCTAGTTAGAGTCCATAACGATGTGTTTGTTGGCTCCAACATGCTGTAAATAGTTATTTTTTTAATCTCATTCATTTGGTGACCGGCTTGCATAATTTTTTGGATAACAGTACCTGACATTACCGTATTCCGTTTCTTTTTAGTGATGAAAATGCCAGGAAAGATTTAAAGACATTACCAGCCTTTCCAACCAAAACTCTTCAGGAGCATCCATCCCTTGCCTACTGGTAAGCCAAATCCACATAACAGGTGACCCATTCTCATAGCCTCCATTCAGAACTTCAGAACTGCATGCTTTTCAGGGCATTAAAAGAAATATAAGTGAGAAAAATATCGAATTGCCAATCAATTGTATAAAGTAACCATAGGTAGACCTTGATCCTTTCAGTGAAAGGATCTACTTGAAGCTTACTGGAGATCATTGTATCAAGACGTGTCTTGCAGTCATTTGCAAAGAGCAGCTGGCTGATGTTTCTGTCAAGTGCGTAAAATGTCGTAGAGTATGCTCCTAGGTGAACATGTAATATTCAATATGTGTGCAGTCACTGTGTAATGCAGCTTTAATCTAGCAGAATGCAATATAAGTGTTATAAAATACAGATTTCCTTGGATCAGAGATTTTCATAATGAACAGAGGTTTCTACTACAGCTAGATATTGTATATATTGAGTTGGTTTAGTTGTTTGTACTTTAATGAATCCATAGTATCCATTTTCATACCACATTTTTTTCTAAATTACATTTTCCCTTAAAATACTTATATTCTTGTTAAATATATTTCCTTGGTTTCAGTCTGAATCCTCAAGATGATTTTTCTTTCCACTAAAATGTTACAAAATAAAGTTTACAAAATAGATATTCAATATTGAGACGTTTGGTATGAAGTTGGAAGTATATTCCCAAATATATAGTGAAAGTAAGTACTGAGGCTACATAGCATCTTGACTCTGGAAACTTCTAGCCATGTCATTTTCAAGTGATAGGTTTGTTTTGTTTTGTTTTGTTTTTTTGAGACAGAGTCTTGCTCTGTTGCCTAGGCTGGAGTGCAGTGGCAGCATGAACTCGACTCACTGCAACCTCCACCTCCCTGGTTCAAGTGATTCTTGTGCCTCAGCTTCCCGAGTAGCGAGGATTACAGGCACCCTTCACCAGGCTCGGCTAATTTTTGTATTTTTAGTAGAGTCGGGATTTCACCATGTTGATCAGGCTGGTCTCAAACTCCTGCCCTCAGGCAATCTACCCGCCTCAGCCTCCCACAATGCTGGGATTACAGGCGTGAGCCACCGGGCCCGGCCAAGCGCGATAGTTTTATTTATTTTTATTTTTTATTTTTTTTGAGACGGAGTCTCCCCCTGTCGCCCAGGCTGGAGTATAATGGCACAATCTCCGCTCACTGCAACCTCCGCCTCCTAGGTTCAAGCAATTCTCCTGCCTCAGCCTCCCGAATAGCTGGGATTACAGGCACACGGTACGATGCCCAGCTAATGTTTTGTATCTTCAGTAGAGAAGGTGTTTCACTATGTTGGCCAGGCTGGTCTCGAACTCCTGACCTCGTGATCCGCCTGCCTCGGCCTCCCAAAGTGCTGAGATTACATATGTGAGCCACTGCACCCAGCCTTGATAGTTTTTTAATTTAAAAAAAAGACATTACTAATGACAACTAATCATATGGAGATAGAAATACTTCATCTTCCAGGTTATACTTGAGATTTACTTTCTAGTCAACAGGTTTTACTCTAGGGCAATAAAAGGGTTTTCTCCTAAAGCAACATGTCTGTAAGTGGTGATAGTAGAGTATTTTAGATTGCGCACAGACTCAGAAGCAGTTTAAATTCTTTTAAAATCTTTCTGAATCATTCAATGAGAAAGTCTTTAATGCCTAACACTTGCTGATCTCCCTGTTTTAACCAAAGAGAGGATAGGCCTTTGGCTCAAAATTTCTTCAATAATGTTCTACAGCTAACATTTGATATCATTATTTTATATGTATTATATTCCATCCAATTATGGCAAAAGATCATTTCCCTTTTGAGAAATTGATATTGTTTCCTTTTCTAGTAAATTAAGTTTTTTGTTTATTTTTTGTTTTTGTGATGGAGTTTTGCTCTTGTTGCCCAGGCTGGAGTGCAATGGTGCAATCTTGGCTCACTGCAACCTCCACCTCCTGGGTTCAAGTGATTCTCGTGCCTCAGCCTCCTAAGTAGCTGGGATTACAGGCATGCGCCACCACAACCAGCTAATTTTGTATTTTTAGTAGAGACGAGGTTTCACCATGTTGGCCAGGCTGGCCTCAAACTCCTGACCTCAGGTGATCTGCCTGCCTCAACTTCCCAAAGTGCTGGGAATACAGGTATGAGCCACTGCGCTTTAAGTCTTTTTTTTTTTTTTTTTTTTTTTTTGAGATGGATTTTCACTCTTGTCAGCTAGGCTGGAGTGCAATGGCTCAATCTCGGCTCATTGCAATCTCCACCTCCCAGGTTCAAGCAATTCTCCTGCCTCAGCCTCCCGAGTAGCTGGGACTACAGGCACATGCCACAACACTCAGCTAATTTTTTGTATTTTTAGTAGAGATGGGGTTTCACTGTGTTAGCCAGAATGGTCTCAATCTCCTGACCTCGTGATCCCCTCAGCCTCCTAAAGTGCTGGGATTACAGGTGTAAGCCACCACGCTTGGCCGTGCACTTTAAGTTTTAAAGGTAGTAATATATACATTATATAAATATGCTACATAAAATATAAGTTAAAGATGATAATGGAGGCAGTCAAATGTCTGAAGTTCAGGAATCTGTCTCCTACAGAAACAAAAGCCAAACTCTATCTACCAAACAAGTTGGTGAAGGCTTTCTCTCTCAAGTTTCCTGACAGCCACCTGATAATGTGGAAACTATGCCTGTACCTCAGATAATCATGCATTGCAATCCTTCTCATTTCTTTGTTTTACAGTGAGGACAGGGTAATTGAGCATTATTTGAAAATCAAAGGTCTCACTCGGGGTCAAGCTGTGGTTCAGTAAGTATCTTTCCTTTTGCTTAGATATAATTTTAATATCTCTCATTTGAAGGTGTCACTTGATTTCTGTTGTGTAGTTTTTGTGAACATAGTCCTTATCTGGTTAGAAATATCTTACTGTGAATTAGAAAATGTCTTGGGTCATTCTGTACATTGGTGTCACCAACTCAGATACCTACCAGTGTCAGGCAGGTAAAAAAATGAGAAATGTAGGACAGATGTAGGGCAATAGGGAATGGTGGGGACTGTGGTAAACAGGTGAGCTTTCATCCTGAGTAGAGGCAAGGTTACTCAGCTTTAGAATTCAGGCATAATGTTGCCAGATCCTTTGTTTTCCAAGAGAAGCTGGAAATTCAGATTTTTAAATCTTATCTCATTGGGAAGTAATTTAAAGAAAATTTAATGCAATGTTAGCCAAATAAAACCTATCTAGAGGCCATGTTTTGTCCCCCAGTTTGTAACTCTACTTTGAGTCTAGTGTATAGTATATTGGTGTTAGATAATGTTTCTTCATACTACTAAGAACAAGCCATTGTAATGTATTTCTACATTTTGTAACTTATAGAGTTACCACCCATTATTAAGAACAGGCCAGCACAGTGGCTCATGCTTGTAATCCCAGCACTTGAGAGGCTGAGGTTGGCGGATCACCTGAGGTCAGGGGTTCGACACCAACCTGGCCAACATGGTGAAACCCCATCTCTACTAAAAATACAAAAATTAGCCAGGCATGTTGGCAGCCGCCTGTAATCCCAGCTACTCGAGAAGCTGAGGCAGGAGAATTGCTTGAACCAGGGAGGCAGAGATTGCAGTGAGCCGTGATTGCACCATTGCACTCCAGCCAGGTGACAATAAAGAAACTCCGTCTCAAAAAAAAAAAAAAAGTTGCTACACTAAACTTTTAAAGTTATTTCTATGCCTGTGAAAACTGAAATAAGGACTTGGAGATTGTAAATTTTCCTCACACTCCTACTTCTTTGCTCTAATCTCTCTTTTTGAGACAGAGTCTTGCTCTGTCACCCAGGCTGGAGTACAGTGATGCGATCTCATCTCACTGCAATCTCCGCCCCCTGGGTTCAAGCGATTTTCGTGCCTCAGGCTCCTGAGTAGCTGGGATGATACAGGGGCATGCGACCATGCCCAGCTAATTTATGTAGTTTTAGTAGAGACAGGGTTTCCCCATGTTGGCCTGGCTGGTCTCATACTCTTGACTTCAAATGATCTGCCCAACTTGGCCTCCCAAAATGCTGGAATTACAGACATGGGCCACTGAGCCCAACCTCTAATCTCGTTTTTATCAAAACACACCTTCTGTTATCTTTGCAGCAGAAATCAGAAGTTAGCATCCTGAAGTTGGATCCTTGACATTTTAATTCATTGGGCCTGTTTTCTGAATTGAAAAGTGAAAAGAAGTAGTGACGATTTCCATTAAGGGTATTAGGGTAAACTAGTGAGTACGGTCATGTACCATTTCTGTCCGCATATACAATGGTGGACCCATAGGATTATAAAGCCATATTGTTACTGTATCTTTTCTATGTTTAGATACTCAAATACTTACCACTGTATTATAATTGCCTATAGTATTTCAGCCCAGTAACATGCTGTACAGGTTGGTAGCCTAGGAGCAATAGGCCATACCATACAGCCTAACTGTGTAGTAGGCTCTATCATCTGGGTTTGTGTAAGTGCACTCCATGATGTGTGCACAAGGACAGAATCACCTAACAATACAATTCTCAGAATGTATCTTCATTGTTAAGCAATGCATGACTGTATATTACAAAGTTCCCAAGCTTAAGACATGGAATCAACCCAAATGCCCATCAATGATAGACTGGATAAAGAAAATGTGGTACATACACACCATGGAATACTATGTAGCCATAAAAAGGAACGAGATCATGTCCTTTGCAGGGACATGTATGAAGTTGGAAGCCATTATCCTCAGCAAACTAATGCAGGAACAGAAAACCAAATACCACCTACTCTCACTTATAAGTCGGAGCTGAACAATGAGAATACATGGACACCGGGAGGGGAACAACACTGGGGCCTGTCAGGAGAGGGCTGGGGTGGGAGAGAGCATTAGGGAAAACTACTAATGCATGCTGGCCCTAATCTCTAGGTGATGGGTTGTTAGGTGCAGCAAATCACCATGGCACACATTTACCTATGTAGCAAACCTGCACATCCTGCACATGTACCCTGGAACCTAAAAAAGCAATTAAAAAAAAAAAGTACCCATGCTTAAATGCAGAGTCTTATTCTTTCCCCTGATCATTATTGTGTGGCTTCATCTAAGAGACGGTTTCATTTGGTAGTTAAGGCTCTAGGATGTGGAGTCCGACTCATTTTGTTAGAATTCTGGCTGTGCAGTTTAGTTGCTGCATGACCTTGACACATTGAACCTCTTATATTCATTTACATGCAGGCCATTTACTTTTAAAAAATTTATCAAATTATTGATTACAGTTCCTGGAGAAATTGATCATCAAAATGTCATTAAAAAGTCTACTTGCGTTAAAACAGGAGCCTCAGTTCCTTGAGGGCAGAGAGAAGCATTACACAATTTAGTCCACTCCAAAGCCTTAAAGGTATACAATAAACACTACTGAATTAAAAATAGCAAGTAGCGGCATTGTTGCTTTAATTTTTATTCTGGGGGACTTTTTTTTTTTTTTTTTTTTTTTTTTTTTGACAGATTCTCGCTCTGTCGCCCAGGCTGGAGTGCAATAGTGCAATCTCGGCTCACTGCAACTTCCACCTCCTGAATTCAAGCAATTCTCCTGTCTCAGCTTACAGGCGCCCACCACCACGCCCAGCTAATTTTTTGTATTTTTAGTAGAGACGGGGTTTCACCATGTTGGCCAGGCTGGTCTTGAACTCCTGACCCCAGGTGATCCACCTGCCTCGGCCTCCCAAAGTGCTGGAATTACAGACGTGAGCCACCACGCCTGGCCTGGGAGGACATATTTTTTAAGTCAGGTTTACATACCATAATTCATAGTTTTAAAGTATAAACTTCTAGGAGTTTTGACAGATGTTTCTAGTTATTTAACCTCTACCACAAGCAATATGTGGAATAGCTTTATTGTTTAACTTATGAGTATGACCCAAAAGTTGGTGCCCATTGCTTGCATCATTAGAGGCTTACTTTAAAAAATACTTGCAAGTGGAGTTTATAATATGGTACATTCCTAATCCATAAACATTTGAATGTGTGGAAAGTAACATTTTCTATAGCTTTTTGAAATTGAGTTTCTATTAGCATTTTCCTAACATTTGGATAAGCTAAAATATATTACTCCCCAAAATGGTTTATTCTGTTTCTACCTGAGTGAACCATATTAATTATTCTTATAATAAGGAAAGTAGAAACGTGGTGTTTCTTTAAATGACTTTTCCCAAAAGGGTCCTCTAACTTTTTAATAAGATTGTGATACATATTTATTTTCCATAGGTATATGAAAATAGTAGAAGCTCTACCAACTTATGGTGTCCATTATTATGCAGTAAAGGTAAATAGTTTTACATAACAAAGCTTTCATGATGATTGAGAGTTATTGCACAATACCAGCTTTTTTCATACTATATAAAAGGCTGATTATATCTTGCCATTTGTAGCAAATTATAAAGTACATTATTTCTGCAAAATACTTGCTACGTTAAAATGTTTTTCCAAGACCTCTCTTCGTCCTAAGATGTTCAGATCATTCTCTTTTGAAACACCTCTGCTTGCTGTTTGGTCTTTTTTCCAGTTGGTCACCTTTCTAGCACTACCAGATCTTCATTTGAGAGTGCTTTTGTTTGAAAATTATGCAGTCTCCAGCATTATTTCAACAGCTTCATAAAATGCTAAAATTTTTACAGGATTTGCAATACCATGTTTCAATCAGTGTATTACATACACTGTATTTTCAGATGTTTTATAAGCAGGGAGAGATTGACAAATATTTTGAGATGATGAAAAGTATTTTCAGATGTTTATAAGCAGGGAGAGTGACATATTTTGAGATGATGAGATGAAAGTGTTAAGGGTGTCTTGTTTGGAAGAGAAATAATTTTATAATTGATCAGTTCTTGATTGGCTTTTCGTGTTATGATAATGTTCATATCTCTATACAATTCAAAATGATGAGGAATTAGAAAATTTACATTATGAGAATACCTGTGCTAAAAATCGGTACCAATTTAACTTTTTTTGTTGTTTGTTTTAGTGGTGTGATCTCAGCTCACTGCAACCTCTGCCTCCTGGGTTTGAGCAATTCTCCTGCCTCAGTCCACAGAGTATCTGGGATCACAGGCACACACAACCACACCTGGCTCATTTTTTGTATTTTTAGTGGAGATGGGGTTTCACCATGTTGGCCAGGCTGGTCTTGAACTCCTGACCTCAGGTGATCCACCTGCCTCGGGCTCCCAAATTGCTGGAATTACAGGCATGAACCACCATGCCTGGCCTCCAATTTAACTTTAATTTCTGCTGACTCTGGTTTGCATATAGGTATCTGTCTAAGCCTAAATTTTCCTTTTCCTGTGTCAGTATATTCTTTGCTTTGGCAAAACATAAAATATAAATTTATGAAAACAATATTACTCACCTCTCCATATGTACCTCAAACCAATTATTCAAACATCCTGTCATTGAATTGTACAGTTCTCCAAAAGGGTTTTCGATATTCCCATGTTCATTGTTAATTGTTTTATAAACATCAGGAATTGGAACCACTTTTCTCATCTTTGTAATTCTTTGGAAATGTCCCCAACCTTTTATAACTGGTTACTAATTAAGAGACAAAGAGCCTTTTTTTTTTTTTAATGGATAACTGGCTTTTTACTGGATTAATTCTTAGTTGAATTACTTACATTTTATTTGTTTGCTTCAACTGTTTAATCAAAACAGTAATGCTTTACTGTTTTTGATGGTATTAACAGTACTGGACTATTTCAACTTAAAAGATTTTATTTGAAGAAACTCCAAGTAGGT
The DNA here is from genome assembly GCF_028885625.2 of Pongo pygmaeus. Classification (NCBI taxonomy): domain Eukaryota; kingdom Metazoa; phylum Chordata; class Mammalia; order Primates; family Hominidae; genus Pongo; species Pongo pygmaeus. Next base: position 84,190,284 of record NC_085930.1, read on the forward strand.
GTTTTAATAACAAGTTAGGTTAAATGTTTTGTTGATCAAGACAGCTTTATTTTGACTTGCTGATACTTGTTAAGAGGTGAAATTGCTGGGTGCAGTGGCTCACACCTGTGATCCCACCGCTTTGGGAGGCCGAGGTGGGCGGATCATGAGGTCAGGAGATCGAGACCATCCTAGCCAACATAGTGAAACCCCATTACTAAAATACAAAAAATTAGCCAGACATGGTGGTACACACCTGTAATCCCAGCTACTAGGGAGGCTGAGGCAGGGGAATTGCTCAAACCCAGAGGCAGAGATTGCAGTGAGATAAGATCATGCCACTGCACTCCAACCTGGTGAGAGAATGAGACTCCGTCTCAAAAAAAAAAAAAAAAAAGAGGTGAAATTGGTAAATTTTATTCACTTCTAGAAGAGTTAACAGCTAGGTCTTGGTTCTCATGCTTTTTCATCTTCTAGGATAAGCAAGGACTTCCTTGGTGGCTTGGAATCAGCTATAAGGGAATTGGCCAATATGATATACAAGACAAGGTGAAGCCTCGGAAGGTAAGTGTGAATCACTTTAGGAGAACTTTGAACTGTTCAAAAGATGTTAATTGCGACATAGTTGACAAGCACACACCATTAGGTTGTTGGGGGTTTTTTGTTTGTTTTTTTTTTTGAGATGGAGTCTCGCTTTGTCACCCAAGCGAGGGATTACAGGCACACGCCACCACACCCGGCTAATTTTTGTACTTTTAGTAGAGACGGGGTTTTGCCATGTTGGCCAGGCTGTTCTCAAACTTCTGACCTCAAGAGATCCGCCCACCTTGGCCTCCCAAAATGCTGGAATTATAGGCATGAGCCACAAGCACATACCATTAGGTTTCTATTTTATGTTAGTATGAACAGGATGATGCCATTTATTTTATAAATTTTATATGCACATTTATGCATATACATATTTGAATTGGATGGTAGACATATAAATGAATAATAAAGACATGAGCCATAATTTTTGGTGCTAGTGATCTCTCAATGATGCAGGTGTAAGTCATCTTTCTTCTGCTGCTATTATCTCTGTTTCACAATTTTCTGCAGTGAACATGTCCGCTTTTTGTAGAGAAAAATCAGTTGTGTGCTATTTATTAAAGGGTCACAGGCCAGGCATGGTGACTCCTATCTGTAATCCCAGCACTTTGGGAGGCCAACATGGGCGGATCAGGAGGTCAGGAATTTGAGACCAGCCTGGCCAACAAGGTGTAACCCTGTCTCTACTAAAAATACAAAAATTAGCCAGGTGTAGTAGCAGGCATCTGTAATCCTAGCTACTCAGGAGGCTGAGGCACGAGCATTGCTTGAACCTGGGAGGCAGAGGTTGCAGTGAGACAAGATTGTGCCACTGCACTCCAGCCTGGGCAACAGAGACAGACTCTATCTCAAAAAAAAAAAAAAAAAAAAAAGAGGGTCACAATCGATCAGATTTGGATTTCCAAGGCTAAATAACTAACATTAATGTCCATTTAAAATTTTATTATGCTGTTTTTTTAAAAAATTCATTATTAGCTGGGCGCGGTAGCTCATGCCTATAATCCCGGCACTTTGGGAGGCTGAGTCGGGTGGATTGCCTGAGCTCAGGAGTTTGCGATCAGCCAGGGCAACAAGGTGAAACCCCATCTCTACTAAAATACAAAAAATGAGCTGGGCATAGCGGCATATGCCTGTAGTCCCAGCTACTCGGGAGGCTGAGGCAGGAAAATTGCTTGAACCTGGGAGGCAGAGGTTACAGTGAGCCGAGATCACGCCACTGCACTTCAGCCTGGGCGACAGGGTGAGACTCCATCTCAAAAAAAAAAAATTCATTATTATTATTATTTTTTGAGATGGAGTCTCGCTGTGTTCCCTTGGCTGGAGTGCAGTGGCCTGATCACAGGTCACTGCAGCCTCGACTTCCCTGGCTCAAGCAATCCTTCCACCTCAGCCTCCCAAGTAGCTTGGACTACAGGCACATGCCACCATGCCCAGATAATTTTTAGAAAGTTTTTTGCAGAGACAAAGTCTGGCTATTTTTCCCAGACTGGTCTTGAACTCCTGGGCTCAAGCGATCTTCCCACCTTAGCCTCCCAAAGCGCTGGGATTACAGGCATGAGCCACTGTGCTCAGCTGAATCTGCTTCTCTTGATCCAAGCTCAAGTGTACAACACGTTTTTGCCCATATAAGAGTTGAAGAATCCATGTAGATCACCATGCAGCTGCTCTTGGCTTCCTTCGGTATTACAGTGACATCAAGACTGACTCTTGCTGACCTGGTTGGTTTCGCCACTCTCCCTGTGCCATCCTGCCATCACTGAAAGCACAGGAGTAAAACAATGGCCTCTAATAACAGACCATGGTCAACTGCCTGCATTATCACAACCCGACATCACAGCCTTAATAACTCCTATCATTTCCATCTGTCTCTTGCTTTAATGTGTGTTAGAAAAACAGCCATTCTCTTTATAAAGCAGCCCTATAATCATACGTACTCTTCATCTTCTAAGTGTCCATGCAGCTTCAATCAGTGCACAGTCTTCCATGAGTTATGAAAATAAATAAAACTCCCCTGTTTTCCCCATTTTATGGTTGTGAAACTGACACAGATAACACAAAAGGGTAGATTAGGGAAAGCCATATCCCCTCCGCCACCCACCTCCAATACTGATCCAGCTTTCCTGGATCAGGCTAGTAGGGCATTGAGGCTTCTAACTAGAAATTATTGATAAAGCCGAGGGTGGTGGCTCATGCCTGTAATCCCAGTGCTTTTGGAGGTCAAGATGGGAGGACTGCTTAAGGCCAGGAGTTCAAGACCAGCCTGAGCAATGTGACAAGACCCCATCTCTACAAAAAAAAAGAAAACTTAAAAAAAATTAGCCAGGCGTGGTGGCAAATGTCTGTAGTCCCAGTTCTACAGGAGGCTGAGGTAGAAGGATCACTTGAGCCTGGGAGGTTGAGGCTGCAACGAACTATGATCATGCCACTGCACTCCGGCCTGGGTGACAGAGCAAAACTTTGTGTCAGAAAAAAAAAATTATCAATGAAAACAACAGCGCATCATTCAACAAGCAGTGGAGGACAGTGAGGGAGCATGTTTGTAATCATACTGTTAACATTTTCATTGTATACGCTCTGTGACCAAGATCAATTTAAGGAATACTTAATTAATTTCCAGGAGGAGTATAAGTACTATTGTTCCTGTTTGTATTTCAAAATTGACTTCTAAAACTTAATTTCTAATCAATGATATTAGAGATGAAAGATACCCAATTTTTTCAAATATTTTTTAAAATCAATTTTATTTATTGTTAGCTTTTTTTTTTTTTTTTTTTTGACCCAGAGTAAGATATACTCATGAGGGCAAGGAAAAAAAAATGGCAGCAAACACTATAAAAAAATGCATTAGGGGAGGAAGTCTTCTGCAATCCTCATTCTTCCCCCATGACAACCAGCGACTGTTAAAAAAAAAAATGGTACCAGTTCATTTAGATTTTGTCAGTGTATATTCTAAGCATTTACAAAGACAGAGAAATCTAATATATACAGTGTTTCATAGCTTGCCATATTTCTCTAGCTCACTTATAAACCAATTTCTTTTCACTTTTTTAAAGCTGCCTAGTGTTTCATGATGTGGAAATATATAATTTATTTAACCAATTCACTTTTGATGGACATCATACTTGTTTCCATTTGCAGGAGTGGAGAGAGTTTGCAGAGCATAATAAAAAATCCCAGTCAAAGCAAATACCTTACCCTAGTTTATCTATTTTGCAAGACCAAAATACTTCCTATCATGTTTTCTTAAGGTAGACCTCACTTGTATTGAGATTTTTTTGCTAACTTATTTCTCTTCTGAATTTTACTTAAGAAATAACACTCAGGAGTCTTACTGGTTTTTCTGAATCTTCCATGTAAAATATTACTTAAGGCAATTCACAAGTAATTTATTAGCTAATGTGACTTGATAAGATTGAGCTTCCAGCAGAATGTAAATGCATCTGCTAACAGCAACCAGGCTTTGTCCCAAAATAGTGGTGAATCAGAATCTGCACAGTAAATATTGCAGTTAATTTCCTCTCCTGTACTTATGACTCACAGGCCTTTCTTTACATTCACAGTTTCATAGAAATTGGCAAATATTTTTTGACACTGATCATAATCAGGTTTGCTTGTTCATTCTAGAGTCTAGAAAAGGGTCAGAAGCTACTTCCTTTTTTGGATTTGCAGAGTTTTTCTATTTCATTTCCAAAACATGCCATTCAATTTTTAAAAAGACCCTACACAGTCCATCCTGTGTTATCACTTTTTCTTTTCTTTTCTTTCTTTTTTTTTTTTTTTGAGACGGGGTTTCGCTGTGCTGCCCAGGCTGGAGTGCAATGGCACAATCTTGGCTCACTGCAACCTCCGCCTCCTGGATTCAAGCGATTCTCCTGCCTCAGCCTCCCGAGAAGCTGGGATTACAGGCGCCTGCCACCATGCCTGGCTAATTTTTGTATTTTTAGTAGAGACGGGTTTTCACCATGCTGACCAAGCTGGTCTCGAACTCCTGACCTCAGGCGATCCACCCACCTCAGGCCTCCCAAAGTGCTGGGATTACAGGCGTGAGCCACCACGCCTGGCCCATGTTATCACTTTCTTGCCTTCTCTTTCTGCATTTTTTTTAGGGGTGTCTACTCTGTGCCATTGCTTATTTCTTCCTTTCTTCTTTTGTTAAAATCTGACAATGGATTTTGCTTCCATATATTTGTTTTTTATGTCCAGACAATGTAAGGATTGAGGCTGTTCTACAAGTCCCTCTCCTGGCCTAGTTTGCACAAATGAAAGAATGCATAATTTAAAGGACCATAAGCACAGCCTTCTATTAAAGGAGGATCATGCTTCAGCTGTTCGTGTGGACCTGTGCAGGCTGCAAGTTTACCAATAGACCAGCAGGAATGAAGGTCAAATTGGCAAACTCTAATGAAACAAAGGCTATAATGAGAGGCCTTAAGGTGCTCAGCCTCTTGAGCCACATCCTGTCTTGTTACAATTAGGTGGCTTAAAAGCAGGCCAGAAGGAGGGAAATTTACGAGAATACCTACTAAGAATAAGAAAACTGATGCCGAAAGGCTGTTTTGAAGAGGAGTTTTTCCAAGATCTCCCAGCAGTGACCTTCAGACATTTCTGTATCAGTTATCACCTGTGAATGTTAAGGGTGGGGAGGTATTTGTTTGACCTCCCAGGGCATCCAGCAGATGCTCTTCAAGTCTTTTATTTATATGGCTTTTTTGCCAGTCCGGGGTGCCAACAAGTTGTTTTCAACCAGTGTGTAGTGTAGTTGAGTGATGCAGGGAAAGAGTTTGGGAGGCATCCCAACCTCTGCCCCTGGTGTCTATTTACCGTACCACCTTGAGCATGTTGTTTAATCTCTCTTTAAAAGTGGTTTTCTCATCTGCACAAGAGTATTGCCACCAACTGTGTAGGGTGGTTGTAAGACCTAGAGGACAAATTTAGCACCATAGCTGATACACCATCGTCATTAGTACTAGTGAGAGGACAGACGATAAAAAAGTATGGGAAATATTCTTGGATCACTGATTAGAGGGGGACACAACATTGCTACAAACCCACAGCTTTAGTGTGCTAAGAATCCACTCTCAAATTTTCTTTTTCTTTTTTTTTTTTTTTTTTTTGAGATGGCGTTTCACTCTTGTTGCCCAGCCTGGAGTGCAATGGCACAATCTCAGGTCGGCTCACTGCAACCCCTGCTTCCCGGTTTCAAGCAATTCTCCTGCCTCAGCCTCCCAAGTAGCTGGAATTACAGGCATGCACCATCATGCCTGGCTAATTTTGTACTTTTAGCAGAGATGGAGTTTCACCATGTTGGTCAGGCTGATCTCGAACTCCTGACCTCAGATGATCCATCCAACTGAGCCTCCCAAAGTTCTGGGAATAGAGATGTGTGCCACCACACCCAGCCTCCACCTTCAAATTTTCTGTTTTCGGAGATGTGTAAGCACTTCTTTCACCTCCTAACTCATTAACCATCATGCCTGAAGGTGTGATGCAAATTAAAGGAAAAATTTTTAATCCAAAATTACAAACCGCAAACATTCAGGGTATTAAAAATTAAGACAATAAGCAGTTTTACTTTTTAATCCTCCCTTTGTGTATGAATATGTCATTGCAAACTATTAGAGAATGTGAAAACATACCAGAACTCAACTTAATTCCAAATGGTAAGACATTTGGACTTAGAGACTGATGAAGTTTCACTTAAAGAAAAAAAAAAAAGCAGCCTTGTATTCCTGAGTATTTATTGTTCAGTATTTCAAGGAAAAATGTCTGTTCTTCATAAAGAAGCAGACAGTGGGTCAGAGACTGAGCCAAGTATTAGTCTATGTCATGACAGATTTGTATCCCTTCGGCAAATACTTCCCCTGGGAAAACCAGAGCCTGTCAGATGGCAGAGATAAAATGACATACTGTTGAGGTGTCCATAGTGGGACAAAATGCTTTTCACGATAAGTATCTTTTTGCATTATATCAAGCCAAGAAAGACTTGAGGTGAACTTCATCACCACAGGGCATGTGAAGGTGGGAAAAGTTTCTTAGCTTTCTGTTTCTGTCTCTATATGTATTGGAATTCCCAAATCCCTAAAGCCAAATGAATTAAGTAACAAGCACAAAAGTCTTCCTGTTTTCTTCTCAAACAACTACAAGGTTATTTTATTTAAAGACAGTGACTTGGTTATTTCTTTAAGCACAGCTATCTTGAGCATTTCTAAGCTCTTTCCACCATGACCGTACCACCTTGGACATAGATTAGAAGCTACTTCTGACACTGCTGAAATTCCAGATGAGATTAACTGTAGGAGAAGAGAACATGGGTTGTTCTCTTTCTACATTAATGCCAAATAAAGCATGGTATGGAAGAAAATAATTGAATTGTAGAATGTCAACCAGAGACTGGTCCATCCTGTTTATAAAGTGTGTATATAAGCTTTAACCACACCAGTAATCAATCTGATTGTTAAAACCTTCTGCAGAGTCAGTGGGAGGAGAACTCCCATACTACAGCATGGATTTGAAATAAGAACCAGTTCTGCATTTCCTCTTACCAGCTGGCTGACTCAGAGCTGTCACTCAACCTTTCTGGGCCTTCATTTTCTTCAGCTATCAAATTGAGATAACTCTTGTCTGCTGTCCACCTCACAGATCATTGTGAGGACCCAATGAGTTAGTGAGTTATTTCACTAGTGGGTTATTTTCCCCTCCCCACCATCCTTTAATTTATAGAAAGTGTATCGTACAGCACGGTCTTTCTCTTCCCTTCCCATAGTTGATCACAATTAGAATTTTAAGCAGTTCTCGTAAAACATGGAACTTTTAGAAAATTGGTTGGGTATTGGTGAAGAAGATGGAAAGAGGGAGGCCTAGGCAGGCTCCTCTGTCATTTGGAAAGTACGAACTCTGAGTGCAAGGGCAGCTTGGGAGGTTATTGTCTCTAGGTGGGTGGCCCTGGGCAAAGCTTTAACTCAAGATGTTCTTTTATTTTTTTGAGATGGAGTCTCTGTCACCCAGGCTGGAGTGCAGTGGTGTCATCTTGGCTCAGTGCAACCTCCACCTCCCAGGTTCAAGCCATTCTTCTGCCTCAGCCTCCTGACTAGCTGGGCTATAGGCGCATGCCACCACACCCATCTAATTTTTGTATTTTTAGTAGAGATGGGGTTTCACCATGTTGGCCAGGCTGGTCTCGAACCCCTGACTTCGTGATCCGCCCGCCTCAGCCTCCCAAAGTGCTGGGATTACAGGCATAAGCCACCGCGCCTGGCATAACTCAAGATGTTCTATTACTAAAAATAAGGAAAAATAGATCCTGGGGGAGATCAGTAGTTTCTGTCACACTGTATTTGTTTCCTTTGAAGTCTTTGGAGGGATGAGTGGTGAGAAACAAGTAAGCAAAGAAATAAAGACATAATTATAAATTTTTAATTATCTTTGATGGAAACAAATGAGATGGAGGGACAGTAATGGGATGCAGGGAGGGGACATTTGGTGTGTTCAGGGAAAGCCTCTCTGAGGAAGGTGATGTTTAACCTGAGACCTGAAGGGCAGAAAGCTCATAAAGAACAGTATGGCTTGTTCTCATAAAAGAACACGGTATGCCAATGGGAAGGAGATAGGCATGTTATAAAACCAGGAGAAGGCCAGTTGCAGTGGCTCAGCCTGTAATCCCAGCACTTTGGGAAGCCGACGTAGGCCGATCACTTGAGGTCTGGAGTACCAGATCAGCCTGGCCAACATGGTGAAGCCCCATCTCTACTAAAAATACAAAAATTAGGCCAGGCGTGGTGGCTCATGCCTATAATCCCAGCAGTTTGGGAGGCTGAGGTGGGTAGATCACCTGAGGTCAGGAGTTGGAGACCAGCCTGGCCAACATGGTGAAACCCCGTCTCTACTAAAATATAAAAAATTAGCCGGGTGTGGTGGTGGGTGCCTGTAATCTCAGCTGCTCAGGAGGCTGAGGCAGGAGAATTGCTTGAACCCGGGAGGTGGAGGTTGCAGTGAGCCAGGATCACACCATTGCACTCTAGCCTGGGTGACAGAGCAAGACTGTCTTAAAAAATAAATAAAAATACAAAAATTAGCCAGACGTGGTGGCGGGTGCCCATAATCCCAGCTACTTGGGAGGCTGAGGCAGGAGAATTGCTTGAACCCAGGAAGCAGAAGTTACAGTGAGCCAAGATGGCACCACTGCACACCACTGTAGCTAGAGTTTATGGAGTTCCATGTAGAAATGGAAGATGCTGCTAGAAGAAAAGGAAGTGGCTGCTGGACAGGCAGAACCATCAGATGTCCATTGTTTTTTCTTTTTTTTTTTGTTTTGAGACAGAGTCTCACTCTGTCATCAGGCTGGAGTGCATTGGCCCGATCTTGGCTCACCGCAACCTCTGCTTCCCAAGTTCAAGTGATTCTCCTGCCTCAGCCTCACGAGTAGCTGGGAGTATAGGCACGTCCCACCACACCCAGCTAATTTTTGTATTTTTAGTAGAGATGGGGTTTCACCATGTTGGCCAGGATGGTTTCGATCTCTTGACCTCGTGATCCACCTGCCTCGGCCTCCCAAAGTGCTAGGATTACAGGCGTGAGCCACCTTGCCTGACTGTCCATTGTTTTTTCTATTCCTTTACATGTGTAAGCATTTACCACATGGTTGAACTGTTGGCACATGAAGAAAAATGAAAGGTAGCTCATAAATAGGATTGACTAGTCTGAATGCAGAGAAAAGCAATTAGTACGTAAAGCACTGTAAAAAATAGTTCTATGAAGAGGCATAAACAGTAAAGATATATTTTCTTTATTTCTTTCTTTTTTTTTTTTTTTTAAAGACATAGGTTCTATCTCTGTTGCCCAGGCTGGACTGCAGAGTCGTAATGATAATTCACTGCAGCCTCAAACTCCTCAGTTCAAGCAATCCTCCCACCTCAGCCTCTCAAGTAGCTAGGACTATAGGCATGCGCCATCATATCCCACTAATTTTTTAAATTCTGTTATGGAGACAGGGTCTTACTATGTTGCCCAAGCTGGTCTTGAACTCATGGCCTCAAGTGATCCTCCCACCTCAGCCTCCCAAAGTGCTGGGATTATAAACGTGAGCCATTGTGCTTGTCCAAAGTTTCTTTATTATATACTTGTGACCAATGATTGGCTGGTTTGGGACTTTTTTTTTGGTAGCAAGGCTTCATTGATAAGCTAAAGTTGTCAAATTCATCTATCTTTACATTTCTAACTATAGAGTGCAATGTACCTGATTTTATGCTCCCCTCCACCAAAAAAAATGTATTAAGCCCATTGCATTTACAGGGGCCCTGAATGAGTACTTTATATTCTTTGTCTCATTTAAGGAAAAAGCCACAATCCCTGCCATCAAGTACCTGCCAATCTATCTGGAAAGGAAGAATGTATTCAAAATTAGGTATTTTATTGAAAATATTTAATAACCAGACTAGGTACAAAGCCACAAGAAGGGATACCAGTTGTAAATATGCATAACAGTTATACAGGTGCCCAGAGCAGTAACTCAGCCCTGGTGGCATCAAATACATCAGTGAGCATGCTAACAAGAGTCTTAACAGGAAGTCATTACATCAGCCCTGGAAGGTTAGAGATTCGGCCACAGAGGAAACTTGGGTGTGATGACATCCTTTTAGGTGGTCTGGTTTTTACGTTATACATTTCCCAATACCCAGAACTTCTTCATCTAAACTTTTCTGAAAATACTCAGGGGTTTTACTCCTTGTTTTTAAGATATGGGTTTTTGTTTTGTTTTGTTTTGTTTTGTTTTGAGATGGAGTGTCACTCTGTCGCCCAGGCTGGAGTGCAGTGGCACGATCTCAGCTCACTGCAACCTCCGCCTCCTGTGTTCAGGCAATTTTCCTGCCTCAGCCTCCCGAGTAGCTGGGACTACAGGTGCACGTCACCACGCCTGGCTAATTTTTGTATTTTTAGCAGAGATGGGGTTTCACCATTGGTCAGGCTGGTCTCGAACTCCTGACTTTAGGCAATCCACCCACCCCGGCCTCCCAAAGTACTGGAATTACAGGTGTGAGCCACCACACCTGGCCAAGATATGGTGTTTTATTTGTAAGGTTATGAGATCATATCTGAAAAAAACATTCACTACCACAGCGTATACCATTTGGGTACTTTTATGAGATTTTAGTTCAGCACAGCTGACTCTTCTAGTCTGGTCAATTGTAAGCCCCTCTAGTGGGTAGCATTTGCATATATAAAGCAATGTGAACAGGCGTAGTTGAAAGAAATAGAACTCCAGAATTAATTGTTTCAGCGTAAAAATTGTTGTATCCTTCATCAGCACATTTCACCTACCAAAGCCTAGTTATATCACCAAATATTATCCTCTAAGTCAGGGTTTCCCAATCTCAGCGCCATAGACATTTAGGGCCATATAGTTCTCTGTTGTGGGGGGCATCATATTCTGTGCACTGTAAGCATCCCTGGTCTCTACTCTCTACATGCTAGTAGCGTCCTACCCTCCAGTGTGTTAACCAAAAATGTCTGCAAGCATCACCACGTGTCCTGACATTGATGGTTGGGAGGAGTAGGAGGGGTGCAAAAATCACCACAGGTTGAGAATCACTAAGAAAAATTAAAGGGACTCAGGCTGGGCATGGTGGCTCATGCCTATAATCCCAGCACTTTAGGAGGCCAAGGCAGGAGGATTCCTTGAGCCCAGGAGTTCAAGACCAGCCTGGGCAACACAGGGAGACCCCATCTCTATAAGAAATTAAAAAATTAGCCTCCAATGAAATACCCCCAGTGAAATAAACAGAAATATAGTCAGGTGTGGTAGCATGTACCTATTGTCCCAGCTACTCAGAAGGTCGAGATCAGAGGATCACGAGCCCGAGAAGTCAAGGCTGCTGCAGTGAGCTGTGATCCTGCCACTGTACTCTAGCCTAGGTGACAGACCAAGACCCTACCTCATATAAAAAAAAAAAAAAAAATTAAAGGGACTCAGTCCTATCCCACAAATGGCTGCTGTAATTGCTTTCTTTTTTATTTGAGGAAGAAATAAGAATTACTCTTTTTTCTCTTTTTCTTTTTTTTTTTTTTTTTTGTTAAAAAAATAACAGATGCCCATATAGCACTCTTCCCAGATAAGACACGCAGGATGACATGCTGTGATTACACATTGGGGATCTTGGAGCCTGGCTGTATTTATGTATCGATATCTGCCCCTATTTAGCTGTGTGACCTTGGTCAATTTAACCTCTCTGAGCCTCAGTTTTCTCTTCTGCACAATGAGACTAAAATAGTACTGCCCCATGTGGTTGTTGGGAAGACGCCATAAGATAATAGATGCAACATCTTAGTGCTCCAGCTGAGCACTTAGTTTATGCCAGCTGGCACTGTTGGTGTTAACTGTGCGTATTTGTTGTATGACTGTCACTTTGACAGCCTGTATCCTCCTTGAGGGCAGAGACTTTGTCTCAGTCACATAAACATTTGATGGAAAGAAGGTAGATCAATTGGGCTTTATAGAAGCCTATAATTCTGTGAAATTCCAGAAGGTACTAACAGTATATGCATCACGTGTAATCTTTCAAAATGAAAAAAGAATAAATCAATAATATAGTGATTTTGTTTGGCTTCAGGTAATAATAGCAGGGGGGATCCCCCACCGTGTGAGTCATTGATGTACAGTCATACACTGCAGCTGTGACTGTCTCAAATTTAGTCATTTCCAGGCGAATTTGCAGTTAAATGATTAACCTATAGGTACTATGAGTTGCCATTAAAAAGCCAAGCCTCTCCTGATGTCTTTCCTGTCCCAGCCTAGTGTGAAGCCTTTAGGTGGCATCTACTTTCAATTCATCAAGATTTAAAAAGACAGCTTGATCCTTTTTGTCCAAGGCTTTCCCTGGGTCTTTCATGCCCCTGGGAAGGTCCTCCTAGCACATGGCAGGTGCATACTTCTCAGCATTTTTGTACATGCTGGGACACATTCCTCCTTTCCTGGGTACCTGGGGCAGGAGGGAGTTTGCTTTGTCTGCCTGTGGGGCGTGCCGTGACCAGCCCCTGCCTCCTCATTTGTGTCCTCCATGATACAGAAACGGTGAGCAAATTTCCTACCTAGAGGGTGTATCAGGAAACCCCCAATGAAATAAACAGAAATAGAGCAGGCAGTTTTTATAAAGCCCGAAACTCACAGAATTGGAAGTCTGAGTGACACAGATATGTTAACAGAATAACCCAACTGTTTCTCAACAATGGAAAGATGTGGAATCCAGACAGCAGTTTTTGCTTTTGTTTCTGCTATTAAGTGACTGCCCTCCATGTGATAAAATTGGAGAGGTGAACTGAGTTCTTCATTACAAATACAGCTGACTTTATTTCTTACTGAATTTTGATTCTGAACCAGGCACTGGGCTAAGTGCTTCGCAAACATAGTTTCCCTGACCCCTTCCGACAACTCTCTGAGGTGGGTGTTGGTGGTCCCATTTTACAGATGCAGACACTGAGATTCAGGAAAGTTAAGCAGCTTGCCAAATGCAACACAGCTAGAAGTGGCAGTACCAGAATGCTAACCAAGGCAATCTGACTTGGTTCACTTGGTTCTTGTGAGCCCCACAATGGAAGGGCTCTGTCCATTACTTGCTGACAAGAACAAGACCTCGAACATACACAGCACTCAAGAAATATCTGTTGATTGAAAAGGAATGAATAAATGACTCCCAAAGCTACTGAAATACGTATCTGAAATATAAGTACCGTGTCTCCTAAAAGTCCCTCTGCTTTTCCTTATAGTATTTTTCTTTCTTTCTTTCTTTTTTCTTTTTTTGCTAAAGTTTGACAGCCTCAGATATTTAGGAACCATTATAATAGTGGGGTGGGATAGGGCAGGGGTGATTTCTTGTAGTTCTTTAAGTCTATAAAAGTGACTGGAATCTAACTAAATATTGATTATAGATTTCAACAAAGTGGCTTAAATATTCAACACATTCATTTCATTAAATAAAGTGTAATCATCTGCAGCAAATTATTCTGAAACCATCAACACTTTTTTTTTTTTTACTTAGGGTTAAGGGAATTTCTTGTGATTACAATATTTTATACAGTTCACTTTCAAAATACGGCTTGATTGCACCATGATTTTCTGTGTCAGTTTTAAATTTTTGACACTTTATTTTTTTAAGATAAGATCTGTAACCTTAAGATATTCTCCTCCTGTTGTAATTTCTTGATTATCTCTTTGTTAATGTTATTTATGCTGCTCCTCTTATCTATTTACTTTTGCAATTGCAAAGTAATCCCAAATATTATTTTTCTGTCACTCTCTGCGTCCTTCTTTTGATACCAAAGGGCACAACTAATGATTCAAGATGAGTGTAGAGCAGAAAGAAATCTGGAAGACCTAATTTATAGTTTTATTTTCACCTTACAACTATTTCCCTTTCATTACTAGCAGCATAGATTTTATCTAAAAACAACATAGTGTTCAAACTCGTAGCTTCTAGTAGGTGCCACATAATAATAAATACTCATTAATGGTTATTATTATGCTTATATAATGATCACTTTAGAAAACATTCTAGTTCCATACTCTTAACTGTATTACAAGACAAATAAAGCTCCTCTTTTTTTTTTTTTTTTTTTTAAATCTCTAAGGGTGAAAGTTTTGGCTTGGGCAAAATACATTTTTCTGTTTTAATATGAAAATTACAAGTGTATGTGTACATACACATGCATATATTTTATATATACACACACACACACACACATATATGTCATAGTCCTACCCTATATGGACACCAATATTGTCCAAATAATAGAAAATGGGAAGCATACTTAGCTTCCTTGTATCTTCCTTTAAACTTTGATTTCTTTCCTCAAATACAGACCATTGGTCTGAAATCCCTTCATAACTTTTCTTTTTCTTGAGACGGATTTTCGCTCTTATCGCCAAGGTTGGAGTGCGGTTGTGTGATCTCGGCTCAATGCAACCTCCGCCTACCTGGTTCAAGTGATTCTTCTGCCTCAGCCTCCCAAATAGCTGGGAGTATAGACTCTCGCACCATACCCGGCTAGTTTTTGTATTTTTAGTAGACGTGGGGTTTCACCATGTTGGTCAGGCTGGTCCCAAACTCCTGACCTCAGGTGATCCACCCGCCTCGGCCTCCCAAAGTGCTGGGATTGCAGGCATGAGCCACTGCGCCCGGCCAAGCCACCACTCCCAGCCCCTCTCATGATTTTGACCAGAGGGTGCCTTTTTTTATCTTCTAAGATAAACATTGGAGAAAGGGAGGTGAATGAACACCGTTCAACTGCCTGCCCTGTGCCAGGTGCTGTCTGAGGCAAGGGGTGGGACAGGGCATGAGCCCTGCATGAGCAATCTTTCAGCAAATGAATTCACCTCAGCTCCATTGCCGTTTTTAGAGCGGCACCCTGGCCCTCGGATATGAAGAGTCCAGAAATAAAAACACAATAGGAGAATGATTTCAGCAATTTCAAAAGAAAAACCAGCTTATATCCAGCTGCCAGCTAGATAAAGTACCACTACAATTAGAACTATTTTCCTAGCAACTTCAAATATTGAAAATCATTAAAATGGTAATAATATTTAATGTTTAAAACAGGGATCTCCCAACTGATTAGATGGTGAAAATCTCACTCTTGTATAAAACAGACCAACCTGTATTCATTTTATATATATAAACTTTTATTATTTTAATTTTGAGAAATTCCAAGAGTCCTAAAAATATGACAATACCTGTAAAACCACTTAAATAGATGTTACTAATATTTTGTCATTTACTTCATCCTGTTTTTATTAATAAAAGAAAACATTACTAATGATATTGAGGTTTCTATACAACGTACCCCTCATACCATCTGCCCCCAGAAGCAATCACTGAATTTTGTATCATTCCAATCCACATTTATATTATTATATGCACATATATGAAATCATACTTTGCACAAACTTTCAAGATTTCAGGCGGGGGAATGAACTGCCCTCTGCCTTTCATACTTAAAACCCAGTCTTGTTCCCATAACCTTGTGCAAACCCAGTTACAATCCAGTTATTTCAAATTCTCTAAGCCGAAGTCCTTCGCCTTTTAAGTAGAGTTTTTGCTTGCAGGGAGCATATTTGCTCTCAATGCAGGGATAGGCTGAATGGAGTCCAAAGCGCTAGGGTTTCACATTTGTAAGTGATAAGAGGGGGAGGTGGTGACTTTCAGAGATCATGTTTCAAGTCCAGCCCTGGTTTTTATGTGTGTGGGAATGGACGCAAAGGAAAACACAGCTGAGCTGCATTGTAACTCTTCCTGTAGAACCTGTTCATGTCCAGGGTGAGTAAACTAGGGTAGAAATGTCTTCCTAAAACAGCCTCCGGTGAAATTCGTCCTTGGATTCAAAGCAACTTCCTAGGAAGTATCAGGCAAATCCCAACTGCCCTCCATTTTAGAAAGGTCTCTTTTCTGGGAAAATCTGCCACTGAGAACTTTGCCCTCCTCTCCCTGATGGGAGGAAGGAGTAGAGTTAGGGAGGTGTCACTCAGGAGAGTTGCTGATGTCAGTAGTGTGTCAGCCGTGGGAGGCTCAGTTTGTGAAATTGAGTTACACCTAAGTGTCTTATGAAACTCAGTTCAGAACTAACCGGAGCTGCCGTCTAGGAGGGGGGAGGTCGGAAGAACCCTGAGGTTTTCCCTCACATTTCTGTCCCATTTTTGGAACCTCTGGATTTAAAGAAATGAAAACCTCAAGTGTGTGGAGATTTTAAGAAGTAGGTATGTAACTTTATACTTTTATTAATTCTTCTTTGAACATGAGTGAGTGTTATAGTTACAGACAGCTATGTGTGCGGACCACGGAGGGCTGTGTTTTTAGGGTGTGCTGGTTTATTTCACTGTTTGGAATTGGGGGGTCCAGTCTGAACACTTTTTTCCCATGCCTGCATATGTATAGAAACCTTGAGCTCGTTTTGTTCCTTTACATGATGAGGTTTACATGTCTGTGAAAAGCCTGGGTTCCCGTATGTCAGGAAATGGTTTTGCTGACAGTACATTGCAGAGAAGTACTTATTGTATAGACTATTAAAAATAATCTTTTAAGATTCTTTGAACATAATTTTAAAATCCAGCTGAAGTCTAATAATATAATGAAACCTCTCTGCTGTTATTTCCTTAATCAAGTCTGGGGGCAGAGAAGAGGAATTTGACCATGAAGTCCAAGTTGACAGGACAAACCAAGGCTCAGGATAGTATAGTGTCTTATAAAGAGCTTAGGGAGCAGCCCAGAAAACATAGCAAGGCATCCTCAATGCTGTGAATGAGCTGCTTTCTATCAAATTATTTGGTTTTCAAATGCACATTGCTAGTAAAGTTTGTTCCTCCCAATCAAACTGACGGCACTGAGTGCAGCAATAGAGTATCAGTAGTGTGTATATCAGAGTGTACGGACATTGGGAGCTATGTTCAAAAACTGGAGGTTCTAGCTCAGAAACCAAGAAGAGACTCTGGTGTTCCCTCCTGCCCCTTCTCTGCCCCCAATTACTGGTGCTAGGTTTCTGCGGCATTTAGGGGAACTCTCTTCATAGGTAGGAAACTGGTATCTCAGAGAATCACCCCTGCATGGGGGTTCCATTTTACTTTCACTTTGCATTCTTTTGAAATTCAATCTCTGATGTTATTGAGCTATCCCTTTGAATATCTTTCCATTTAACTATGAAATCAACATCTTTGAGAAGGCTGGTGCTTACTGGAATCTGTGCAGATTTCCTTATTATATAGTTGAGTCAGAGGAAAAATATTATACATGTTCTTCCACAGATGGTTGGTTTTATTGTTCAAGGAAGATTTATTGGTGAGGTGAATCTTGTTTTTTTGAGATGGAGTCTCGCTCTGTCGCCCAGGCTGGAGTGCAGTGGCGCGATCTGGGCTCACTGCTACCTCCGCCTCCCGGGTTCACGTCATTCTCCTGCCTCAGCCTCCCGAGTAGCTGGGACTACAGGTGCCCGCCACCACGCCCGGCTAATTTTTTGTGTGTTTTTAGTAGAGACAGGGTTTCACCGTGTTAGCCAGGATGGTCTCGATCTCCTGACCTCACGATCCGCCTGCCTCGGCCTCCCAAAGTGCTGGGATTACAGGTGTGAGCCACTGCGCCTGGCCGAGGTAAATCTTAATAGTTAAAGATTGCTGCCAGAAGAAGGCATAAAATGGTTTCAGGTCATAGTTGATTTGTAAAAAGGCTGAATCACATATTCATGTTTCATCGTATCAGTGTACCTTCTTGGAGCTTATAATTGTTTGATTATTAAGCTGATTTATAGACTTAGTAAAAATAAGAATAAATAACACTTCCTGGCTTTTCTGTTTTCTTTAGTTATTCCAATGGAAACAGCTGGAGAACTTATATTTCCGTGAGAAAAAATTTGCTGTTGAAGTTCATGATCCACGAAGGTGAGGATCAAATACTTTTCTCTGTATGACCCAGTTACAAATAATGCTGCTATCAACATTTGTGTACAAGTTTTTATATGAACGTATGTTTTCATTTCTCTTGGGTATATACCTAGGAATGGAATTGCTGGGTCAAATGGTAACTATCTTTAACCCTTTGAGGAACAGCAAGGCTGCTTTTCAAAGTGCTGCACCATTTTACATCCCAAGCAGCAGTATATGTGGTTCCAATGCCGACACATCCTCACCGACACTTGTTATTTTTAGTTTTGTGTGCATGTATAGTTTATGCCATCCTAGTGGGTTGAAGTGGTACCTTCTTGTGGTTTTGATTTGCACGTCCCTCATGACTAATGATGGCTGAGCATCTTTTCATGTGCTGCTTAGCTATTCCTATATCTTTAGTAGAGAAATGTCTATTCAGATCTTTTGCTCATTTAAAATGTTGGTGTTCTTGGTCATTAAAAAAAAAAAAAAAGCCAAATTACCAACATGAACTGAAGTCAGGTTGTGGGTTCTCAAATATCTTAGGAGAAATCCCGCCCCCCGCCCCCGCCCCCAACCGCCAAGACAGAGTCTTACTCTGTCACCCAGACTGCAGTGCAGTGGCGCAGTCTTGGCTCACTGCAACCTCCACCTCCCAGGGTCAAGTGATGCTCATGCCTCAGCCTCCCAAGTAGCTGGGAGTACAGGCATGCACCACCACGCCAAGCTAATTTTTGTATTTTTAGTAGAGACGGGCTTTCACCATGTTGGCCAGGCTGGTCTCAAACTCCTGACCTCAGGTGATCCGCCCGTCTTGGCCTCCCAAAGTGCTGAGCCATGGCGCCCGGCCTTAAGAGAAATTCTTAATCAGTCCTTAGTGGGTACTTTTCAGTCCCAAGATGGTTATGGATGTTTAGAGGCCAGAGGGATGGGAGGAAATACCTGTGATAAAAAGGTGACCTGAAGAGATAAGCCAAATTCCTACAAAGAACATTAGTACCACGTCACACACACACAGTCTGTCTGCCTCTTGCCTGTTCTCTCTCTCTTTCTCTCTCTCTCTCTCTCTCTCACTTCCCCTCCCTCCCTTCTCCCCCCTGCCCCTCTCCCCCTCTCCCTCCTCCTTTCTCCTCCCCCCTCCCCTTTCCTCTTTCCATCTGGTGTACAAGCAGCACTCTGGACAGTTTTGGACTTGCATATTTTCAGCCATTATCATTAAGTGCATTCTCTGATAATGTCAGAACCGGCCAAATCTACCTAGATCTGAAATGCTCTTTTACCTTGAATTAGGTACTCATCCCATACTTGGTTGCTGTATCTTTAAAATCTTATCCCATTTATTCCTTACCACTTGTGATAGCTACACATCCTTAGAGTTTCTAACTAAATGTTTTTGTATAATCTCTAATTTGACTGATTCTTTATCAGCTTTTGAGTTCATGTGTATGTGTTTTTGAACATGCTGTTTATCCAGAAAGAGATTACTTAGGTCTGGTTTTGCTGTAAAAGGAGAAAATCAGAAACTTGGTCCCCATTTGCATAAGAGTTTTTGCAACAGAAGACAGGTAAGAGGAACATGCCTTGTTACAATGCTGCTCGCAGGGTACGTTTTGCATCATGCTGGGCCAGAGGGGAATTATTTGAGTGCTTTCTTTAATCTTTCAGGATTTCAGTTTCAAGAAGAACCTTTGGGCAAAGTGGCCTGTTTGTGCAAACATGGTATGCTAACTCTTCTCTCATCAAGTCCATTTGGGTAATGGCAATTAGTCAGCATCAGTTTTACTTGGACCGGAAGCAAAGCAAAGTAAGTAACTGGCATCATTTCTATAGGGACAGATTCCCCTTTTGCATTCTGTTCAGAAGATAAGCCTTCTCACAAAAGATGCAAGCACATATATTTTTGCTCTCTGAGATTTTTTTGTGTTTAACTTCCAACTATTTCCGTTTTTTTATATATTTAAATGATGGGCAATATATAAGCTGCTTTGAAAGTTGTAAGACTGGCCAACTTTTTGGCATGCACGTTTGTATATACTGGTGACCCTGCTGGCTGTGATGTTGCCGGTGACACTTTAAAGTTAGTAACTGAACTGCACCATGAGAAAATCATGTATAGTTATTAAAACATTTTAACTACTTGTGGGGCTTTTGTTTTGTTTTGTTTTGTTTTTTGGTCTGAAGAATGTCACTTGAATATGCGAAAATTCTAAATTATCCTCTGTGTTGATATTTTTATTGTATGTTAACTTAATTGTTTTATTAATCTGAAGTATGTTTGAGTTAATTCTGTTTCATTGTTGTATACCTCTTAGGCAAAAATTCCTTCAGCCAGGAGTTTAGACGAGATTGCAATGGATTTGACAGATACAGGAACACAAAGGGCCTCCAAGCTGGTGACACTGGAGGGGAAAAGTCAGTTCATCATGGCAAGCAATGGCAGTTTAATCTCCTCAGGTAACATCTTGGGATTAGAGAACATGCAAGCCATCTTTATTTTGTTTGTTTTTTTGGTCATAAACCACTTCTAAATTCATCTTTTAGTCCATTATTTTGGGAATAAATAAGTATGTCAATAAATATGTATGCAACAACTTTGAATAAAATTTTAAGGCTAATTTTTTAAAGAATATGTAGAAAGTCAAATTACAAATAGCTGGTGCGTGTAATATGAGATGCAAGGATGGTGAGTACCTAGGTGTGGCTTGAAAGAACATTTTCCACAGCAGCTGCTTTTTCCAGCATTTAGTTTTTGATACAGATTGTCTAATTCTCCGTGCAATATAAAATGCTATACAAACATGATTACAAGCACACCCCTCAAATGTGATAGCTTCCCCTAAGCCCTTCCTCTGTAAAAATTCTGGAATCTCTTATCATTAAGTGTATGTAACTTTACTAAAATGATTCGTCCCATCTAAATCTCACTGTCAATTTGTGACTCTGAAGCATGACCTTCCTTCACACAGATTTTTCTTTTCCTTGCTTGCTTACTTTGTAAAAGAACACTTGAAACAACTCTTCAAGGACCATCTTACCTTCTCTTCTGCTCAGAAAAATGAAATTTTTCCTTGGGTGTGTCTGGGTCGTTAAGCATTTTATCATTACCCCCAAAATGACTGAGCCAGGATGCAAAAAGGCACATTTTGTTACCAGGTTCTGTTTGATGCCCAGAAGAATGAGAAAATGTTTTCCAGTTTCCTTTTATTATGTTGAGAAACAAGGAGAAAAGAAATAAACTACCATTTAATAGCAGCTTTAGCTTAAAAATCCTTTGTCCCTTAGAAAGGAAGGAAATATCCCTTATATAAACCTTCCCTGCCCTTTCCTCATCCCCTAGGTTCTCAAGACTCAGAAGTTAGTGAGGAGCAAAAGAGAGAAAAAATCCTTGAACTAAAGAAGAAGGAGAAACTATTACAAGAAAAACTTCTGAAAAAAGTTGAAGAACTTAAGAAGATCTGTTTGCGAGAGGCTGTGAGTCTGCTTTTTTGGGCTCATCAAATTGTGCTTGACAACTTTGGCCAGTGTCAATTATCTGCTCTGATTCTGTCCTGTTTTACAGGAGCTCACAGGCAAAATGCCAAAGGAGTATCCCCTGAACATAGGTGAGAAGCCTCCTCAGGTCAGAAGACGTGTGGGTACTGCGTTCAAATTAGATGACAACTTGCTGCCGAGTGAAGAGGTACGAACAATGCCTCTGAGCCTTTCAATTAATCGTAAGACAGGAAAGCTGTCTGAGTGTAGCGGACTTTTTCCTTTGGTTTTTGAGTCTCTGCTGTATGTTATCTCACCAGTACAGATGAATCGTGTAGACCAAATTGAACTCTTTCTTTCATGCCTACTCCAGTCAAAATTGAGTTATTTCTCGCTACTTTACTCCCCAAATCATACACAGGCATTCAGTGAACTCCAAATGTTTCTCATTTGAGAGTCAGTATTATAAGAATTAAGAACACCACCATTAGGTTTGTTTACTTAAAACTAAATAATAGCCTTTGTCAAATAGTTTAGCCTCTCTAAAGTCTCATTTCTCAGGCCTCAGTTTTCCTCATCTGTAAAATGGGGGTAATGATTGGACTTCCCTCCAAGGGATCCAATGAGTATTAAATGAGATAATACATGCACAGCACTGAGCTACAATCAAGTTAAAATATTTGTTAGCCAATATAGAATGTATAATACTTTCTCATTTACATGTCACCAGCCGATATGACCATATCTGTGTTTCTTGTAGAAATTTGACCATCTTAGCTTTAGAAAATTGTATCTGTTTTCATCTTTGGAAATCTTTGCTATTTATTGAGTGCTCACTGTGTACCCATCTCTGAGCTAAGCAATGTACATATATTATCTCATTTAATCCTCATCCTACTTTCATAAGGTAGGTGTTATCTTCATTTTACAAATGAAAAAAACTGAAGCATTAAAAGATGAAGCTGTTTATCCAGGGTCATGCAACCAGAAATTACCAGGAAGAAGATCAAACCCAAATTTATCTGTCTCTAAAGCTATGCATATGAATATAACCTTCTGCATCCATGAGCTTTGAGTTAAGAATATATCCGTGAAAACTGTGATCTTCTCCCAACCAACTGAATGAATGAAAGGCCATTCCCTTCCTTGAAAAGGGAAGAGGTTTGGACTAATGAGAAGTTCAAGCTAAGATGGGTAAAGGAAAGTGTTTGACAAGGATGTCTATGCAGTAAAACTTGGGAAGATAGTGTTCTCAAAGAACATCTGATTCAAGAAAGTACACGGGAAGTTTTATTACACAATGCATGTAAGAGTTGATCATATGTGTCCATAAAAATAAAACTATCACTGTATAAATGCAGGATCCTGCTTTGCAAGAACTGGAGAGTAATTTTCTAATACAACAAAAGCTGGTGGAAGCTGCAAAGAAACTTGCCAATGAGCCAGACCTTTGTAAAACTGTGAAGAAAAAGCGAAAGCAAGATTACACAGATGCGATGAAAAAGCTTCAGGAGATTGAAAATGCAATAAACGAATACCGAATTAGGTGTGGAAAGAAACCCAGCCAGAAAGCAACAGTGTTACCAGGTTAGTAATAAGTAAGGGTTTTTTTTTGAGTCCTCTACTCAGTACTTAATGATATGTAGCATTTGCAAACCAGTTACCAGTTAATTTGATGAGAGACAGAAGGAAAAACCAGGTGTTCAAAACTAAGTTTTCTTTTTTATTTGGAGACAGAGTTTCACTCTTGTTGCCCAGGCTGGAGTGCAATGGGGCAATCTCGGCTCACTGCAACCTCCACCTCCCGGGTTCAAGTGATTGTCCTGCCTCAGCCTCCCAAGTAGCTGGGGTTATAAGCATGCGCCACCACACCCAGCTAATTTTGTATTTTTGGTAGAGACAGGGTTTCACCATCTTGGTCAGGCTGGTCTCAAACTCCTGATCTCAGGTGATCCACCGTCCTCAGCCTCGCAAAGTGCTGGGATTACAGGCATGAGCCACTGCGCCTGACAAACTAAGTTTCTTAGGATAAAAATTGTTTGGAATTTCAGTTTTATAAGTATGTAAACTTGATTTAAAATTTCTGTGATTTATGAAGGCTATTTAAAGATATGGGCAGCATGAGCACGGCACCCCACACCTATAATCCCAGCACTTTGGGAGGCTGAGGTGACCGGATCCCTTGAGCTAAGGAGTTTGAGACCACCCTGGGAAGCATGGTGAAACACCTTCTCTTCAAAAAATATTTTAAAAATTAGCCAGGCATGGTGGTGCATACCTGCAGTCCCAGCCACATGGGAGGCTGAAATGGGAGGATCATTTGAGCCCAGGCAATCGAGGCTGCAGTGAACTATGATTGCACCACTGCACTCCAGCATGGGTGACAGGGCAAGACCCTGTCTCAAAAAAAAAAAAAAAAGTGAACAAAATTAAAAAATAAAGATAAGGGCAAATGGTCATGATATAACATGAAATGCAGAAAAGCCAGATATAAAATTGTTACCACAACATGATCCCAATTTTTTAGAAATATGCACATGCAAAGACTGGCCAAGAAATATTTCAAAATACTAACAGTTGTGGGATTTCAAGTAACTTAATTTTCTTCTTAATATTATTCTGTATTTTCCAAGTTCTCAACATTATGTATTTATGACTTTCATTTTCAGAAAAAAAGTAAACTGAGAAATCCCAGGTAGATTTAAAGTCCCATTGACCTTACATGTTTATTGGCATGGTTTTCAGCCTGGTGATTGAAATATGATTGTATTTCTTTGATTCTAAGACATTTTTTCCTTTACATTTTAACATCTATGAAATTGGGATAGTTTTGGGTTTTTTTGTTTGTCTGTTTTTGTTTTTGTTTTTTTGAGACAGGATCTCTCTGTGGCCCAAGCTGGAGTGCAGTGGTACCATCAAAGCTCACTGCAGCCTCGACTTCCTGGGCTCAGGTGATCCTCCTACCTCAGCCTCCCTAGCAGCTGGGACTATAGGCACGCACCACCATGCCCGGCTAATGTTTTGTAGACACGGGGTTTCACCATGTTGCCCAGGCTGGTCTCAAACTCCTGAGCTCAAGCAGTCCTCCCACCTCAGCCTCCCAAACTGCCAGGATTGCAGGTGTGAGCCACCACGCCCAGCCTTGGGATAGTTCTTAACACACTAGATGGTGTATTACAGTCATATTTGGCAGTACCTTTTAAATTATTTTTTGCTGGTACTTAAAATATGTATCTTAGATTTGATGAAATAAGGTGAGTGAGTTTAGAATATAATTGGGTGTAGAGCATATGATTTACAAAGCAGACATGGCTTTTGGAAAGGGAATGTACAGCATCAACACACAAGTGTTAGTCCACTACAGCTGGTGAATGTAGAGTAGCTTTGGTTGAATGTGAAATCCAGGTGGCCTTTGGGGTGGTTAATTTCTGGACCTACAGATATGGGTGATTAGCATTGTGCTTAACTTCATGGCCATTTGCTACGACCCATTCATCCTCAAACTGTGCAAAATTCAAATGTTCTCCTTTACAGTGAAAGTATGCCTAACAGCTGACTATACTGGCACCTTGCCTTTAAGCTCCACTGTGTGTCTAATAGAGATAGTTCACTTGTCTCTGTTACAGATTAACATTAGAGATTGGTTGGAGAGCTTCCCTTCATAATGGTTTTGAAGTTTACATTGAAGGATTATATTTGCCTAGAACCTCGTGCCAAAACACTCAACTGAATATGGAATGATTTGCAAATGCAGATCAACACATCTGAGATACTTCTCTTTACTGAATACATTTTTTTGTTTGTTTTTATTTTTTGTTTTTTTTTTCTTTTGAGACAGAGCTCTCTCTGCTGCCCAGGTTGGAGTGCGGTGGCATGATCTCAGCTCACTGCAACCTCCACCTCCCAGGTTCAAGCAATTCTCCTGCCTCAGCCTCCCAAATAGCTGTGATTACAGGCATGCACCACCATTCTTGGCTAATTTTTGTATTTTTAGTAGAGACAGGATTTCACTATGTTGGCCAGGCTGGTCTCAAATTCCTGACACTCAAGTGATCTGCCAACCTCGGCCTCTCAAAGTGCTGAGATTACAGGCGTGAGGCACTGCCCCTGGCCACGTTATTTAACATTTGAGGGATACCAGCAATAGTCAGAGTGTTATGGCCATTGCCAACCAGAACGCAGTGTCTAGTTAACTAAAGATTTAAGTCTAGCTAACATTTACTGAGCATTTGTCATGTAATGCTGGGAGCTGGGCTAGGGGCTTTACATCCGTTATTCTAACGCCTCACCCCAGCACTACGTGATACGTACTGTTGTTATCCCCATCGTGGGGTTGAGCCAGGTGATACTTAGAGATTAAGTAATTTGCCCAAGGCCTCATAGTCGACAAATGGCAAAACCAAGACTTAAACCTAATTCAGTGGTTCTCAACCAGGGAGGCTGGAAATCCTATAATGCACAGGACAGCTCCCCAGGACAAAGGATTATCCAGTTCAAAATGTCAGTAGTGCCACTGTTGAAAAACCTGTTGAAAAGCTTGGCCAGTCATAATGGTTCACACCTTTAATCCCAGTACTTTGGGAGGCCTAGGTAGGCAGGTCACTTGAGCCCAGGAGTTCAAGACCAGCCTGGCCAAATGGTGATACCTTATCTTTATTGAAAATCCAAAAAATTAGCCAGGCGTGGTGCTGCATATCTGTAATCTCAGCTACTCAGGAGGCTGAGTCGGGGGAGGATTGCTTAAGCCCAGGAGGTTGAGGCTGCAGTGAGCCACAATCGCAGCATTGCACTCCAGCCTGGGCAACAGAATGAGACCCTGTCCCAAAAACAAACAAGAAAAAAAAAAAAAAAGAAAGAAAAGACCCTTTCTTTCCGGGAGGGGTCAAAAGCCAAGTTATATTAAGAGTAGATTCTCAAATGAGGATTCAAATGTGTTTTATTTAACATTTAGCATTTATGATAAGAATGGCATAATTTTTCTTTCCAGTTTGTTGGTCGTAAGCACTAAATATGTAGGTAAAGTTTTGTTCCAGTGTAGAAGAAACACCGAAAACTAGTCTAAAACCAGCACTCCCTTGAAGTCTGTTCCATTTTAAGAAATAATCTAATATTTGTACAATATGTAAAATGTTTTGATTTTTGTTAGTATATGAGTCAGTTCTTACTACGGTAGTTAATTATTCTCAATGCGCTGTAATTAATTACATTTATTTAAATGAAAATAAAATGCACTGCATTGAAAATTGTTTCTCTAAGCCCCTCTAATTATATAAATGCACAATTATACTAAAGGCAGTTATTTTTATTCACAGAAGACATAATCCCCTCAGAGAGTAGCTCTTTGTCTGACACCACCACCTATGATGATCGTAAGTGGCTCTTCCTTTTTTGGTTTAAAAATGTTAGATATTCTGAAATAATTAAGATAATTTTCTTAGTTAAGTAAGGCCTATTTGTTTTTCTTTTGAGAAAAAGTAGAATAAACTAACTTACATTTTTGCAAAATGGTTGGGAAAGGAAGTGTATGATTAACACCTACTCAGGTTAACTCAGCATTAATAACAGCACCGCAAAAATCACATGACCTCAGGAAATCAGAATGCCCTCAAAGGAGTATCTGAGTCTCTCAGTAAGGACTTTAAGGCTCTCTAAAGTGTTTCTTAACTTTTTATTTTGAAGTAAACATAGACTCATGGAGAGTTGTATAACTAATACAAAGATTCCTTCACCCAGCTTTTCCCAATGGTGACATCTTATATATCTGGAGTCCAATATCAAAACCAGGATATTAGATTGTACACATTATCACTGTATTCATCACAATATGAAATAAAATCATTGTATGTTTTACAATATGAAATAAACTTTCATGTTCTAGCTAAAGGAAAGTTTATTTTACTTAGGAAGAAGGGCACAGTTAGACATTGGGCTACCTGTCATTTTGTTGTTTCATAGAGGCAGGCTGTATTGATTGTAATGGCCTGTATTTGTTCAATACATTTCTTTTCTCTCTTTTTTTTTTTTTTTTTTTTTGAGAGGGAGTTTCGCTCTTGTTGCCCAGGCTAGAGTGCAATGGTGCGATCTCAGCTCACTGCAACCTCCGCCTCCCAGGTTCAAGCAGTTCTCCTGCCTCAGCCTCCCGAGTAGCTGGGATTACAGGCGTTAGGCACCACTCCCAGCTAATTTTTATATTTTTAGTAGAGATGGGGTTTCACCATATTGGTCAGGCTAGTCTCGAACTCCTGACCTCAGGTGATCTGCCTGCCTCAGCCTCCCAAAGTGCCAGGATTACAGGCGTGAGCTACCGCGCCCAGCCGTTCAATACAGTTCATTATAGAATGGGTTTACTATCAACTAATAGAGTGTTTCTTTGTCATCACTTGTACTTAATCATGACTGAGTTGGCAGTCTCTGTGGTATGACTTGAAGAATTCCAGGAAACCACACCCCCACTGCTTTATCTTCTCCAAGTTTTATGGTGCATAAAATTTCACCACTGCAGAATTCTTCATGTGAGCTGATGTTTGGTCATGCTTGCCATCCCTCTTTGAAAATGTAAATATCAGTGGGAAACATAACAAGCCTCTAATAATGCAGCATAAGTCAGTTTCCTTACTTTCAATGACAGGATAAGCCTTTGGCCAAAGAGGCCTAAAAACTTTAAAAGTAAAGGAGAACAAAAATGATCCAGGCCAACTTCCCCTTGGTTCACACTGGGGGTTTTCTTTAATATAGCTTTTTAAAAGCTGCAGTATTACCCATTCTCCTTGAGTGATTTACTCACTCAGAGTGACACCTGTTGAATTTGGCAAAAGATGGTTCAGGTCCCAGAAGAGTGTTCAGTAATTTCATTTTTGCTGGTGTATAAAATATAAAAATTAACTTCTTGAAAGAGTTATGTTCTTCTAAAAATATCGTCTTTGGAAGAACACTTTGTTCACTAAATCTTCTAATTTCTTTTTTGAGGTGTTGGCAAGATATTTATTTACCTATTAATTTGCCTACTTATTTTTTCATTCACCCATTTACTTATTATAGCCAGTGACGCCTTCACTCTTCCTGGGCAGCGATCAAGTTCAGTACCTCATTCTCCAAGAATTCTTCCTCCCAAGTCTCTTGGTATTGAGCGAATCCATTTCAGAAAGTCGTCCATCAATGAACAGTTTGTGGATACCAGGCAGTCCAGGTGAGAGGTCATATCATCAGTAAGGTTAATGCCTCACAGCTAGAAAATTTTTCCTCCAAAATGCAATGTATGGTTGATACATTTTCACATGTTTTTATTTATCCTTCCAAAAGATGTTATCTTGTAAAACTGGGGCATAGAAACTAACCCAGTTATTTGTTGTTCACAGCAAATGAATATACATATATATATATATATTTTTTTTTTTTTTTTTTTTTTTTTGAGGTGGAGTTTCGCTCTTGTTGCCCAGGCTGGAGTACAATGGTGTGATCTCCAGCTACTGCAACCTCCGCCTCCTGGGTTCAAGCAATTCTCCTGCCTCAGCCTCCCAAGCAGCTGGGATTACAGGCCACCACACCCAGCTAATTTTGTATTTTTAGGAGAGACGGGGTTTCTCCATGTTGGTCCGGGTGGTCTCAAACTCCCAACCTCAGGTGATCTGCCTGCCTCGGCCTCCCAAAGTGCTGGGATTACAAGGTTGAGCCACTGCATCTGGCTGAAAATGTTTTTAAGAAGTCTTTTAAAATGCATTTGACCATTTCCTTGACTTTAAAGTCTATTTGATCTATATTAACTTATAGGGACATTAATTATCATCTGGATTTAGACATAGTGTCCACAGTTCAGTTTCATAGTCACTGGTCTAAGGAAATTGTCATTAAAGTCCACTCTGCCAAACCAAGTAGCAGGACTGATTTCCAGTCTGCAAATAAACATGGGACTTAAAGTCATAATCTGTAAAATAGATAATCCAAGCATTTTCTCAAATATCTCAGGTGAATATTATCAGGGCAATGAGACCAGGTTTTAGAAACATGACAGGCCAGTGGTTCCCAGAATCTGGCTGTATGGATCAATCTTTAAAAAGCAAACAAACAGTTACCAGCTGTTTGCTTTGCCTAAAAAGAAATTTTCAAACAGGCTGAGTGTGGCAGCTCACACCTATAATCCCAGCACTTTGGGAGGCCAAGGTGGGAGGATCACTTGAGCTCAAGAGTTGGAGACCAGTCTGGGCAACCTAATGAAGCCCCATCTCTACAAATTTTATAGACAGAGTCTCTTTGTGTCGCTCAGGCCTGGAGTACAGTGGTGCAATCTCAGCTCACTGCAACCCCTGCCTCTTGGGTTCAAGCAATTCTCCCACCTCAGCCTCCCAAGTAGCTGGAATTACAGGCACGCGCCATCATGCCCAGCTAATTTTTGTACTTTTAGTAGAGACAGGGTCTCACCATGTTGGCCAGGCTGGTCTTGAACTCCTGACCTCAGGTGATCCACCCGCCTCAGTCTCCCAAAGTGCTTGGATTACAGGCATGAGCCAGTGTGCCTGGCCCAAAATTTCTTTTTTAATTAGCCAGACATGGTGTTGCATACCTGTAGTCCTAGCTACTTGGGAGACTGAGGCAGGAGGATTGCTTGAGCCCAGGATTTCACGATTGAAGTGAACTATGATCGTGTCACTCCACCCCAGCCCGGGCAACAGAGCAAGATGCTGTCTCAAAAAAAAAAAAAAAGAAAAAGAAAAAAAAAAGAAATGTTCAAAAAAATAGCACCACGAATCCATGAAAGAAATGACATTTTGATATAAAAAATATATTCACTATCATTGTTGTAGTAATACTAATTGAATGAAGTTAACATTTCACTTAATGTAATGTTAATTTCATTTTATATTAATTTCATATAACATTTCTATTGAGCACTTACTTTTTTTTTTTTTTTTTTGGAGACAGAGTCTCGCTCTGTCGCCCAGGCTGGAGTGCAGTGGTCCCATCTTGGCTCACTGCAACTTTCACCTTTCAGGTTCAAGCGATTCTCCCCCCTCAGCCTTCCAAGTAGCTGGGACTACAGATGCCCGCCACCACACCCGGCAAATTTTTGTATTTTTAGTAGAGCTAGAGTTTCGCCATGTTGGCCAGGCTGGTCTTGAACTCCTGACCTCAGGTGATCCGCCCACTTCGGCCTCCCAAAGTGCTAGGATTACAGGCATGAGTCACTACACCTGGCTGCTATTGAGTACTTACTGTGTCCCAGATACTGTTTATGTTTTTTCTATGTAATTTATTAACGAACTTAATCTTCACAACAACCCTGATAGTGTTACTACTGTCATTACCCTTTACAGATAAGCACACTGAGGGCCAGGGACCATGAATAACTTCTTTGGGTTCGTCAACTAGTGAACCTGGGAATCAAGGTTTGAATCTAGGTAGCCTAGAACTTGGCAGGATCCAAAGCTTGTGATCTGATTTCAGTGAACATGTTATACCGCATCTCAGCAAAGATGGGGAAGTATTTGCTCTACAAGGGCCAAAAATAAAAATTTAAAAAATTTAAATAAAGGAAATTATTCTCAAAATCAAGGTAGATTATTAGATTATTCAAGTTGGATAAATTGTGACTTATGAAAATATAACCTACACATTGTTATGTTTCTTTTTTTTTTTTGAGATGGAGTCTCACTCTGCCACCCAGGCTGGAGTGCAGTGGTACCATCTCAGCTCACTGCAAGCTCCGCCTCCCAGGTTCACGCTATTCTTCTGCCTCAACCTCCCGAGTAGCTGGGACTACAGGTGCCCGCCACCACACCTGGCTAATTTTTTTGTATTTTTAGTAGAGACGGTGTTTCATATTAGCCAGGATGGTCTTGATCTCCTGACCTCGTGATCCACCCATCTCGGCCTCCCAAAGTGCTGTGATTACAGGCATGAGCCACCGCGCCAGGCCGCATTGTTATATTTCTAATTTATTAAAGAGCAGTGAAATCTTTATCACATATCAGCCCCAGTTTGTGGATTAGCATTTAGGAACTTTTGCCTGAAATGGTAAGAGATCCAAGGAGCTACAGCCGTGCTAGCCAATTTAATTAAAAGTAAATAAAATTTAAAATTTGGTTCCTCAGTCATGCTAGCCACAATTCAAATGCTCAGCAGTCACATGTGGCTAGTGGCTATCATACTGGTCAGAACAGACCCAGAACATTTTTGTCATTGCAGAAAGTCCTATTGGATAACATGAGACAAGTGTGCTTCTTATGCTACGGAAAACAAAGCTATTTCAGCAAAAGGAAGAATTATAGCTGGGAATCATTGTCTTAAAAATTATTATACCCACATCTCCAGTCACTTAAGATGGATTTGCTCTTTTATCCAGCAATTTCACTTAGGAATTTTACTACTGAATTAACTAACTACATGTAGGATGCTCATTACAGCATTGCTTACACTAGTGGCAAATTGAAAACAAACCACATGTTCAACTAGCGGATTATTTAAATAAATTATGGTAAATCCATACAATAAAATGCTATGCAGTCATTAAAATAACACTAGACAAATATTAAGCAACATAAAATGTTAGGTACAACTTAACTTTTTAAAAAGTGAGTGTTGAAAAAGAATATATAGTAAATCTCATGTTTTGTTAAAAAATAAATGTGTATGTTTACATATAGATACATGCTTATAAGTTTATGGGCTTAGGAAAAATAATCTGAAAACATTTAATGTTGCCTGGCTATGTAAAAGGTATCAGATTATACAGGCGGCAGCTCTTTGGGAGACTGAGGCGGGCAGATTACTTGAGGTCAGGAGTTAGAAAACAGCCTGGCCAACATGGTGAAACCCCATCTCTACTAAAAATACAAAAAAAAAAAAAAAAAAAAAAAAAAGATTAGCCAGGCATGGTGGTGCACACCTGTAATTCCAGCTACTTGGGAGGCTGAGGTGGGAGGATCACTTGAACCCAGGAGCTGGAGGTTGCAGTGAGCTGAGATTGTGCCACTCTCCTCAAGCCTGGATGACAGAGTGAGACTCCATCTAAAAAAAAGATTATAGACATTTAAATTTTTCTTTTTATCTGTATTTTTAAAGTTTTCCTAATGAACTTAGACTTGCTTTTGCAGTAAGTAAAATTTGATCAAAATTATTTTTAGTTAAAAAAAATTAACTTCAGGCTGGGCGCGGTGGCTCACGCCTGTAATCCCAGCACTTTGGGAGGCTGAGGTGGGCAGATCACAAGGTCAGGAGATCGAGACCATCCTGGCTAACAAGGTGAAACCCTGTCTCTACTAAAACTACAAAAAATTAGCCGGGCATGGTGGCAGGCGCCTGTGGTCCCAGCTACTCGGGAGGCTGAGGCAGAAGAATGGCGTGAACCTGGGAGGCGGAGCTTGCAGTGAGCCAAGATCGCGCCACTGCACTCCAGCCTGGGCGACAGAGCAAGAATCAGTCTCAAAAAAAAAAAAAAAAATTCAAATTGTGTTGTCACTGTGCTGGAAAGTAGACATAGTGATTTAAAGCTGTTGTTCTTAGTCCAGGGACCAGCAAACAACAGCCCAGTGGCCAAATCCATCCTGCTGCCTGTTTTTGTGTAGCCTGTGAGCTAAGAATGATTTTTATATTTTTAGGTAGCTGGTGGTGGGGGGATCAAAAGCAATAATATTTTACAACCTGTAAAAATGATATGAAATTTAACATCCATAGGTCATTTTCTTGGAACACAGCCACACCCATTCTCTTACATATTATCCATGGCTGCTTTTGCACTGAAAGGGCAGAGCTGAGTAGTCGCTCTAGAGACCATCTGGCCCACAAAGCCAAAAACTATTTAGTATTCTAAACTGTTTACAAAAAAGGAGTTTGCTGAATTATACATCCATCCCTGTTCACCACCAACAGTTGATCATCTAAGGACTGTTTTGAATGTTCAGGTGCCTACATAAACAGCTCTAGTTGCTTTGAGTCTTTTTATTCAGTGTACTCTTTATTAAAAGTCCTTTTTTTCCCTACATATTTGTGACTCAGAAAGTCAGACCATATATGCTCCCACTGTTTTAGCGAGTTTTCTTTGTGGTTTAGTGAACCACAAAGACACCCTTCCTATCTTTCTCCCTATTTTCCCTTTCCTTGGGCTTCTAGTAAGTTTCGTATCTGCTTATAACAAGTTTGCCAGAGATGTTGAGAGACTCATCATTTCCTGAATTCTTCTTTTTATCATCACAGAGAAATGCTGTCGACACACAGCAGTCCTTACAAAACTCTGGAGAGGCGGCCCCAGGGAGGACGAAGCATGCCCACCACACCGGTTCTTACCCGAAACGCCTACAGCAGCAGCCACTTGGAGTAAGAGAGCTTCTTTCTCATTGCTTTAGCTGTGTTGATTTTTGCTTTGAGGTTCTGTCTTGCTTTGTTGTGTTTTTTAATCATTTCAAGTGACTTTCTGTAGCAGGACCTTGTTTTATGGTTTTACACTTTCTGCTAACTTATGGTTTCAAATATGTTGGCAAAGAAATGTATTTGATTTGTTCAAATATACATTAGATTTTTAGTACCTTAATTTCCCCAGTCACATATTACCATTCATTATTCAATGGTGAGGATGAAGTTAGTAACAATAGCAACATTTTGAAACGTTTGTGAGTGCTGTGTTAAATGTTTTATATGCACTGGATTATTTAGTCCCTACAGCAAGCCTTTTGTGAGGTAGATATTATATATTGTTTTCATCCTCATCTTACAAAGGAGGAAGCAAGATTCAGAGAGGTTAAATATCTGGCCTGAGCTCATACAGCTGGGAAATAGCAGTGCCATGACTCAGCCCAGCCACCTCTGACCTCCACTCGAATGTACCATATCTTCATATCCCCTAGGAAGACAGGACCCTCCAAAGACACTTTGGTTTTTTTTTGTTTTTGTTTTTGTTTTTGTTTTCCAGGCTCTGATGCAAACTGTGCATCCTCAGTCTATGTCTTTCCCTACCCTCAAGGAAGGATTTGGCTTGCGCAACTAACAGAACCTGGTTCTTTTCTCATTTTGACCATGGTCAAAATGAACCTACGTGTGAGCCAATAGATTTGGAGAACAATGGATTCTGTTGTGCAGTCAGCTTTGGCAACTCAAAGTCCTATTGTAATTCACGAGCTATTCAGTCATTCAGCATGCTATTCTTTTTTCCTGTTTGGGTCCTCCTTTTCTTCTTGGTGTTGAGAAGTTTGCCTTTCTCCTCTTTCAGACCTGAATCTTCATCTCAGCACTGCCGCCAGCGGAGTGGAAGCCTGGAGTCCCAGTCCCACTTGCTCTCCGAGATGGACAGTGATAAGCCATTTTTCTCCCTCTCCAAATCCCAAAGAAGCAGCAGCACAGAAATCCTCGACGACGGGTCTTCTTATACAAGCCAATCAAGCACAGAGTATTACTGTGTGACACCAGTTACCGGCCCCTATTACACCACCCAGACCCTGGACACTCGCACCAGGGGTCGGAGGAGGTCAAAGAAACGGAATGTTTCTACTTCAAACTCAGGAAGCATGCCCAACCTAGCACAAAAAGATAGTTTGAGGAATGGTGTCTACTCAAAGAGTCAGGAGCCACCGTCTTCCAGTTACTACATTGCCGGGTACACACCCTATGCAGAGTGTGACTTTTATTACAGTGGTGGTTATGTCTATGAGAATGACACCGAGGGACAGTATAGTGTCAACCCTTCCTACCGGTCCTCAGCCCACTATGGATATGAGCGCCAGAGGGACTACAGCAGATCCTTTCACGAAGATGAGGTCGACCGGGTACCCCATAACCCATATGCAACTCTCCGGCTGCCAAGGAAGGCTGCTGCAAAGTCGGAGCACATCACCAAAAACATCCACAAGGCCTTAGTTGCCGAGCACTTGCGTGGCTGGTACCAGCGGGCCTCTGGGCAGAAGGATCAGGGACACAGCCCGCAGACCAGCTTTGACTCAGACAGGGGATCACAGAGATGCCTGGGGTTTGCGGGGCTGCAAGTACCTTGTTCTCCAAGCAGTCGTGCATCCTCGTACTCTTCAGGTGAGAATACTGTAAAAACACGCGACACCTGGATTCTATTTACATCGTGTTTCCTGCCCACCCAAAACCGCCTCACGGATCATGAGACCGGTACTCAAGATCAAAAGTGGGGCAACCATTCGGTGGAACCCCACAATAAGAATTTCCAACTTAAAAACAGTTCTTTCCAGCTCTCCAAAGAACTCAGTACACGAGTCTAATTAAGCAAATTGTAGATTCAAATCCAGCAAACATTGATTGAGCACGTACTCTCTGTGCTGCCCTGTTTTAGGGTTTTTTGTTTTTTGTTTTTTGTTTTTTTTAAGATGGAGTCTCGCTCTGTCGCCTAGGCTGGAATGTGTTAGGGGTTTCACTTGCTTTGTCTTTTTAGGATTTATGTTGACAGGCACATCTCTTAAATGTGTTCACGTCATTGAGGCTTGGTATTTTAAAAAAATAAACCCTCAGTTAAGCAGAAAACATTAGAATTATACATCCATCCTTTTTCACCACCAAGATTCGATCATCTAAGGACTGCTTTGAATGCAAGCCTGGGATTATGCAGGTACTTAGGCAAGTGCCTGCATAAGGCTCGTAAGAATCCTGATAGGAGCTGGCATTGATTAAGCACTGTTCTAAGTAATTTGCTTTTTTTTTTTTTTTTTGTAGAAACAGGGAGGCTTAGGTTGGGTCTTGCTATGTTGCCCAGGCTGGTCTCAAACTCCTGGCCTCCAGCAACCCTCCTGCCTTGGCCTCCCGAAGTGTTGGGATTACGTGCGAGAGCCACAGTGCCTGGCCATGCATATTGTAATTCAGTATTCATATATACCTATGTTATGGTTGACTTAAGGGATTTTCAAAGATAATTTTGATTAGAGATGTTTCCTTTATACTCTTGATGTTGACTTTGGCCCCTAACTCTGCTAACATTTGCGGAGGACTTCCTGCCTACTCCCAGTTGTGCTAGGTACTTTAAGTAGAGAAATAGAAGATAGGGGAGGCTCTGTGTATGGTTTTATTTATTCAGCAAATGAGCAGCCACATTGAAGATGTGGAGGACCCATTGTTGAACTACTTCCTGGCCACGATGAGCTCAGAGTCAGCAGCCAGAGGAATGTTTAAAAATTAAGCAATTTTAAAACTCTAAGAAATGAATGAATTCTCAAACTGCCAGAAAACCTGTAGGTCATGAGTCTCACCTTCTCCCTTATTAACATGACACCTTAGTGAGACATAGTGTAAGGATTCCTGAGTCATTGTATAATAGTCAAGTGAAAACTACACCTTTAAAAATTTCATGTACTTGTTGACGAGGCGTTTCCATGGAGATTTCTATTTGGGTTCAAGTTCTCTCCTATTTGTGCAGGACTTTGGACTTCCACTAGGGCTGTCCCATCTATTACCACATCTAACATATGAAAGGGCTTCTGTAATTATTTCTTATTTATGGCTCTGACCTAGAAAACACCTTTCTTCCTCTTAAAGTTCAAGATGTGAGAAACTTTCACAGGTCAAACCTGGGCAGGATAGGCAGAGTACTACAAGGGAAAAACCAGACAAGGAGGGCTGAGATGCATGTGGATGGTCACTACGGCACAGGGCTGGGGTGGTGCCTGGGGGAAGCAGGTGTAACTGAGGAAGTTCTCAACATTCCTGGCTGCTAGCTTAGTGAAGGTGAGATGGAGGTAAAGCTTCCTGTTTCAGACCTGGTGTGAGCCTTGCTGACACCAGCAAGATGTGGCCCCACAGACCAAAAGGCATCACTCTTTAAAGAACTACAGGGATGGAATCAGTACTCCCAGAATTCCCTGCTGGAATTCCCATCATTTCTGTCTCCACTTTATAACTGCAGAAATGTATTACAACAGGCAGGCGTCATTCTCATGGAGGGATAAATTTCCAGTTATTTGCCAGATTAGTCCTGGCATTGTAGTCCCTTCCAGCCACCTGAAGGATCTCTCAGTGACTCAGTTTTAGTAATGACAACTACCATTTGTTGGCAGCTTACTAGATGCCACGCACATTCAGAACATTACATGCACTCTCCTATTTAATGTATGCAACAGTTCTATATAGTGATTGCTATTGTTATGCTTATTGTTATCACCCTAATTTTGCAGCTTAGGCAACTCTGGCTACAGAGTTTAAATAACCCAAGTTCCAAAGCTACTAAGTGGTGGGATGGGGATTCTGGGGATTCTATCCTAGCTCAGCTCCTTTTTTTTTTTTCTTTTTTAAAAAGATGGTCTCAGTCTGTCACCCACATTGGAGTGCAGTGATGTTATTATACCTCACTCAGTCTCAAACTCCTTGGCTTAATGCAATCCTCCCTACTCAGCCTCCCAAGTAGCTAGGACTACAAGTACACACCACCATGCCTGGCTAATTTTATTCTTTTGTAGAAACTGGGCTCTGTTTCCCAGGCTGGCCTCTAACCCCTAGCTGCAAGTGATCTTCCCACCTCAGCCTCCCAAAGTGCTGGGATTACAACCATGAGCCATCACACCCAGCCCCACAGCTCTAACATCTTAACCACCAAGGCTTAGAGCCTCTGATTTCAGTTTGGAAATGGCTTGGAACCTCAAACTCAGAGTGTTACGTCTGTTAGTCAACACCTCATGACATCCAGGGCCACAGATGAGTTTTGAAATGTGCTTGTCCCATAGTGATCACAGGCACTTTGTGTGTATGAGAGAGAAGAGGAGTAGGTCTGAAGCCAGAAACAGGAAATGGAAAAAGAGCAGTGCTGGTTTTTGAGTCTTGGGCAAGCATCATGGCGTTGTGGTTACCTTGTCCATCCTAGGCGTGGAGCAGAACTGGTTTTATAGAGAGGACAACAAACGCCCAGTGATGAGGCATTTGTTGGGCTTCGCTCCCAAATTATGTCCTTGTCTTGTTCCAGTTCAGTTCCTCTGTAGAACTAAATCCCTTCTTCCTGAATTCCTTCCTGTGCTACTTACCACCTCGCCTCTTCCCCCAATCCACACCCCAACACATACACACTTTTTTTTTTAAGACAAAAAATAGCCTTGATCTTGCTAGTGGCCAGTGTTGTCTTTGGCTGAGGAATAGTCAAGTCTCAATAAGTCAACTTATACGGAACACATTTCCTCCAAGGCCTCTGACAAACTCAGACTCATCATCTTACCTTTATAACACCATAGTGTGAATGGGAAGATTCTCGCAAT
Source organism: Pongo pygmaeus (assembly GCF_028885625.2). Lineage (NCBI taxonomy): Eukaryota > Metazoa > Chordata > Mammalia > Primates > Hominidae > Pongo > Pongo pygmaeus. The sequence continues at coordinate 84,228,891 of NC_085930.1, forward strand.
ATATGAGAATTGTTTTCTTGCTTGTCTTTTCAGTTATTTTTAAAATTATTTATGTGTTATTATTATTTTCTTTCTTTGGATAGGATCTCACTTGGTGGCCCAGGCTGTAGTGCAGTGGTGCAAACATGGCTCACCGTAGCCTTGACTTCCCAGGCTTGAGTGATCCTCCCACCTCAGCTTCCCAAGTTGCTGGGACTACAGGTGTGCACCACCATGCCAGGCTAATTTTTGTATTTTTTGCAGAGATGGGGTTTCGCCATGTTGATGAGGCTAGCCTTGAACTCCTGGGCTCAAGCGATCCTCCCATCTTGACTTCCCAAAGAGTTGGGATTATAGGCTTGTGCCACTGAGCTGACCTAAAATTATTTTTATTTATTTATTTATTTTGAGACAGAGTCTCACTCTGTCACCAAGGCTGGAGTGCAGTGGTCTGATCTTGGTTCACTGCAACTTAAACTTCATGGGCTCAAGTAATTATCCTGTCTCAGTCTCCTGAGTGGCTGGGATTATAGGCATGCACCACCACGCCCAGCTAATTTTTGTATTTTTTGGTAGAGACAGGGTTTCACCATGTTGGCCAGGCTGGTGTCAAACTCTTAGCTTCAAGTGGTCCTCCCCGCCTTGGCCTCCCAAAGTGCTGGGATTACAGGCATGAGCCACCACACCTAGCCCCAACCTAGATTATTTTTTGAATTGACAAATTTATCTTTCAATTAATCTTATTCTCAATAATAATATTAATAGTTATTTATTGAGTGCTTACTCTGTATCAAGTACAGTGCTAAAGATTTTCATAATTACCTTATTTAATCCTGGCATCATACCTATCCAGAAAATATTATTATCCCTACTCTATAGATGAGGAAACTGAGGCTTAAAGAGGATAAACTACTTGCCTAAGGTCCCATAGCCAGGAAGTCACTAAATTGGAATAGGAACTCTGTTATTTCTACTCTGACAAAGCTGATTGCAATGTACATCTGAATGACCTTAACAATTTTTCACTTTTAATATTTCCATTAATTTTATCTCTTTTTCCATTTTTATTTCCAGTGTCTTCTACAAATGCTTCTGGGAACTGGAGGACCCAGTTAACCATAGGGCTGTCGGATTACGAGACTCCAGCACATTCTTCTTACACCAGCTGCTATGGCAATGTCTATAATCCTTTACCCTCTCCAAGCAGGTGAGGAAGCAATGCTCGAAAATCCTAGGAGCCTGTTCCAGTTCAAAAGAATTCAGGGATCCTAATTTACAAACGTCAGATAATCTAGTTCAAGGGTTGGCAATCTCTAGCCTGTGGGCCAACTCCAGCTGCCACCTGTTTTGGTAAATAAAGTTTCATTGGAGAATAGCCACCCTCATTCACTTATATGTCCTCTATGGCTGTTTTTGCACCGTGAGAGCAGAGCTCAGTAGTTGCACCAAAGCCAAAAATATCTGGCCACCCTCAGCCAAAAATAAAGTATCTGGCCTTTAAGAAAAAGTTTGCTAACCCCTAAGCTAACTCATTCAAATTTGACCCTGGTCTTCAGTATTACATTGAATTCTTGTATATTTCCTCTAATGTTTACAAAGAACTACTTGCACAGACACCAAAGCCAAAAATATCTGGCCTTTAAGAAAAAGTTTGCTGCCGGGCATGGTGGCTCATGCCTGTAATCCCAGCACTTTGGGAGGCTGAGGTGGGCGGATCATGAGGTCAGGAGATCGAGACCATCCTGGCTGACACGGTGAAACCCCATCTCTACTAAAAATACAAAAAATTAGTTGGGCGTGGTGGCGGGCGCCTGTAGTCCCAGCTACTCGGGAGGCTGAAGCAGGAGAATGGCGTGAACCCGGAAGGCAGAGCTTGCAGTGAGCCCAGATCACGCCACTGCACTCCAGCCTGGGCAACAGAGCGAGACTCCATCTCAAAAAAAAAAAGAAAAGAAAAAGTTTGCTAACCCCTCATCTAACGCATTCTGTTCTTTAGTCTGTACGTTGAATTCTGAGTCTGAAGCTTTTATTTTTTAAGTTATGGTACTTGAAATCCTATTAGTGATATGTCCATTTAAATCTCTTTTGAAACCTTGCAGGAAAAATCTCTCTACTCCAGGAAAGGCTGTTCATACCAAGCTTCCTTAGACAGTTGGTAGGCTGGATTTCAGACATTTGCTGTGTTTTTTATCTGATCCTATGTTTGTTATGAAGCAACAGACACAGCCAGCTGTCCTGTTTGTCTGTAAAAGTAGTTCTTTATAAGCATTAGAGGAAATGTACAAAAGCAATTTGTTAAAATTGATTTTTTTAAAAATTGCAAACTCTGAATTACTTTTTTAAAAAATTCTTGTTATACACAGGAATTAAGTTTGAAGAGGTCATGTCTCACTTTTACTTTCCCACAAAAGATAATCCATACCCATGGTACCAAGAAGTAGGGCATTTTCTGCTTTTTTTAGAATGTGTAGTTTTGATTTAAGTCATATTGCTTCAGGCACAGACTACATACTAAGTTATACAGACTACAACTTATAAAGGTTTCTATGCTGGTAAATTTGAGAATTTAGCAGTTTCTTATCAAGACACTTACTGTTACAAGCAAATTGGAAATATTCAGCCCCAAATGCCTTTTTTTTTTTTTCTCCACATTCAGTGGGAGTTTTTCTTGGCTTGAAATATTAAGCCAATTGTCTCAGCTAAACAAAGGGTATACTCAAAATAGAATTTTAATGAAAATATACTTCAGAGGATGTCAAATAGCTTGGACTTCTGTAAATAATGTTTGAAAATGAGTTAGGAGCAAGAACCAAAATGACTGGCCTAAAATTTGAGCTGAGCCTTTTCAGTTTACTTCTAATCATTTTTTAATAATACATTTGCAAATTATTTTCGTGTTTGTGTAATTTTACTTGCCTTTTTGTTGACTCAGAAATGATTATACAGTTTTTGGTGCATTACTCAGTTCTAATATCCTTAACACTACTGTCATTGGACTCAGGAAGTGTTAAGCATTTTTAGAGAAAATCTGTTTTTACCAAGTCTGCTCATATATATCAGACAGCCCAAGATGGCTTGATAGGGGATCAGCAGGGGCATAACATACAGGAAATTAGGAGCTATTTAAAGATCCCTATTGTGTGTTTGTGTATGCGTGTGCATATATGAGCTCATGGTGGAAAATTTATAATAAAGAGATAAATAAGTAGGAAATAAATTAGCCATAATTCCACCATCCAGAGATAGCAGCTCTTAACATTTTGGCATATTTTCCCCATTTTTCTCTGTCCATTTAACATGGTTATAATGATATTGTACATACAGTTTTGTATCTTATATTGTATATGAAATTCTACATCTCCATTTTTTAAAAGACTTAACATCATAGCATAACCATGTTCCCATGTGTTTTAAAACTCTTTAAACCTTATTTTATATGACCAATATGATATTCCACTCAAATATACCCTACTTAGCAGCTCCTCATTTTTTGAAGTATTTTTGGAAAGGCTTTTAGATTTTTCTTTTTTTTATTAAAGTACTGCAGCTGTTTTTTTTTTTTTCTTCCCAAGACGGAGCCTTGTTCTGTTGCCCAGGTTGGAGTGCAGCGACACGATCTCGGCTCACTGCAACCTCTGCCACCCAGGTTCAAGTGATTCTCCTGCCTCATTCTCCCAAGTAGCTAAGATTACAGGCACATACCACCACGTCTGGCTAATTTTTGTGTTTTTAATAGAGACAGGGTTTTGCCATGTTGGCCAGGCTGGTCTTGAACTCCTGACCTCATGATCCGCCCGCCTCAGCCTCCCAAAGTGCTGGGATTACAGGTGTGAGCCACGACGCCCAGCCCAGTATTGCAGCTGTTAACATCTTTGTCCAAAATATTTGTCTGAATCCCAGATTATTTTCCTAGGATACATTCCAATAAGTAGAGTTAATGGATTAAATTGAAAAGTGTATTTTTTTAAGCTCTTGCCTTCCAGAAAGATTTGCCACTTTGCCCTTCCAGCCACAGAGATACAGAAGTACTTATTTCCATCCATTTGTTTATTTAGGATTCTTTTTAGGATACAGTCTGATCAGTTTAACCTATTAACAAGGCAAGGATAATAACAATCATTCATAAAGCTTTAGAAATTTGCTCTAAAATTCTGTAAATTGTTTTTATGAAATCATGATTTTTAAAATAAGAAATTAGGTTTTAAGATAAAGATGAAAAACTAGATTTTTCCATTAAGCCAAAGATTCGAAATGCATAGCAATGTATTAATGTTTTGTTGTTTTTTAAAATAAAGTGTATATTATTTAAAGATCCTTTGCCCTAGAGTATCCAGGTCTTAAAATTATAGAAAGGTACTAATTTTTACCAATAAAATTTTTTTCTAGTACAATTGACATAATTGTCATTAGCATAAACTTTCCAAAGTAGAAATGTTGAAGCTACCTAGTATATAATACAGTCAAATTCTTGGCTCTACTGCTGCAAACTGTATTTTCAAATAACTTTTCTTTCACCTCCTATTTTCCATTCCCTTTCTCCTTTCCTATCTAACTCTATTACTAGGCAAAACCAAGGGCTTCTATCCCCAAGAATGGTTGTGTCTCCAGAAATGAGATCAGTTGTAAATTCTCTTTTGCTAAGTGTAGCCAGCTGTAGTAAGTACAGTACCTCCAATCTGTGTGTTGCTTCTTGCATAGCAGGAGTTTTGCTTGCACTGACTGATGTGTGAAATTATGAAATCTGGCTTTGTTTTTTATGTTACATGAAAACACTAAAAACTTTTATTTCCAAAGCTCTTCTTCCAAAGACTTTAAAAAAAAAATCACCTTTACTAAAATACTTTGGAATGTAAAATAAAAAAGAAATCAACTAACTATCTAATCTCTCTTAACCTACCGTTACAATAATGCAGTTTTGCTTATCGGAATGGTTTGTATGATAAGATGCTCTCATTTGGAATTGCCATCTAAATATGCGTATGATTTTTAAATGTGATGCTGTTTCCTGGGTCACTTCCAATTTATGCCTGACCCATAAACCCTAGGGATATCATATATGTCCCTATGTGCCCCTGCCACCTTCTAAATATATTATTTTGTCCCTGAGGAAAACATCTAGCATATTCCCTTAATTTGAAGAATACTTAAAATGTGATTGTCACAATATACTTATTAAAAAGTTAAAAATATAGCTGTCACACAAATAAAAATGGACATGGGCCAAAGATTTGTTTAACTCATTAAAAAGTGAACTAGCAGGATGGTAAAGCTAGTTCAAAGACACTTCGAGACACTGAAAAAGAGAATGTTGGAAAACACTACTAAATTAGATACAAAACCAGTTAATGTCCTATAGGTCAATAAAACTGTAACCATAATCTTTTTTACTAGACAAGTTATTTGTATTTCTTTGAGACAAAAATCTACAAGTTAACATGTAACTTAATACAGTCTGGGTCCTAATCAATGGTAAACACAAGTTAAACAAAGGTATATCTTTCCAGAGAATTAAATAATGCTTTTTATGGGCCTGTTAAACAATGCTCCAGTATGACATTGAAAGAACATGCAGTCATCCTTCTCCTTTCCCTTATCTCTACATTTTGGGAAATTTTTCTTAACAGTGCTTCCTACTAACTTCTTTAAATGTAGTAGTCTTTGTGCTGTGGGGACAAAAATATGGCCACAAGTAGTAACTTTTCTGGTTTTCTTTAATAGACAGTACACGGAAATCAATCAACTGGATGGTACAGATGGAAACCGGCTGGAAGACAACCTGGAAAGCAGTGAGCAGAGACTCTTTTGGCATGAAGATTCAAAGCCTGGAACATTAGTCTGAACTGCAGTTGGACCTCCTGACCAAGCACTGCGTTCTCACACTAGTGTGCCTTGCAAATTGTATTCGTCTTCCGAGAGGATGTTCGTTTTAGAAACCTAAATACATCAAAGGTTGAAGAGAAGACTTAGTTGCCCTGGAAGTGAATCAGTGAATCACACACCAAGCCCCACAAAGCCCCTAAAGGAGGATTTGGCCTTTCAAACTCTAGGCAGTAACGTAACTGTAGGGTCTGCCCACATGTTGAAGTACTGCCAAGAGAGGACTCAGTATGAAGCCTTCATCAATAGCAAGCACTTTTTAAGGGAGTAAAAGTTGTTAAAGGCAAACCTCAAAAACATGAAAGGTCATTCAGGATGTCCCATGGCAATAAGGACAGGGGAAATCTCAGAGCACAATTCAACAGGATGAGAGAAGGGGAACCAGAAGCTCCGGAATCATTGCTCACTTCAGAGTTTGAATTTGTGAGCTGACAAAGAGTAACATGCTCTTTCTACACAGACATGGACAATTTAGACAGTATTGGAAAATTACTTGAAGCTGGATTTTCATGAAGTTCTGAATGAGTGTAAATGTTTTTTAGGATACTATAAAGCGTGATGTTTTTCATAAGCACCATAAAATAGGTTCTGGAAAAACTGATTACCGTAGCATCCTGTAATATAACTTATGGTAGCAGATTGGGGAAAATGAAGCAGCCCACTGAATAATTGACAAAGTCTGCTTGGAGAATGTTCTAAGGTACAATATCATGGAGCTTCTTTTTCCTTTCTCCACTAATTGCATGATGAGCTATTGTTCTGGCTGGTAATTCTCCAACTCGGCTGTCATTTGAAGTGGCAGACTTAATATGGAAAGTTTTTATAATCATGAGTTTGAAAAAGCATTTTAAGATGATACAGAAAGCATCCAAAACAACAGGAAAAAAAAAAGCCACGTCATTTTAGATGAATTGCGTGCCTTAAAATGGTGAACGTTAGAAAATTAAACAAGTCTGGATTCCACAAGTAGTTCCAAGTCACCAAGTGACAAAAACAAGGTTAACATTAAAAAAGAAAAACAACAACAACAACAACAAAAAAACTCCAAGCTGCAGTGGATTTAATTATGAGGCTAAAACTACCTCATACTTTCCTTGGAAGAACTAATTAGCTATGGTTTATTGTAGGGTTTTGTTTGTTTTTTAAAGCAAATGATTTCCATATTCCAGATTGATCTTTTTTTGTCATCTTTGCTTCAAAATTCCATAAAAGGTGCTCCTTTCCCCACCTCTTTTATACAAGTTTCTTGTTCATATTGTGAATAGAAAAGTTTCTGAACAACTTTTTTGGAACATTTTCTATCTCTATTCCAAAGCATGTAATATATACATAAAAACAATTTGTTAAACTGGTCCTTAGTCATTTGTATAATTAGAAATGAAGTTTGGGAAAAATTTTTGGAAAAAAGACAAGCAAAAAAAAATAACTTATTCCTTTTTTGCATATTTGTATAGCCTTCTAGAATCAGAAATAACCCTTTGCATATTCTTTTATTGTTCTGACTTTTCAAGACCTATTATTTTTTTACATAGGTCAATAAACAAAAGGTGTGCTACTGAAAATGTTTACGTTTTCTTCCATTTATGTCAGGGGTTCATGTGAAGCAGGTCGCAGTGCTCTACTTCAAGTAATCATATTGGGCAAGGTTTTGGATTTTTATTTATAGTATTACCGTATTTTATTCTGGGATGTACATTTTTAAATATTTACATTTGAAAACATGGTTCATCTTTTTATTGACGGCATATTCTACTTGAATTGGCAGTTTTTTCTTAATAGTACATTAAAAATAATGCTGTGTCTTACAATAAATTTGCCTTAGAATTGATGAAATACGGTAGTTTGTCTCACTGAGGATGACTGATGAGAACTTTTAGGTTTTTTAATCTTGGGAATGTTGTTTATTTGTAGCAAGTAATTTATACTAATTTCACAGACTGGCAAACAGGCCTTCTAAATTCAAGAAATTAGTTCTCTGACATCCTTTAATCCTACATAATGTAGAGAAGGGAGTGGAAATGAAATATATTTCCATACATGTATCTTGCATAAAATAATATTTTTCTGTTCCAGAAATGGTATGGTTACACTTGCAAGTATGCCTTGAAAGGGAAAATATAACTTGGCTCCCAAAGAGGAAAAGAAGGTATAGAAATGGAAGCTCAGGGCCAGGCATAGTGGCTCACACCTGTAATCCCAGCACTTTGGGAGGCCGAAGTGGGAGGATTGCTTGAGGTCAGGAGTTCAAGACCAGCCTGGGCAACATGGTGAAACCCCGTCTCTATGAAAATACAAAAATTAGCCAGTCATGGTGATGTGTGCCTGTAATCTCAGCTACTTGGGAGGCTGAGTTGGGAGGATGTCTTGAGCCCAGGAGGCGGAGGTTGTAGTGAGCCAGGATCGTGCCACTGCATTCCAACCTAGGCAATAACAGACCTTGTCTCAAAAAAAAAAAAAAAAAAAAAAAGGAAGGAAGAAATGGAAGTTCAGCAATTCTACTGCATGGATTTCTTCGTCTCTTTTGAAAAACATTTCTCAACCACATTGGTATTAAACCAATTAAACTACGTTATTTATTAAAAGCCAAAAGTGACAAAGGTACATTATTCAACATGTACGTTTCCTCTTTTTTATTACAAAATACCATGGTTAAATGCAAAACCAAAATAGTACATAACAAAAACATAATCGTGCCCATTAGCCTAACACTCTCAGCTATAATAGTTAATTTATTGTATATTTGTTTGGATTTTTTTCTATGCATATAGTAATTTTTTAAAAGTCCAGCATATTACAAGTACAGTTTTACAACTTAGTTTTTTTTTTGTTTGTTTTGTTTTTTGCCTAATATATCTTGGGCCTCTGTATCAAGACATACTGATCTACCTCATAAAGATGTATGTTTAACAAGGTGGATTTTTAAAATTGCCTCACCCTACTTGATGTTTATCTTTTTCTATATTTGAGAAAATTTTTCAAAATTCTTTCTTGTACTCACAAAAGCTTAAATATGATAAGAAATAAAGATTCCAGAATTGTTTTGAACTATTAGTTTGGTCTGTTCTTAGGAACAAAGGCTCAGACTAAAGAGTTTCTACAAAGGTGAGTCCCTAAAGAGCTTCCAGAACTGGAAGAATGACTTTCTTCAGTACAATCGGCAAGTTTAGATTATTTTCTAGAGTAGTGCTTCTCGAACTATCAGTAGTGAAAGACCAATTTTTAAAGATTCCAGTCCATTGTGTACCTATAGTTTTATAAAGTAAAATAAAAGCAAATTACTAGAGGAGAAAAGCTAATTCAGAAAAAAATTGCTAGATTATTGAAAAAACATAAGAAAATACACATCCCTATGTATTATTAGATTCAGCAGACATAAAACTACTCTGTCAAGTTGGAATCAAAGTTTCTAAACACCAACTCTCAATTTCTTTATTTACCTTGCACCACGTTACAGATCACCCTTTAGTAAGTGCTGACTTGGAGTTATATGTCAAGGGAGGTGCTTCATCCATGCTTATCAAGACAAGACAAACAATAGTTGTCTCCTGTTATGTCACAGGGCATGAAGATGCAGTCCATTTCCAAAGAGAAAATCTTTTGACATGTACACAAAGCCCAGAAGGTAATGAAAAGCTTCACTCCTTTTTCAGTTCAAAAGTTTAGCGAGCCTCTTACGTCCTGTTTCTCTCTTCTTTTTTTTTTTTTTTTTTTTGAGATGGAGTCTCACTCTGTGGCCCAGGCTGGAGTGCAGTGGCACGATCTCAGCTCACTACAACCTCTGCCTCCCAGGTTCAAGCAATTCTCCTGCCTCAGCCTCCCTAGTAGTTGAGATTACAGGTGTGCACCACCATACACGGCTAATTTTTGTATTTTTAGTAGAGATGGGTTTCACCACGTTGGCCATGCTGGTGTCGAACTCCTGACCTCAAGTGATCTGCCCTCCTTGGCTTCCCAGAGTGCTGGTATTACATGTGTGAGCCACCATGCCCAGCCTGTTTCTCTCTTTTCATATGCCCCTCCTCTGGACTTCCCTGGGTCTTTTCTACTACTCTGTATCCCTTCCACCCCCATCCTTCTGCCACTTTGGAGTAGAAAAAAGAAAGTATGTCCTGCTGCAAAAACAAGTTGGATTTTGTTGAATTCTAGTTCAATGTGCTCCAGGCTGGTGTGCAAAAGTGCTTTATATGTATTTTCTCATTTAATCCCCACAACAGCCTAATGGGGTGTATAGTGCTAGATAATCTCCATTTTACAGAGAAAGAATCTGAGAATTAGAAAGGTCATGTAATTTACCACTATTAGGAGAAAAGCAGGAAATAAATCCTAGTTGGCAAACTCCAAATACTAAACTATGAATTCCTCATTCCATGAATGCTATCCAGGAACAACTTCTCCATAGGAAGAGTGAAAGTAGCAAACTAACTTTTTAAATGGATTAATGAAAATTGAATATATATGCTAAGCCCAGTTCTTCTTGCTCGTTACTTCTTAAAGATAATAGTCCTAATTTTCTTTCATTTACTAGTGGCAGAAGGGCTGAATCAGGTCTAAATCCAAGCACAAGTCAAAATAACCCTTACCTAGGAAACTACCCAGTTTCAGGTGGTGCCCACTGGGCTGAATTATTGATTGCTAGTGGATCAAGTACATTATTTATTTCTAGTGGATCAAGTACATTTCTTAAATTGTTTTCTAGTCAATAAAATGTCTTACACTAGTGAATATACTTGTTAAAATCACAGATAACCATAATGAACTAAATATTGATCAATGGCACTGTAAGCATCTATTGATCCTTCCCCATTTTGAATTGTTTAGGGGCAGTGTGATAATGTGAATTATGAAATGCTCTTCTAGAATGCCCTTGAGAAGCCCTTTCAAAATTCAGCCCTATCAGATGTATGGACCTGTGGGCTTCACCTTTATTCTCTTTGGAAAGAGTGCATCTGAGATTAATCTCAGATTGGAATCTGAGCCCACCATCAGAGTGTCGTTATACCACTGTCATCCTTTTCTGCCTTTGATGATTCAGGGAGAATCTGTCACCTCTGCAAAAGAAAATAAGAAGTGTGCAAAAGATCCATTTTGGCAATACTTACCTGATTGCTCTTCTTAACATTAAACACACACACAAACACATTCTATTTCCTTTTGCTTTTGAATATCAGAAGCCTTGGCAAGAATGGTGTACTGGGACTAGGAGGGGGATGGGAGTTCACCTAACTTCTGAGTTTCATATAATTTTCTCTTCTTGAATGGTTATAACATTCATGTGAAGTACCCAAGGTTTAAAAGATCTGTGATTTTTCAACTGGGACTGTACCACACCCTATGGGGCATCTGGAGATATGTTTTGGCTTCTCCTAATGATTTGAAGGGAACCAGGATCATTAAATATATTGCACCTAGGTGTGGTGGCTCATGCCTGTAATCCCAGCACTTTGGGAGGCCAAGGCAGGTGGATCACTTGAGGTCGGGAGTTCAAGACCAGCTTGGCCAACATGGTGAAACCCCATTTCTACTAAGAATACAAAAATTAGCCAGGCACGGTGGCATGCGCCTATAATCCCAGCTACTTGGGAGGCTGAGGCAGGAGACTCACTTGAACCCAGGAGGCAGAGGTTGTGGTGAGCCGAGATTATGCCACTGCACTCCAGCCTGGACGACAGAGCGAGACTGTCTCAAAAGAAAAAAAAAAGAAAAACCATGTGTCCAACAAATATTAGGATGCCAACTATGTGGCAGTCAGTCACTCCTAGTCAGTGGGGATACGATGGGCCCTGCTTTCCTGAAGCTTACAGGCCAATAGGGGAGAAAAAGAAGTAACCTCTCTCAGTAAGTTAACATGACAATCCTATGAAAGCCAAGGGTGGTGAGAGGGGTGGGAGCTATAGCTGAGATTGGAGGGACACAATGGGCCCCTTTGGAAAGGTGATGCTTAAGCTTAGACTTGAGGATTGGTAAGAGAAGATACAATTAAGCAAAAAGAACAGAAGCTCTCTAGGGTTTAAGAGAATGACATATAACATTCGCCAAGGCTGTAAAGCCAGGAGAAGCTTGGCTAGTTTTAGAAACTAAAAGAATGTGAAGACAGATTATGCCAGGATTCAAGAAATCTATCAAGGTAAGAAGAAAGAAAGCGGCCATTTTTTACCTCTCACCATAAACAGTGGGTTACAGGCATACATTACCCATCTAATTCTCCGTACAACTGTGCAAGAAAAATGGTCTTATCCCCGGATGAGGATATAAAAAGGGAGGTTCAGAAAGTTTAATATTCCTTTGGTTACATGGCCAAACAGTAAGTAAGTGGTAAAGCTAAAATTCAAACCTACGTCTGTTTGGCTCCACATCTCATGTTATTTTATTATTTTATTATTATTATTTTTTTTTTTTTGAGACAGAGTCTTGCTCTGTTGCCCAGACTGGAGTACAATGGCATGATCTCTGCTCAATGCAACCTCTGCCTCCTGGGTTCAAGCAATTCTCCTGCCTCAGCCTCCCTAGTAGCTGGGATTACAGGCACCCACCACCACGCCCAGCTAATTTTTGTATTTTTAGTAAAGACAGGGTTTCACCATGTTGGCCAGGCTGGTCTCGAACTCCTGAGCTCATGATCCACCCACTTCAGCCTCCCAAAGTGCTGGGATTACAGGCGTGAGCCACCACACCTGGCCATCATATTCTTTATTAACTGTAACATTATAAAAATGCAATTGCTCACCAGGTGCAGTGGCTCATACCTGTAATCCCAGCACTTGGGGAGGCCAACGTAGGAGAATTGCTTGAGCCCAGAAGTTTGAGCCCAGCCTGGACAACAGTGAGACCCCGCCTATATAAAAAAATAAAAAATGAGCCAGGTATGGTGTTGCACACCTGTAGTTTCAGCTGTTTGGGAGGCTGAAGTGGGAGATCATTTGAGCCTAAGAGGTCAGGGATGCAGTAAGCCATGATCATGCGACTGCACTCCAGCCTGAGTGACAGAACAAATTCCCATCTCAAAAACAAAACTAAACAAAAAAGCAATTGGCCAATAACTACCTCTCTTAAATAGAAATCAATGAAAATGAAAAGGGAAGGGAAGAAGCAACCAAAGTAGGCCTGTGGAGGAAGAAAGAGGGAAAGTCAAAGGGAAGGTTGGAAATCAGATCAGCAGGGTGAAAATAACCAGGAGGAGAAAAAAACAGCCCAGGGCAGCCTGCAGCTGATGGATTTTCAAGGTGTGCATATTGCAACACTCCTGATCAGGGCATGGCTTGAAGATATTCCTGATGTGGGGCCCATTAACACTAACTGGGCTGGAATTACCTGTGCAGACAGGCTAGAGGAAAGGAGCAGTGGTGTTTGTTTAAGAAATGTACTTGGAAGACATGAGATGTAGTTAACTAGACGAACATCATAGCAGCTGCCCTCTTCTTCCCAACACACACACATAACTTCACCAGAGAAACCATTCTCTATGTGACCCCATCATTTTCAGAAGAAAATTGCTTCATAAGAAGATCAGGGCTGGGTACAGTTGCCCAAGCCTGTAATTCCAGCACTTTGGGAGGCCAAGGCAGGATCTCTTGAGGCCAGGAGTTTGAGACCAGCCTGGGCACTATAGCAAGATCCTGTCTCTACAAAATAATAAAAAGGAGTTGGGTGTGGTGGCATGCCCCTGTAGTCCAAACTACTCTGGAGGCTGAGATGGGAGGACCACTGGAGCCCAGGGGTTCAAGGTTACAGTGAGCTATGATCACACCACTGCACTTCAGCCTCAGTGACAAAGTAAAACCCTGTCTCTAAAAAGAAAAAAGGAAAGATTAAGGATTGGAAAGCAATGATGAGAAATATCTCATCAAGAATACTGACAGTCCAAGACTGGGAAGGGCATTTCCAGTAGCCCTTCAATTATGATGGAAGAAGCCTTTCAGGGATCTGATAGTGGGTGTCTAAGCAGACATCCCCATCTTTATAAAGTAGTGGTTAAATGTGTAGGCTTTGAAGTCATGCAGACCTGGAGACAGACAGCTGTGCTTGGAATATTTCCTGGCCTTTCTACTGGCTGCTTATATGAACTATGGGAAGTTTCCTGACCTCGCTGGGCCTCAGTTTCCTCTCTAGTACATATCTCACAAGGATATTGTGTGGGCTGAACAAGATAATGCATGTAACCAGGTCAGCATAACATCAAGTCTCTAGAAGGTATTTCATGATATAAACTATTTCCTGAGGGAGAAAATGCAGAAGATATTGAATATTAAGATAATGTTTGGAGGATTTGCACTGCCTTAGTTTAGCCACTGAAATGACAACACTAAACTAACTCATCATTGTTGAGGGCTGATTCATGTCTCAGGCACTGTTGTAGGTACTGGGAACACTTTTTTTCTTATTTATTTCTTTAGTTTTATTTTATTTTTATTTATTTATTTTTTGAGACGGAGGCTTGCTCTGTTGCCCAGGCTGAGTGCAGTGGCACAATCTCGGCTCACTGCAACCTCTGCCTCCTGGGTTCGAGTGATACTCCCACTTCAGCCTCCCGAGTAGCTGGGATTACATACATGCACCACCACACCTGGATAATTTTTGTATTTTTAGTAGTGACGGGGTCTCATCATGTTGGCCAGGCTTGTCTTGAACTCCTGACCTCAAGTGATCCTCCCACCTTGGCCTCCCAAAGTGCTGTGATTACAGGCGTGAGCCACCATGCCCAGCCACTTTTTCCTTGTTTAATCCTCACAGCAAGTTTGTAATTATTAATTCCAAACAGAAGCTCAAGAAGGTTAAGTTGCATAGCTAGAAGATACACAGGCCTGGATTCCAATTCACAAATGTATAAGACAGAAATTTGTAAAGCATGAATTTGTTCTACTCTGGAGTCCATTTGGCAGGGAGGTTTCACACAGGTCTAACCTGAGGAATCAAACTGATTAAGGCACTTTCCTAACAGTTCAGCTACAGCTCTTCTGCATAGTCAGGACTAGGACAAGCACTTGAGGCTTGTCCTAGGACAGCCCTGCTGCTGGCTCAAAGACAGATCCCTACCTTTTCTATGTTCATATGAATGCAAACAAGCCAGCGAGTAGGATGGTCAGATTTAACAAATGCAAATACAGGAGGCCAGTTAAATTTGAAAAATAGCTCTAACCACCAAATTTTTGTAACTTAATTTTTTAAAAAGCTGAATATAGAACATTTAAGGCATCCTGGAAAAAAAATCCATACAGGACACCAAACAAAATCATTAAAACAGGACATGTCCTGTAGATTCAAGACACCCAGGAAACCTACTTGCCAGGCCCCTGCTCAGGAGTAAGTAGGACAGTAGTAGATGTTTGAGAAACCCCAAACCCTTGGAGATTGTGGGCTGAGCAAATGGGTGTCATATCCTTCCCATCCACAGAGAAGCTGGCCCTGCTTGATCCCAGAGCTTTCTTCAGACTGAAAACCTTCTAGGACAGGCCCAGTTTGGTCTGTAATCATGCACAGAATATATAGAAACTCCCCTGGAAGAGTTTGAGAAAACTCAAACTCTTGAGAAAACCTGAGAAACCTGAAAAACTCCTGAGAAAACATTTTCTTTCTTCTTTTTATTTATTTAGAAATCTGTTACAATTTTGGCTAAGTGGGCACAGTTTTAAAGGTTCTTAAAACAAACATTTGGGTTCCATCACATCTACATAACATTGGTCAAGAATCCATCCATCCATCAAATCTATTTGCAGCCAATCAAAATCTCAGTCCTTTAGAACTGTATTAAAATCCAGCGATCAACCTGTAGCCAAGGAGCTGAATATTCATAGAGAAAGTCACATAAGCAAGCGGATTTATTTTATTTTAGAGTCATGATCACCATCTCACACACGGACACTCAACGCTGCTGTATTTCTCATAAGTGTGCACTTCCATGTCACACAACTATTTGAGAAACCCTTTTCTAAAAGTTTTTCTCCGGCCTAGAATTCTGGAGCTTGGTCAATGAGGACACCTAGAGGCCTGTCTGGGTTAATGCAGGCAGGAGTTGCTGAGTCTGAATTCATACTTTAGTTCAACATGAGGTGTACAAACAAGTTTCAGTAGCCCTGCAGAAAAAAACAAACAAAACTTAACTTCTAACGCCCAACAACTCCATTTACTAGCTATGTCTTCTCGGGGAAGTAGCTTAAATTTTTAAAAACGTCACTTTCTATAAAATGGAAATAATTGTAACAATCTCATAGAATTTTAAGGATTCAATAAAATGATGTACTTCAGGAGCTTAGCACTGTGCCTGGGACAAAGTGAGCCCTTATAAATGTTTGTTGTCCTTATTGTTTCTAATGGGATACTACAAGGAAAGGGATTATAAGAGGGTTAACAACATTTAACATTGTTTCATTTAAATATTAAATTAAATACAAACATTAAATATTAATAATATTTAACAGTCATTGAGTGCCAAGGCCAGGCTTAGGGTTAAATGAGTGAGGTACCTGCTCAAGTGCAAATTTTAAGAGTGCACCCAAAAACGTGGTTGACCAGATAAATAATATTTCAATGCTGTCTTTTGAAAAAATCCAACTTCATGCAATTTTTTCCCATGATTAAAAAAATGTCAACCCAGCACAGTAGCTCACACCTGTAATCCCAGCACTTTGGGAGGCCGAGGTGAGTGAATTTCTTGAGTCTAGGAGTTTGAGATCAGCCTGGGCAACATGGTGAAACCCCGTCTCTACAAAGAAACACAAAATTTAGCTGGGTGTGGTGATGTGCGCGTATGATCCCAGCTACTCAGGATGCTGGGGGAGGATCACTTGAGCCTGGGAGCTTGAGGCTGTAGTCAGCCGAAATCGTGCCACTGCACTCCAGCCTGGGTGATAGAGCCAGACCTTGTCTCAAAAATAAATAAAATTGAAAAAAGTCAAAATTTTATATAAATACGAGCTCAGTATTACTGATTTTTCCTTTTGCTTCAGACTCCAATATGACTCAGAACTGCACTGCACTGAGTTAACATTTCATCTTAAATAACCAGAGGAGACATCTTTCTCCCATTTGTAAAATAGACGCCCGTTTTACAGATGGGAGGGAGAAAGCAAGCCTGGAGGAACTGCTCAGACACACTGCCCAAGGTCACATAATCAAGTAGAGGGTCAGAAATCAAGCCCAAATCAGAATGATTCTAAAGTTCATTCTTTCCCCTTTCTCTCTCACACATACCTCTCCTTCATCATGTGACTCAGGCTACAGTTTTTCTATTCCAGGGTGTAATTTTACCAGTACTGTAATTAGATTTACCAGGTGAGCAGATAAAAATTTAAAATGCCCAGTTAATGTCAAGCTGTGCTGGCGATGACATTTTCCCTGAATTAAATGATAGAAAGATATCGTCACACTGCATTCTCAATTCCCTTTGTTGTAGAGCATTCTCTGAACCATCAACCGCAAAATCATAGTTGGATCTGATTTTTGACCTGACATAAAATGCTGCCTTTGTGGTTAACAGACTATCTAAAGCTTAACAAAATTACTGAGGTGGAGCTATCAACAAGCCATATATAACAGTGTTTTTCACCATGTTATATATAATAACACAGTGGTCAGTCTGCGTAATCCAGAGATCTAACTGATGAAGATCAGCTTTCCTTCTGTAGTTTAATAAGTTTAGGCATGGGCCGGGTGTGATGGCTCAAGCCTGTAATCCCTGCACTATGGGAGGCCGAGGTGGGCGGATCACCTGAGGTCAGGAGTTCGAGACCAGCCTGACCAACATGGGGAAACCCCATCTGTACAAAAAATACAAAATTAGCAGGACGTGGTGGCGCATGCGTGTAATCCCAGCTACTCGGGAGGCTGAGGCAGGAGATTGCTTAACCCAGGAGGCGGAGGTTGCAGTGAGCGGAGATCGTACCATTGCACTCCAGCCTGGGCAAACAAAAAAATTAGGCATGCTTTCCATGGTGCATCCTACCCTTGTAATAAGATCCAGCTTCAATATCAGGAAGCAGAAGATAGAATGAAGGTTTTCCTCGGAAAAAGCATGGATTCAAATGCATGGCATTCTAGTAATGTTTATTGATAAAGGAGTAAAATGTTCAGGCATTTATGCTTACGTTGCTTCTCCTTTTTCTTCAACCATTGTATCAAGGTTACTTTTTTTTTTCTTTTTTTCTGAGACAAAGTCTGGCTCTGTCGCCCAGGCTGGAGTGGTGCAATGGCACGATCTCGGCTCACTGCAACCTCCACCTCCCAGGTTCAAGCAATTCTCCTGCCTCAGCCTCCCGAGTAGCTGGGATTACACGCATCCGCCACCATGCCCAGCTAATTTTTGTATTTTTAGTAGAGACAGCATTTCACCATTTTGGCCAGGCTGGGCTCAAACTCCTGACCTCAGGTGATCCACCCACCTCGGCCTCCCAAAGTGCTGGGATTAAAGGCGTGAGCCACCCCACCCGGCCAAGGTTACTGTGTTTCAAGATAACTAGATGTAACAAATGAAACATATCTGAGTTACTTCAAAATAGATTGTTTGCTTTAATTCTTAGAAAAATAAAATAAAAAATAAAATTCCCAGTTAAATTTGAGTTTGGGATAGTAGCTGGGACCACAGGCACACATCACCAAATCATTGTTAGGATTCGTAATGTCCCATGCGTGTCTTTATTTTATCTGACAGTCTATCCTCCCCTGCTTCATCACCCAGGCGACCAGACATTTGAATAAACAGAGCTCACGATTTCAAAATGTTATGGATCTACTGGATCAGGCCTGCCATTTCTGTGCTGAGCACAGATCAGAAATAGTAAATGGCTCTAACAGAGTAACAAGGGCCAAAGAAATATTGAAAACTGGCTTGGTGTCTATCTAGGCTTAAAAGCAAAGGGACAGCGTGAGCTTCATTTGGCTTTCCCAAATCCCCTTTCTGGCCTTTGCTGAGATGCTTTGGTATGAGAAATTACAAGCCTGACTTAGAATAAAATACAGAAAATTCTTTAGGTGCACTGTGTTGTTTGGCCTGCAAATGTTATTTGTTATTTTTTAGGATCTCCAGCTCCTGGCAACATAAATTATTTTGTTGGCAGAACAATATTCTGAACCCCAATGATTTGCTTCCATTCATAGAGCAATGAAAATGATTGAGAACGTGTGAAATTCATTCTCTAAAAATACTAGTGATCATGCTGCCTAACTGAAGCTGAAACACTAGCAAGGTTCAACTCCTTGGAGTTCAGTGAATCGAATATATTGTCAGCAATTATTTCTTCTAATAACGTTGCTCCATGCAGATTAAGAGAGGGAAATGTTTCAAGGCTAGCCTGAACTTTAGCTACTATTTAAGAAAAAAATGAGAAATTAGGTTTTTTTTGGGGGGACGAGGGGGTTGTTTGTTTGTTTTTTTGAGACAGAGTCTCACTCCGTTGCCCAAGCTGAGCTGCAGAGGTGTGATCTCGGCTCACTGCAACATCCGCTTCCTAGGTTCAAGCAATTCTCCTGCCTCAGCCTCCTGAGTAGCTGGGATTACAGGTGTGCAACACCACGCCTGGCTAATTTTTGTATTTTTAGTAGAGATGAGGGGTCTCACCATGTTGGTCAGCTGGTCTCAAACTCCTGGCCTCAAGTGATCCACCTGTCTCAGCCTCCCAAAGTGCTGGGATTACAGGTGTGAGCCACCACGTCCGGCCTCAGCTTTTATTTTAGATGCAGAGAGTACATGTGCAAGCTTGTTACATGGGTATATTGTGTGATGCTGAGTTTTGGGGGAAAATTGATCTTGCCACCCAGGTAGTGAGCATAGTATCCAACAGCTATTCAACACTTGCCCCGCTTCCTCCTTCCCTCCTTCCATCCTCTAATAGTCCCCAATATCTATTGTTGCCATCTTTATGGCCATGTGTTCCCAATGTTTAGCTCCCATTTCTAGGTAACAACATGCAGTATTTGGTTTTCCATTCCTGCATTAATTTGCTTAGGATAATGACCTCCAGCTGCATCCATGTTGCTGCAAGGACTTGATTTTGATCATTTTTATGGCTGCATAGTATTCCGTGGTGTATATGTACCACATTTTCTTTACCCAATCCCCTGTTGAAGGGCACCTAGGCTGATTCCATGTCTTTGTTATTGTGAATAGTGCTGCAATGAACAGACAAGTGCGTGTGTCTTTTCTGTAGAGCAATTTATTTTCTTTTGGGTATATACCCAGTAACAGGACTGCTGGATTGAATGGTAAGTCTGTTTTTTTTGAGAATCAATTTCTGATTCATACCCTGCCTATCCATCCAGTGAAACTTTCCTAGCTCCCTCTCAAATAAATACATTCTCCCCAGAGCACAGCCTACCACTTTACATGGTCTACCAATTTCAGGATTTCTGGGATCTGTGTGTGAGTTCCTTTCCTAGTAGACTTCTCTCCTACGCTGCAAGCTCTTAGAAATCAGGGCCCATGTGTTATCTATATATGTGTTCCATAAAGAATTTAAAACCTACTTCCCTTTCCAGCAAGTGCTTATGGAATTGTGTAGTATATACATACTGCGTTAGTCTGCTAGGGCTGTAAACAAAGAACCATAAACTGGGTGACTTAAACAACAGAAATGTATTATCTCACAGTTCTAGGGTCTGAGATCAAAGTATTGGCAGGGTTGGTTCTTCTGAAAACGTGAGGGAGAATCTGCTCTGTGCTTCTCTGTGCCAGCTCCTGGTGTTTTGCTGGCAATCTTTGTTCTTTGGCTTTTGTAGAAGCATCACCCAATCTTTGTCATCATCTTCACATGGTGGTCTCCCTGTGTGGGTCTCAGTGTTCTTTTTTTTTTTTTGTAAAGACACAGCCATATAAAGATACAACCTGGCTCATGCCTGTAATCCCAACACTTTGGGAGGCCAAGGCGGGTGGATCACCTGAGGTCAGGAGATCAAGACAAGCCTGGCCAACATGGAGAAACCTTGTCTCTACTAAAATTACAAAAAATTAGCCAGGAGTGGTGGCATGCATTTGTAGTCCCAGCTACTCAGGAGGCTGAGGCAGGAGAATTGCTTGAACCTAGGAGGCTGAGGTTGCAGTGAGCCAAGATGGTGCCACTGTACTCCAGCCTGGGTGACAGAGCAAGACTCAGTCTCAAAAAAAAAAAAAAAAAAAACCAATTCATTTAGGGCTCATCCTAATGACTTCATTTTAATGTGATTATATCTATAAAAACCTAATTTCCAAATAAGGTCACATTCTGAGATACCGGGGTTAGGAATCCAACAGATCTTTTGGGGGGGACACAAATCAACTATAGTACACACCAAATGAAGAGGAAAAGTTGTCCAAATCTGAAGGCAATTTAGAATTCTGAAATAAAATTATGCACTAACAGACACAGACACAGAGAGAAAATGAGTCATTTGACTATGGATGCAGCTATTGGAGTAACATATCCACAAGCCAAGGATGCAAGAATTGTCAGAAGCCACCGAAAACTAGGAAAGAGGCATGGAGCATGTTTTTCTTTTTAGCTTCTAGAAGGGATCAACCCTGCCCACATCTTGATTTTGAACTTCTGGCCCCAAAATGCTGAGATAATAAATTTATCTTTCATCTCTCTCTCTCTCTATCGAGAGAGACTAACATGTTCTGGTTGTTTTAAAAATCTCTACTCAGCAGAGATTCTTGAGGGGAAGGAGTTGGGGAGGTAAAGTCTTATTCAAAATTACCCTGAATAATGACATTGAAGTAATGATAGCTCTACTAGATCAGGATATTGACTGTTGAGAACAGAGTATTAATCAGATGTTCTCTCTTTTTCTGTTTTCATAATAGCATTTCTCAGGTTTTATTATACTTCTGTAGCCCAGTGTTTGTCAACATGGAGCTCTCCAGTCACTCAGTCACCTGCCCCAGAAATGGCTGTTAAAAATGAAAATTCCTGACCCCTTCCCCAAACCCACAGGATCAGAATTTCTGAGCTAGGAATCCCGGGGCCCTGCACATGAGCAGGTATCTCTGGTGACTCTAATGCATGCCGAGAACTCCTGATGTAGCTCCCTGCTGCTCAGAGTGTGGTACAAGGACCAGCTGCAAGCACCCCCGGGAGCTGCTTAGAAAGGCAGTGTTCCAGGTCCCAGCCAGGACTACCAAATCACAATCTTCACCTGCACAGGATCCTCAGCTGATGCTTAGGTGCATTAAAGTCTGAGAAGCCCTGCTCTAATACCATTCCCTCACGCCACACTGAAGTAGGAGAGTAATTGTTAAGAAGGCACACTCACTCCCCACTCCTGTCTCCACAGAGGGACTGAAGCTAGACCAGTGTATGTTATATCCATCTAAGAAGACTTTTTAAAAACATATTGTAATTGGTCCACCCTACAATGTGCCAACTAAATAAGAATATTCAGGCTAGGTGTGGTAGCTCACACCTGGAATCCCAGAATTCTGGGAGGCTGAGGAGGGAGGATTGCTTGAGGCCAGAACTTTGAGACCAGCCTGGGCAACATGGAGAAACCCTACCTCTGAAAAAAAAAAAAAAATTAGCCTGGCATGGTGGTGCATGCCTGTAGTCCCAGCTACTCCAGAGGCTGAGGTGGGAGGATGGCTTGAGACCAGGAGGTTGAGGCTGTAGTGAGCCATGATTTTGCCACTGCACTCCAGCCTGGGTGACAGAGTGAGACCTTGTCTCAAAACAAATAATAATAATAATACGATATGAGGGTAAACCCAATTATTGATTTTTTTTCTCGTTCCCAGGTGATACTTTAATAATATGCAGCGTGAGGCAGGAGAACCGCAGAGCTCTCTCTGGCCTCTCCCCACCTCTTCCTCTTGTCAGAGAATCCTCTTCTGCCTCTTTCAATCAGCCTGGCTGCAGAGAGGATGCATTTTGGTGAGCTCCCCAGCCCTGGGGTTAACTGAGCTTGGTGGTTCCTACCAACAAGAATGCTGAGAGAGCCCTGCCATGGTCTAGAGCTGCTTGTGAAATTCCAGGTACTGTCAGTGAACCCCAACCCTTCACCTGGGGACCCTGGGAACATGGAGATCCTGACGTACCAGGTCTGGAATACAGACAAGTCCCAGGGCATGCTGGCGAGGAACGGGCTTCTAAACTGTCCCACAGACCTTGCTTTTAGCTTCTTTTCATGCTATATATACTTTGGACTCCTATGTGACATCTCTGTCCTTTTTCTGAAGTTGGGTGGAAAGAGGAGTATTATTTATTGGGGAAACCATAAAATTTCAGTAACCTAACTTGTTCCCACCTTTGTTCACAAATACTAATAAAGTGGCTATATAGTCAATCTAGGGGCCAACTCCAGGTGACACTGATTCCTCTTCCTCTTAGAACTGGCCTCCCACAAATGCAAGGGATCCCACTCTCCTGGCCAAATCTTGAAGTTGGTAGAGCACAGGAGCTCTAGAGTCAGGCCGTGTGGCCAAAGACCAGCTTTTACACTCATTAACCACTGGGCTTCTCTAAACCTCAGTTTTCTCCCCTCACTTCAAAGCTTTAACTTGCAGATTAAAGGAGATAATATGTATGATATGCATAGCCCAGGGAAAGACCAGTGATTAACATTCATTACATGCTAGTGGTGATGATAGTGATTTTGCTCTTTCTTGGCCTGATAACCCCGGATGTTGTGGATGGATCCAGGAGTGGCAGATGCCTGACCCAAGCTAGGGCAATCATGTCCCCTCTCGGAAATCTGAAATTGGGAAGTGAAAGTTTCAGAGACTGGGTTGTTATCAAAATAGCGGCATTTGAATCTTGCTACTCAAATTGCTGTCAGGGCCAGTGGCATCAACATCACCTGGGGGCTTGTTAAATGATATATAATCCCAGACTTATTGAATAATGATGTGCCTGTTTAAGAAGGTCTCCAGGTGATTCATATGCAGTTACAGCTTGAGACTCACTTAGAGGAAAGTCTATGATTTTCTTGGAAGGCATTCATTGCTTCCTTTGCGTCCTCACACCTGCATGTACAGATACAGTTTTTTTATAAAATACCCCCAACCAGTATCTTCTTTTCTTTATGCTTCAGCTAGCTCTAGTTGGTTTCTGTTATTTGCAACTCCTAAATCTCAATAGCACTGCATATTATATCCAAGAAAACTTGAAGGATGCTGTTGCTTTTCCATTGTCCTCTACAATGAAAATGAATCTAGAATCAGAGAAGTTAGGTTCTAAAGTCAGCCCATAAGGTGAAAATTGTGTCTTGTCAAAATTGTGCCAGAAAATCTATTAGAGATGTGCTACATTAAAAAGTGATATGCCCTCTTTCATTAAGTCCAACACAACTGACTTTGGAATACGTTGATTCTTCTTTGAGTCCCAGATGAAGTAGACTTTCTTTCATGACCATGTTGTATGAAAAGTACGTATTTTTAAACCCTAGACTCATGCTCTCATGCAACATCACACAATGGAAACTATGAAAATCCATGTGTATTTCCCAGGTCACATCAACTCTGGGACATAAACTCGAGTGAAATGGCAACCAGGATCACTTGTACAATTTAGTTATTTTTCTTTCTCTCTCTCTCTTTCTCTGTTTCTCTCTCTCTCTCTCTAGCATGTAGAGTTGACTTTTTACAAATGAAATGTGAGCATGTTATGACTCTAGGTATATTTGTTCTTAAACTTTTTGTATATGTAGCATGCTCTCCAATTCTAGCATTTTTGGCAACCACTAAAATGTGTCAAAGGCTCTATGCATTTGTGACAAACCAGAAATAATTACCACGTGGCCACTGCTGCAGCACAATGATGCTCATCTCTAAAAGCAGCCACAGTTATCCCTCTCTTGGTTTGTTTTCCAATTTGATGTTTATGACTCCTCTCCTTTCTCCCAGCAATTGTATCCCATGTTTTGCCATGTCATTATAACAGATATCAACATCCGACAGGTTTCACTATAAACCATGCGTGCCCTCAGTCATAGCAAATGTGAGCTGTAGATATTGATCAAAATTTGGTGACACACGTGTAATATGTTTAGGTTTCCAGCCTCTAGAAAGTAATAAAGGCTCTCTACAATAGTAAACAAGCCAGCAAGGTGCTGAAGCAACTGAAATGAGGTGCTCAACACCTCACCCATATGCATCTTCTAACACTGTCTTTCCAAGATGTTGCTGGCTCTAAATCACTTCTCTACTTAAAAATGCCACAGCATAGATGAAACTTGAAAATGTTTTGCAAAATGAAATAAGACAAATACAGAAGAACAAATGCTGTAGGATTCACTCACATGAAACATTTAAAACAGGAAAATTCAGCCAGGCATGGTGGCAAACACCTTTAATCCTAGCACTTTGGGAGGCTGAGGAGGAAGGATCGCTTTAGCGCAGGAGTTCAAGACAAGTCTGGGGAGATCTCATCTCTGCAAAAAATTTTAAAAATTAGCCAGGCATGATGGCACATTCCTGTAGCCCCAGATACTTGAGACGTTAAGGTAGGAGGATCACTTGACTCCAGGAGGTCAAGGCTGCAGTGAGCTGTGATTGTGCCACTGCACTCCAGGCTGGGAGACAGCACAAAAAACCCTGTCTCCAAAGGAAAAAAAAACAAAAAGCAAATTAATGGAGACAGAAAGTGGGTTAGAGGTTACTAGGGACTCGGGGAAGAGGGAGAATAGGGAGTTACTGCTCTGGGGTGATGAAAAAGTTTTGGAAAAAGATAGTGGTGATGGTTGGATTACATTGTGAGTGTAATTAATGCACAGAATTATATACTTAAAAGTGGTTAAAATGGCAAATTTTATGTAACACATATTTTACTGCAATTTTTACATTGGAAAAAAATGGTTGTTTACTGTCTAGATCACCAGGCCTGAATACTTAAAGTCTCCATATTCTAGCCCACCTTACTGCTTAATGTCCAAGGACCACAGTCCACCCCATTCAAAACTCTCCTCTTGTCTCCAACACAGCCATGCCCACGCAAGTGTGTTCAAACGCATCATGTATTCATTCTTATTTTCTTGGTTTGTCACATGTTGTTTGTTTGCTTATTAAATGTCTATTGATTACCTATAATGTGCTAGGCAGTGGGAATACCACAGTCTCAGACACAGGCTCCATCTCCTAGGAGTTTACAGCTTAGTCAGGGACTAAGTCACATAGATAGGTAATTGTAACATAGCACAAAGTGATATGATTAGGGACACAATGGACATCTGGGCGTGGGAAACCAGTAGGTGGAGTCAAGGAAGGGAATTCTGACTTTGTGCGTGTGTATGCACATGCTCGAGGTTGCTGTTATCTTGTTAAATATGATAAAAAGGAGATGTACAGTCATGAGTGGTTTAAGGATAGGAATACAATCTGAGAAATTAGGTGATTTTGTGAGCATCATAGAGTGTACTGGGAGGTTAAGGCTACAGTGAGCCATGATATTGCCCCTGCACTCCAGCATGGGCAACAGAGCAAGATCCCATCTTAAAAAAAAAAAGAGTGTACTTATACAAACCTAAGTAGGATAGCCTACTACACAACAAGGCTATGTGGTATAGCCTGTTGCTTCTAGGCTACCAACCTGTACAGCATGTCACTGTCCTGAATACTACAGGTAAAAGTAACACAATGTTAAGTAGTTGTGTATCTAAACATATCTAAACATAAAAGTTACAGTAAAAATATATAAACAATGAAAAAAATAAAATATAGGAACTGAACACCTGTATAGGGAATTTATCATAAATGGAACTTACAGGACTAGAAGTTGCTCTAGGTAAGTCTGTGAGTCATGAAAGAATTTGAAGACCTAGAACATTATTGAACATTGCTGTAGACTTTATAAATACTGTACACTTGGACTATACAAAATTTATTTTAAAAATTTTTCTTCAATAATGAATCTTAGCTTATTGTAACTTATTTTAAAACATTTTATTTTTAACTTTTTAACTCTTATAATAACATTTAGCTTAAAACACCTTATAGATAGAGTTTTGCTCTTGTCGCCCAGGCTGGAGTGCAATGGCACGATCTTGGCTTACTGCAACCTCTGCCTCCCAGGTTCAAGTGATTCTCTTGCCTCAGCCTCCTGAGTAGCTGGGATTACAGGTGCCCACCACCACGCCTGGATAATTTTTTTGTATTTTTAGTAAAGACGGGGTTTCACCATGTTGGCCAGGCTGGGCTCGAACTCCTGACCTCCAGTGATCCACCTGCCTCGGCCTCCCAAAGTGCTGGGATTACAGGTGTGAGCCACCGCACCTGGCCAATTTTTTTTATATTTTATATCTTTATATTTAAATGTTTTTATTTTTCTATTACTCTTTGAACTTTCCTTTTTAAAACAAAGACTTGGACACAAACAAAGACACAACACACACATTAGCCTAGGACTACACAAGGTCAGGATCATCAATATCACTGTCTTCCACCTCCGCATCTTGTCCCACTGGAAGGTCTTCAAGGGCAGTAACCCACATGGAGCTGTTGTCTCCTATGACAACAATGCCATCTGGAACACCTCTTGAAGGACCTGCCTCAGGATGTTTTACAGTTAACTTTTTAAAATATAAGTAGAAGGCATGTACCCTAAAATAATGATAAAAAGAATAGTAATTTACTATTACTGTGTAATTATTATACTATTACAATAGTAATTACTGTGCTTACGTAAACCAGTAACATAGTCATTTATTATCATTATCCAGTATTATGTACTGTACAAAATTGTGTATGCTATACTTGTATATGATTAGCAGCACAATAGGTTTGTTTAAACCAGCATCACCACAAACAAGGATAATGCGTTGCATTGTGATATGACAGTTATGATGTCACTAGATTTTAGGAATATTTCAGCTCCATTATAGTGTTACAGGACTACTGTGGTATATGTTTTATACCGAAACAGTTTTAGGCCATGCATGATTGTATTACTTTTGTAATCACCACCAAGTATCAGGCAATAGTGGGCAGTAGCTTTCCAAGAGCAAAGTCAGCAGGGAGCAGTTGGTGGTGGTCACATTACAGGTCACCAGCCAAATATAGGTTTCCTGTCTGGGAACACTAAGGATCATCCTTCCTCTAATAGAGTTCTATGCTGCTGTAATCCAGGCACATCACACTAAAATGATCGTGATTTTCTTAAAATCTGAAGGAAAGGATGATTTAAGATTAGGGAACAGCGTATACATGTTGCTTGGTCTGCAGGGTTTTTTTGGTTTTGTTTTTTTTTTTCCTTCTGTTTTGGAGGCTGGAGATGAGTTCTGGAAATTAAATAGTTCAAATTGGGAGACTAAAAAAAGCCAATGTGTATGGTTCATCTGAGGCAGGCCTAAGATTGCATGAAAAAATTGTTACTGTAGTTAATTGCTACTGTATGTTACTGTAGTTAAAAGGTTGTACTGAAAAAATTGTTATTATAGTTATTTGAAGGTTATGTGGAATCGTGAAAAGAAGAAAGGCTCTGGAGTCACATTCTCACACTGTAGCCTTATTAGTAGAAATTAATAACAAGACCTACCAGGCGCAGTGGTGGCTTACACCTGTAATCCCAGCACTCTCGGAGGCCAAGGCAGGTGGATCACTTGAGGTCATGAGTTCAAGACCAGCCTGGCCAACATGGTGAAACCCCAGCTCTACTAAAAATACAAAAATTAGCCGGGTGTGGTTGCTCATGCCTGTAGTCTCAGCTACTCAGGAGGCTGAGGCAGGAGAATCGCTTGAACCCAGGAGGCAGAGGTTGCAGTGATCTGAGATCACACCACTGTACCCCAACAGAGCAAAACTCTGTCTCAGAAACAAAACAAAACAAAAAACAATCAAGAGCTAACAGTATTTACATTGCCATCATGTACTTTAGTTCTGCATGTGTTATCTCATTTAATCCTCACAACATACTCATGAGGTAGGTACTATTATTACTCCCATTCTGTAGATAAATGAACTGATGCTTTATTAGGTTACATGTTCAAGGGCATTTTCTGCATCCTTAAAATGGTAAAGAGGAGTTGATTTTTTGTCATGAGAAGTAGACAGGGAAAGCATGTACACAGTACCTAACAGAGCAGATGATTTACACTTGCTGGTTCCTCTCCCTGAGATTATGCCATTGGACCACTTTGGAAATGAACCCAGTTTCTTAATGTTCCCCTTTGGTTACTTAAGTAACCAATATCCTTTGGCTAACGTCCCATTTGGAAAAGCCTCATGGAACTCGCATCTTTAATAAACTTAAAATTCTGGTTCCAGCTAACACAAGCACCTTGATCATCAAATGATAATTTATAGATTTGATATATAAATAATGCTAGACTAGCAATGACGGAGCAGTCGACTCTTCAAAAGCTGTTGGCTTGACAACCAGTGTAGATCTGGCACAGTTTCAACAGGGTGAGGTTTGGGCTAGAGATCTGGCAAGAATCTCAAGGGATATCAACATCTTTTGCCTAGCGTCTGTGTTGGGGAGTATCAAAAGATACCATGCATAGACTAGCAAGATAATCAGATAAACATTGGAAAAGAAAGAAAACAGTTCCAAACTAGATTCTGATCAACAATATATTTGTAACAGGTGGAACTATGGCTCAATTCTAGCTCTCTGCTCTCATGCATTCATTAGTGATATCAGTAAAGCAACTACTATCCCTTTGAAGATAGTCTGTGAAAAGGAGCCTACATGCAAATTTAACTCTATGAACATTTATGAATAGTCATTCTCTGACACAGGCTGTTCTTGAATCAAAAACAAAGCCAATCTGGGAAGATTAAATTTGTGTGCACTCTGGCCTTCTAACTTTGTATCCAATATAATGAGAAGACAATAGTAGTGCAGTTGATCCAAAAGAATCTAAATAGGCCAGGTGCGGTGGCTCACGCCTGTAATCCCCGCACTTTGGGAGGGTGAGGCAGGAGGATGGCATGAGCCCCAGTAGTTTGAGACCAGTCTGGGCAACATGGTGAAATCCCATCTCTACAAAAAAATGCAAACAATATCCGGGCATAGTGGCGTGCACCTGCAGTCTAAGCTACTTGGGAGGTTGAGGTGGGAGGATGTGGACGATGTGGATGAGGCTGCAGTGAGCCATGATCACACCACTGCACTCCAGACTGGGTGACAAAGTGATACCCTGTCTAAAACACACACACACACACAAAACAATCCATACAGAATCTCTGTTTGGCTTTACAAATATGATTTTAAGCATAATATTCTACTTTTCTATTTATTTTTCTTTTTTCATATCCCCAGAGATGGTCAGGAATACCTCTACTTTTTAAAATTTATTTTTACTTTTTTAGAGACAAGGTCTTGCTCTGTCACCCAGGCTAGAGTGCAGCAGCATGATTATAGCTCACTGTAGCCTTGAACTCCTGGACTCAAGCAATCCTCCTGCCTTGGTCTCCTGATGTGCTGGGATGACAGGTGCAAGCCATCACACCCGGCCTTTACTTTTACTTACGATTGGCTTTAGTAAAGAAGTATAGTCACGGGCTGCATAATAATGTTTCAGTCAATGATGGACCGTATATGGATGGTGGTTCTCATAAGATTATAACACTGCATTTTTACTGTGCAAGTTCTATGTTTAGATACACAAATGCTTACCATTGTGTTGCAGTTGCCTACAGTGTTTAAGACAGACATATGCTATACAGGTTTGCAGCCTAGGAGCAATAGGCTCTACCTTATAGCCTAAGTATACACCATCTAAAAACATCATACAGTGCATAAGAGCACTCTATGATGTTCACACAATGAAATCTCTTAAGGACACATATCTCAGAATATATCCCTGTCGTTAATAATAGCATGACTGTAAATGATGTTATATTCCTTCGGCACATACTGCTATTTGTTTTAAACAAATAGTTCTATAATGACAGTCATAACTGTTTTCATAATTTTGAACTCTAAAGTCCCTTGCAAGGGCCCTGGTCTCTCTGGCTGTAGGATATCTTTTCCTGGCATATTTATTTTTGTTTCTATGCTGTAGGAAACAAGCAACTAGGGAAATAAGCAACTAGGCCTGTCTGCAAACAGGTATTAGGCAAACTGCTTACTGTTTTAATAAACAGCTTACTGTTTTAATAAGCAGCCAAATTGATCTCAGGATTACATCCAAGAAAAAGAGAATTTTTGGTTTTTAATATTATTTTTAAAAGATTAAGAACTAATTTCACTAATTTCAGGTTTATAGTACAGGTACCAAATTAATTTTTGCTTAAAAATATATGTGCATACCATATACCAGGCATTGTACCAGTGAAACAAATTGAGGACATTGTTCCTCGCCTCTGAGAAGCTTACAAACAAGTGGGAACTATAAGAATAAATACATTACAGTAAGATGTGCAATAATAAAGAAGATGTTAAAGTAATGTGGGCAACTTTGTAAACCTGTTTCTTCCCTCATATTGCAAAAATGAGAAGAATGCATCACCTGCATTTTTATTGGCACAATTTTAAATAAAATGGTTGAAATTTTTTTAAAAAAGATATAGATGTTAGGGGAAATCTTCTCACGTATGGGCCTGTGCCCAAGCCTGCTTTGTATTTGGGGGATATGTACTAGGGATACTCTTCTGCACTTTCTACTCATTATTTCCTCTAGAATCTCGGCATTTTGGATCAGATGCTTCTTTGCTGTGAGGGAGTGTCTTGTGCATTATAGAATATTTAGCATCATCCCTGGCCTCACCTTTTAGATGCCAATAGCATTCCCCCAAGTTGTGACAACTGAAAATGTCCCTAGCCATTGCCAAGTGCCCCTCTGTGGGGTGGGGGTGGGGGGCAAACTTTCCTCTCCTCAATGGAGAGCCACTGCTCTAAGAGGTGTAGTTTCTAATCTGATTGGCAACAATCTGAATTCCATGGTGACAATCTGGCCTCTATTAGGCCATATTTCACTGGTGGGGCAGTTACTGTGTTAAAGAGCTCTTGACCTCTCTTTTGCTTTTCTGAAGCCTCTTAAGTCACAGAGGCTGATAATATAAACGTTAAAAAGCACTAGGTTTAACCTAACCAGGATCTAATTCCAGCTTCAGCGCTTATTAGCTATATAACCTGGTTAAATTCCTCCCTTTCTCTAAGCCTTAGCTTCTGAAACTGTAAAATGGGAATAATAATAGTACTCATCTGTGGCAGCTGCAGCTCATTCCATACTCAATATTTGTACCATCCTTCTTCCATAGTAAAACCCTCAATTTTGTTTGGGTGGCAATGTGCCCAGGTTAGGGTTGCCAGATTTAGAAATAAAAATATAGGCTTTCCAGTTAAATTTTATTTTAAATAAACTATGAATAATTTTTCAGTAAAAGTATGTCCCATTTACTAAAGAGTTATTATTTATTTGAAATTCAAATTTAACTGGGTACTATGTATTTTATCTGGTGACCCTAGCTCAGTTAAAAATACTTCCCCCCCCAGGCTCCCTTTGCAGCCAGAAAAGGACCCATGACCTGGGTCTGGCTGATGAGATATAAGTAAAAATGTCCTGGGGACACTAATTGTTTTCCTGATAGACTCAGGTGGAATGTGGCTTTTGCTCTTTGCCCCCCTCCTCTTTTCTTCCTGGAGTGTGAGTGTGGTACCCACAGCTGCAGGAGGTCTTTCCAGCATGAGCGGAGAGCTTGCAGGAGGCTGGGTTGCTAACGACTTCCCTGCTGAGCAGCTGTAACTTCTCTTTTCAATAGAAACCTGTATGGTTAAGTCACTGATGTTTGGGTTTTCTGCCACCTGCCTGTGCTGGATATTCTGCTTGCCCCTCTAGATCCAGTTCTGCCTGTGCCCTTGTGCTACGTTGCAAGGGGAAGCTGCCTTGAACCACATCAAAGGGCCATTGCCCTCTGGTTTCCAAAGGGATTTGGTCAATGGGAGGAACTAGCCAGAAACAGGAGAGAGAGAGAGAGAGGTTGGAGAATAGATCCCTCTAGCTCTCCCGCCTTCTCAGCTGTGGGGCAGTAGCTGTATTCCTCTACCCAAAGCCATACCTCTGGCCAGATGGCCCTCTGCTATAGCTGCATCTCTTTCCCTGGGTTCCACAGACCTCCTGCCTCCTGCCCTCAGGTCTAGAGGAGTAAGAACCTCTCCATGCCCCAACCCCTATGTCACCTAGACAGTTACCCTTATCCCTGCTCCCACCTCTGCCTTGAAGGTAACACCCATTTCCCAGGGGGATTCTGACTCTTATGCCACCCATACAATTTTTAACTGATAAACTTCCTCAGAGGGGTTTTGGAATTACCAAGTGAGATGATGACATCGAGCCTAGCGTTGTGCCTTCTGCCTGCTGCATAGTAAACTCTCAAGAAGTGTACTATTATTTGTAAGGAGATGTGGTAAAATCAGTAAGCTAATTCAAGGCTTCTTTTAGGGCCTGCCCCGCCTGCTCATTCTTTCCCTCTCCTTTGACTGTTCTCATCCCTTGCCCATCTCTCCTTCCCCACTTCTCTTTCCTCCACCCCTAGCCAAAAGACAGATCCCAAATGCTCATGTTCCATGATGTAGATTCTATGAGAGAAAGAAGAAGGACTCACTTTGTCCTTGAGCCTGAGCCAGGTCTGAGGATTTGCCATAGGGTGCAGTGGTCTCACCTAACAGTGAATAAACTTGCACTTTGCCTTTAGCTTTTGCTATTGATCTCTGTATATATACTCCATGGATCAGAACTTTAAAAGGGAAAAGGAGTGAATAGTATCCCAAAGCCCTAATAATGGTTGCAAAGAATAAAACCTATTATCTTAATAAATGGTTTTAATTGCATTTGAATATAGGTTTCTTCTCAGACACTGACTTGATTGATAGTGGCTGCCTACTGTGAGGCTCTGTGAAGGATTCTAAGGTTGCTCCTGGGCATAGAGAAGGTATTATGATTGATTAGTAATGTCTGCCATGAGCATGATGTAAGAGAGTGGTAATAGAAGTGCCAGGTATTTATCATTCCTGATCTGTAACATGAGCCTCAGCCGGTGGTAGTAGTCGTAATTTTCTGCTGGGTCATGCTCTAACATGGCCTTGGCAGGGTATTCAGATTGCTTGGTATAAATTGGGTAGTTCCACTGTTCATTTATCTTACCTAATGACAAGAACTAATTTTGCACTAATTAAAATTATATTTTAATTTAAATAACTGACTAATAAACAAATTATATACATGTATTTGGCCTCTCAAGAGAAGTGACTTTTTTACATACAATCTAATGCCAAGAAAGATGGAAAATCTATTAGAATAAATGCAAGAGATAGATTTACTTTAAATAAAATATTTGAGTAATTTTTTTTTTCATGAAACTTTGGAATGCTATCTTCATTTTTGAAACATACATTTTGGAAAAAAGAAAGATCACAATCAGAAATCATACATGCTGTTACACATAAATAGCCTCAAAAATTATTTTAGTAAAAACTGCAGTAGAATATCTCTTCCCAAATTAGTGCCTACACTAACATTCAAATACTGTGTCCCCGTAGCCTTGCCTCTTTCCTTGAGCCTCTCACTTTTATTCCTCTAGTTGCTGGGTGTTTGTTATTATAAAGGCAACATCTGACCCTCTGTAATCCCCAGATTACATTTCAGTGGATGGCCTCGGACAGAGACAGATAAATATTTTTTTTCAATTTTAGAAGTCTCCATCATACCTAGAAGTATTTTTTAGAGGGAAGCCAGATTGTGTTACATGGAAATGTCTGCTGAGCAAAGTCAGGGAATGTTTAGCAACCAAAGACAATAAGCAATGATTAAATCGATCACTTAGTGATGTTTATCAGGAAAAAAACAACAACAGCAGAAATCAATGGTGTGAAATTTGTTTTGAAGCACTTAGCATGATGTACTTTCATTAATTTAAAAATAAAACCCAGGAAGTATGTGAAATACCTAAGAAATGATGTTTGTCATAGGATTAGGGAGACAGTGACGTTAAAAAAAAGATGATGGTGGGGTGGCCACAAATAAATTTCTCATTCTGATTCCCTCAATAGTTTTGTGATTATTTCTCCTTTCTGAGTGGGTTAAATGTCTAAACTCCTGGAAGAAAAGAGGTGTTTTCAAATATGAAATTCAGAAGATAGTAGGAACTGCGTTGCTAAAAAGTTTTTATGGCCCAGTGAAATGATTTGCTGAGAAATGAAATATGAACCAGTGAAACTGATTAGCTCTGAAATAATCCTGCATATTGGCTATGCCTTAAAAACTGGAGGAAAAAGAATGGACTCTAACTCATTTCTGATCATGTATGGCATTTTCTCACCTCTAGTACCATGATTTTTATTTATAATAAGAGCTCACAAGGTGAATTAATTGTGACTTTTGGAGTTTGAAGACCAGCTACAGTTCGGTTGGCTGTTTTGGACTATGATTGGTTATTTTTGGCTCAAGTTTTTTAAAAGATGTCATACAACCTCCAGCAGCCTTGCTATGTAAACTGACACTCTGGTTGCTTTCCAGGCTGTGTACAATTTCAAGGTGATGAGATCTGTGTCCTGATGGAGTGGGAGGTGAAATCCCCTTGTGTATGTTCTGTTGCTTGGTAGAAATTCTGAGAAGGGCCAGTTTCTTCAGGGTAGATAAGGGGACACATGAGTCGTGGCTTTTTTGTGTGTTCCTATTGACTTTGTAAATTTATCAAATTATTTTTACTACTCATATCTTCCATTTCTTCCTAAGTGGCTAATTCATTCACTTAGCCAAAATATTTGATTACCTTCTATGTGCACTGAACAGTGTGAATACATAAAGAACAGATATAGCCTTTGTTTTTATGAAGTTTTTTGATGCTTGAGACATTGGTAAATCTTTTATTAAAAGAACGCTAGGAATAACCAAGTAAACTTTAGATCATTTTACTAATAGTTATCTTTCATCTATTAGAATGACAGTTCTCCTCCCTTCTACATAATGTAGAAAAGGAAAAAAAAATGTCAACTGAAGACATTACCATTCAGAAAACTAACTACTGGCATATCCTGCTAACATAGTCTGTTTTGTGCTGTTATAAAAGAATACTTGAGACTGGGTGATTTATAATAAATAGAAATTTATTTGGCTCATGGTTCTGGAGGCTGAGAAGTCCAGTCTTGAGAGGCTACATCTGGTGAGGACCTCCTTGTTGCATTATAACATGGCAGAAGGCATCACATGGCAAGAGAGATCAAGACAGAGCCAAGCTCACTTTTATAACAAACCCACCCTCAAGATGACAAATCCATTCCCACAATAACAACATGAACTCATTCATGAGAGCAGAGTCCTCATGACCTTATCACCTCTCAAAGGTGCCATCTCTCAACATGGTTACACTGGGAATTAAGTTTCCAACACATGAACTTTAGAGGACACATGCAAACCATAGCACCTGTACAGCCCTTACTAAAAATCACTATAGTCAGTCTTCAGTAAGGAGATCATTAGCATTCACAATAGTCTAACAGTTAATCTCAAATGCTAAGGTGGGCACACATAGAAACCATCAAACAGGTGAGAAAACTAACATTGTAAAAGGAAGACAACAAAATCATGAAATGGAAGAAGTAACGTATGAGGAAATCGAGTTAATAAGATAAGTCCTTTTATCTAAGAAATAGTACAATATGACATGTGTTTTAATACGGGTAGCACAGGTTATTGAGAGTTTAAAGAGAAAATACCTCACACAGGGAAAGACTAGAAAAGGCTTCTTGGAGGAGGTGCTAAAAGCAGCTTTTCAAAATTTAGATTGGGGTCAGCCAGGAAAATATGGCACCAATGATATTCTAGTCCAAATGTATAAACAAGGGAGAGTAAGATAGATAACCTTATAGGAAATATAAAGGGATCAGGAGTCCTAATCCTGAAATAGTCTAAATTAATAATCATACCTTGCATTTGGATAGTTCTTCACAATTTTCTAAGTGCTTTCACAGACACTCTCAGTTGGTTCCAACAACAACCTGTTGGATATACACGTTCGACAACATTTAACAGAGGAAGAAGCTCCATTTTGAAAGGGTAAGTGATTTGTCTGTGGAATCACATCTTGTAAGAGACAGGCTTTAGGCCTCTGGTGCCCAACTAAGTGGTTTGTCTACTACTTTAAGGCTGCCTCCACTTTGCATTCATTGGCAGAATATAAAGTGCCGTGTATTATGCCAGCTAAGAAAGTACAGAACAGAAAGAGAAAGAGATGGAGAAGGCAACTCCTGGGATGCTCTAAGGAAAATGTGACTTTTGGCCAGGCACGGTGGCTCACGCCTGTAATCCCAGCACTTTGGGAGGCTGAGGCCAGTGGATCACTTGAGGCCAAGAGCTCAGGACCAGCCTGGCCAAAACAGTGAAACCCCTGTATCTGCTAAAAATACAAAATTAGCTGGGCATGGTGGTGCATGCCTGTAGTCCCAGCTACTCTGGAGGCTGAGGCACAAAAATAGCTTTAACCCAGGAGGTAGAAGTTGCAGTGAACCAAAATCGTGCCACAGCACTCCAACCTGGGCAACACAGCGAGAATCCATCAAAAAGAAGGAAAGAGAGAAAGAGAGGGAGGAAGGAAGGAAAGAAGGAGGGAGGGAGGGAGGGAAAGAGAAAATGTGACTTTTATCTTTGAGCTTGCAGCTTTCACCTGAGTTCTGGAAAAAAATGCAATGTAAAGGACTTAAACTTTTAAATTAATATGGAAAAGTTTGTCAATTTGAACTTAATTTTGGGAAGCGCTTAGGCACAGAAGAAAATATTCGGTTTTAATATTTTAATTTTTATATTGCTATTTTGCTTGTATGCGTTAATGTTTTATAAGCTAGGATTAATGTGTTCAATAACGTGATATGCTGTGATATTTTTCTGCAAAGAATCGATAAGGTGATTATAAATTTAGCACGCATGTAAGAGATATGTTGTATTTTTGCCAACCCAGCAGCTATTCCTCCTTCTCCTGTGTTGTCTTGAACCCCTATGTGCTCCAATTGGGGATGGCATTAGGTTCCAGAGACTGAAGAAGAGACCCAGAGCCAGCAAAAGAGACATGTGGTTTTATTGGGGGGTTACATAGAGGGCAGAGAGTCCAGTGGTGGTGGGCTGGACAGGAGGACCACACAGCCCAGTGGCAGCAGACTGGGCAGAATAACCTCAACCACTTACAAAAGGCATGCAGTTTATATAGCATTTTTACTTAGCATCCTTTCCCTAGCAACCTCCACCTGGAAACTTACATTTAACCCAAAACTTGGGGCCTTGATCCCCCCACAGCCAGTATTCCATGGGACTGGGCAGGGGCTCAGATGTTCCTCATAGACAAGGAATAAATCTCCAGGTCAGCCACTTCCAGATTTCCTAGCTCAGAACATACATTCAGGTGTGTCTCCCATACAGAGTCATTCTCAGGGTGTGCTTAACTTATTGCTATCAGATGTGTTTACCATACATCCTAAGAACAGCACCTCAATAATTTTTAGAGTACTAGATGGTGCTCTAAGATCTTCCCCAATAGATAGGAGTGTTTGTGGAGCAGCCAGTCATGGCATCCTAGCTAAGCCAATCAGATGCCCATTTGCTGGAATTTGAGTTTTAAACTGTGAAATTTGAAGGCTGAGATAGTAGGAATTTATTCATCTCTATAAGGCATGTAGAAGTCACCCTCTGACTAGTTCCTGCTAACTAGATTCCTGGAACCCTGTGTGTCCTACCACCAAAATGCATCCAGAAGCAATCCACTTTTCACCTTTGCTGTTGTGACCTCTCTAGTACATGTCGCCACCTCTGTCTTCTGGATTTTCACAGTAACTTCCTAAATGTCTCCCTCCTTCCACTTTTGTCCTCACAAAATCCATTCTCTTCATGCAGTCACGGGGATTTTTTTAAAACACAAATCAGCCAGGCATGGTGGTGCACACCTGTGTTCCCAGCTACACAGGAGACTGAGGCAGGAGTATCGCTTGAGCATGGGAGGTTGAGGCTATAACTAGCCATGTTTATACCAGCACACTACAGCCTGGGTGTGAGAGTGTGAGACCCTGTCTCAAAAACAAATTAATAAATAACTTAAAAACTAATTTCATTCCCTTGGAATTCTCTTCAGTAGCTTTCAATTGCATTTAGAATAGAGTATAAACCCCTTTATCAGGTTCCACAAGGCTTTACAATTAGACACTGCCTACCTTCCCAAACCTGCTACATATCACCCTAAACCTTATTCATGAACCTGCAATCACAATGGAAAGAGGGAGAGGATAGGGGAGGGAGGGAGAATAATCATCATCTTGGGAAACTACAAATTATTTCAATAAAAACTTGACCTTAGTAAATGAAAATTTATTACCATTTATTCATTCATTCACTCAACACATCAGTTTTGAGTCCCTCTTCATGTTTTCTAGGCACAGGGGGTGACAAACTAAATGAGGCAGATACACCTCCTGATTTTACATAGCTTGTATTCTAATGAAGAACAGCCTGATTGAAAATATTTTACAGACTCCTCCATGGTCTAAAGGCAGCTCTCAGGCATCGTGTAGATGGTTGGATGAATTGGCAGAACCATTTGGATAAGTGCACATCTAAGGACTGTAGAAGGGAATAGGGACATTTAGATGTGTAAACTCTGGTATATTCATTTTTTAAATCATATTCGTCAGCAATTTGTGGTCATGTTTCATATGCAAGTATAGGTATCAGTAATTTTATATTCATAGGAAAGAAACATTCATGGAGAAATACTTCTCCCTTAAAATTAAAGAAAACATTCTAAGTCAAATTTAATTTCTCTTAAATGACAATTGACTCATCTTTAGAAAAAGAGAAAATGTAAAAAGCATTTTAAGATCATACCAGCTAAGTGTGGTGGCTCATACCTGTAATCCTAGTACTTTGGGAGGCCAAGGCAGAAGGATCACTTGGGCCCAGGAGCTTGAGACCAACCTGGGCAACATAGCAAGACCTCATCTCTACAAAAAATAAAAAATGAAAATAGCCAGGTGTGTTGGCGCTTGCCCATAGTTCTAGCTACTCGGGAGGCTGATGTGGGAGGATTGCTTCAGCCCAGGAGGTCAAGGCTGCAGTGGGCTATAATTGTGCATTGCACTCCAGCCTGGGTGACAGAGTGAGACCCTGCCTCAAAAAAAGGGAAAAAAAAGATTATACCATAGTCTAGGAAGCAAATATGAGTAGTTAGACAATCTGATTGTTAGATCTTCCCTAACAAAGATAGCCACAGGTTTCTTCAAAGTGAGATTTGCCCACATGATCAAGAAGATTGGAAATGATCTTAACAGGAAAAAATTACAGCATTTAAATAAAAAGGGCATGGAGGAAAAACATGCAACATGTTAAGAATGTTTACCTGTTAACTTGTGATTTCAATTTTTTTTTCTGCTTATCTGTACTTTCTATTTTTCTATGATGAACATGTATGGTATATACTTAAAGCCAAGTTATTTTAAAGAGAGAATTAAGTTGTTTCCAGTGACCATATTCTCCAGTCATTTCTTTGGAAAAGGACCAAAGAGGAGGCTTGTTTGTACTTTAGTGAGATTTGATAAAATTCTTGAAACACTGCATATGGTTTCAGGTTACTCTTCTAAAGTTTCTGGAAGCTCTGGCCTTTTCTCCAATGTCCTGAATGCTTCTTGAGTAACGGAATTGTGCTATCTAAATTTCTCCTTGCATTTCAATCAACTGAAGTGCCCTTTGCCTTTGTCCTCAAGTGTTCCATGTCACCAATATTGCAATTCTTTTTTCCACTTGTAAATAGCCTATATATATATTTTTTTCTTTTTTTGTTGCTTCACCTTTTGGTTTAGAATGTATGTATACATTGAGGCAAAATTTACACTGAACAAAATGCTCACATCTTAAGTGTAAAAACAGATTATTTTTGAGAAATGTATTCACTTATGTAACCAACACCCCAATAAGATGTAGCTACCACCTCAGAATGTTCCCTGGTGCCAACTTTCCAGTCAATCCACACTCCTCATAAGCAACTACTCTTAATTTCTAATTCCATGGCTTCACTTTGCCTGCTCTTTTTTTCATCATCACGGCTTACTGCAGCTTCAACCTCCTGGGCTTGAGCAATCCTCCTGCCTCAGCCTCCCATGTAGCTGAGGCTTCAAGGCACATGCCACTGCACCAGGCCAATTTTTCTGTTTTTTGTAGAGATGGAGTCTATGTTGCCTAGCCTGGTCTTGAACTCCCGGGCTCAAGCCATTCTCCTGCCTCAGCCTCACAAAGTGCTGGGACTTTAG
Source organism: Pongo pygmaeus (assembly GCF_028885625.2). NCBI lineage: Eukaryota > Metazoa > Chordata > Mammalia > Primates > Hominidae > Pongo > Pongo pygmaeus. The sequence goes on from NC_085930.1 coordinate 84,269,861, forward strand.
GCATGAGCCATTGCGCCCAGCCTCACTTTGCCTGCTCTTGATTTTCACAGAAATGGAATCTTACTGCATGTACACTTCTGTCTAGCTTCTCTGACTCAATCTGTTTTTATTTTTATAGCAAAAATCTGTTTTTATGGCTGAGTAGTCAGTCTTTGCATCCCTATAACATAATTTGTTTATTCATTCTTCTGTTGATGGACTTAATGCCATCAATTTTTTAAAAAATGACTTTTTCGTGAAATAATTCAGAAAAAATGACTAGAAGGATATATAATAAATACTAGTAGTCATATCATGCAGCTTTGTTAATCTAATTATTTGCTTTAAATATTTTTTAATATTCATCTTTTTTGATATTTTAAAAATTGCGATTAAAAACTCCACATAACGTAAAATTTACCAACTTAATCATTTTTAAATGTACATTTTAGTAGTGTTAAGTACATTCACGTGGTTGTGCAGTGGATCTCCAGAGCTTTCTCACCTGGCAAAACTGAAACTCTGTCCCCATTAAACGACAACTCCCGATTCCCTCCCTGCCCAAGCCCTGGTAATCTCCATCCTGCTTCCCATCTCTATGAATTTCACTACTCTGGGTCCTTCATATAAGTGAAATCATAGAGTGGTTGTCTTTTTGTGACTGACTTATTTTACTTAGTGTCCTCAAGCTGCATCCGTGTTGTAGCATGTGACGGAATTTTCTTTTTAAGTCTGAATAATATTCCATTACATGTATGTAGCACATTTTTTGTTTCCTTTTATCTGTTGACTTTTGGGTGGCTTCCACCTCTTGGTTATTGTGAATAATGTTGCTACGAACATAAGTGTGCATGCGTGAGACCCCGCTTTCAATTCTTTCGGATGTATACCCAGCAGTGGAGTTGTCAGACCATGTGATAATTTTATTTTTAACTTTTTGAGAAGTGCCGTGCTGTTTTCCATAGTGGCTGCACCATTTTATATTCTCACTAACAGTGCTCAATTTTTTTTTTTGTTTGTGTGTTTGTTTTTTGAGATGGACTCTCACTCTGTCACCCAGGCTGGAGTGTAATGATGCGATCTCAGCTCACCGAAACTTCCATCTCCTGCCTCAAGTAATTCTCCTGCCTCAGCTTCCTGAGTAGCTAGGATTACAGGTGCCCACCACCACGCCTGGCTAATTTTTGTGTTTTTAGTAGAGACGGGGTTTTGTCATGTTGGCCAGGCTGGTCTCGAACTCCTGACCTTAAGTGATCCATCTGCCTTGGCTTCCCAAAGCGTTGGGATTACAGGCGTGAGCCACCATGCCCGGCCTCAAACATTTGTTTTAAGGAAATCAAATATTGCCGTTATAGTTGGGCCCTTGATTCCCTCTTCCTTTGACTCTCCTCTTTCTCTGCCCAGAGAGGCCACTGTCCTGAACTTGGAGCTTCTCTTGCCCAAACATGTATTTATACTACTCTACTGAATTTTTGCATCTATTATGAAGGATAAGACATCCCCTTAAATCCCCCAAAAGCTGTTGTCACTCAGATTTTTGTTATTCTGTAGATAATGTCTTTTCTCTCTGGTAGTTCATCTCAAATTCTGTAGTCTTACTACAAGTTGTCTAGGTATAGCCAGGTGCAAATTTTTTTTAAACTGCAGTTGGTTTAAGATGTTTTCAATTTTATTTTGCTCAGTATTCAGAAAATACTTTCAGTCTAAGGACTTAGGTCTGTCTTCAGTTCTGGAAAATTAGCAATAATTCTCTTTACATATTGCTTCTTTAACACTGCCTCCAATCTCTTATTCTGGAATTCTTATTTCAAACATGTGGGAGCCTTAGAATCATTCTCTATGCCTCAATCAACCTTTCATCCTTTTGGCTCCCCTCCGCATTCTGGACATCTCAGTTCTGTGTCCCAATTCAAAATCTCACTCATCTTTCATTCATTGCATGGTTTATCTCAATAACTATATTGTTTAATTCTAATATCTTAAATTTATTTTTTCATATTTACCTATTCTTACATTAAAATTATACTTTATCTTAACATATTAAAATGATTAAAGTTCATCTAAGTCTATAAGTTGGTTTATTCTAAAGTGAAACAATATTCAAAATACTGATTTTGTTCATTATAGGGTTATTCCCCTACGTAATTCGACTCCCTGACCCACCTACTTTTTGTTGTTTTCTTAAAATTTTTTTTCTCTCTATTGTTAAGTTTTCTTTCCTTTAAAGAGAAGAAAACAGAGGAGTCTTCTAGACCTCCTACTGTGCTAATGCCAGTACAGAATATCCTACATTTTAATAACATAAAATGGCCCCCATAAAGATATTACCTCTATATCAACACACTTAAAATATAGTCGAAGGTTTTTCTAATCATAAAATCCTATCTACATTAGCAAAATAGTCAAATGACTTGGGAATATTTAAGAAGAAAACAAAGGTCACTGTTTCATATTGATATAGATTCTGTCAGATTTTTTTCTGTGCTTATATACAACATATACATACATGGAATATGTTTTTATGTTTCTAAATTTTGTAACAAAATATGCCACTTAATAGCAAGCATCTTTCACTTAATAAATTACAGACACCATTCCATAACTCTATGTCAATTTTTAAACTAGGTTTTGTGGCATTAGGTTGCAGAAATAAGATCAGAACCCATTGCTGGGCATTTAGGTCGTTTTCAGCATTGTCCCATGAACAATGCTATGAATACACTTTTAAATTCCTCAAGTTGTGAGGATCATTCAAAATAAAATATTTTACCTAAATATATTTATTTACTCTTGCTTTTAAGAAAATATGGTTAAAAAATATACATAAAATAGGCCAGGTACAGCGGCTCACGCCTGTAATCCCAACATTTTGGGAGGCCAAGGCAGGCGGAGGTCAGGAGTTCATGACCAGGTTGGCCAACATGGAAAAACCCCGTCTCTACTAAAAATACAAAAATTAGCTGGGTGTGATGGCACGCGCCTGTAATCCCAGCTACTAGGGAGGCTGAGGTAGGAGAATCTCTCAAACCTGGGAGGCAGAAGTTGCAGTGAGCCGAGATTGTGCCACTGCACTCCAACCTGGGAGACAGAGTGAGACTCCATCTCAAAAAAAAAAGTATATATATATATATACACATATATATACACACACACACACGTATATACACATATACATATATATACACACACATATATATACACACAAAATAAAATTACCAAATAATCATTTTTTTTACAGCTTGCTAATTTATTACAAAAAGGAAAAACAAAAAACAGAAACACATGTTACCAAAACCATGAACATAACAGAACTCAAGGAGCCTGCCTGAATCACGATACACGGTTTGCTCTATTGTGTTTAGTCTCTTTCACACAACCTTATATTCACGAGATTTATATTTATAATTGCATATAACATTAGGTTGTGCATTCTCATAGCTGTATATATTATATGTATATCTCACCATTTATCTATTTTATATTTATTTTATTTTTTTTATTATTATACTTTTAAGTTTTAGGATACATGTGCACAATGTGCAGGTTTGTTACATATGTATACTCTAAAACTTTTTTTCTAAGCAAGCACATAATATATATTGTTTTCTTGATTTCATTTCTGACTTAGATCAACTGTCACAAAATGTGTTCTAAGGAATATTAGTCATAATATGTCCCATAGAATAAAACTTTGTGTTGTTGTCAGTTCAAAAAAGGCTATTGTTCTCAGTTTAGAAATTCATAATTCTCATTGGCATGTTTAAGTCTTTTTGGTTAAGTAAGCGCTCTAGCTTTCGTGTGTGTGTGTGTGTGTGTGTGTGTGTGACAAGGTCTCACTTTGTCACCCAGGCTGGCGTGCAAGTGGCTCAGTCACAGCTCACTGCAATCCCACCCACCAGGCTCAGGTGATCCTCCCACTTCAGCCTCCCAGGTAGCTGGGTCTACAGGCGTGTCCCACCACAACTGGCTAAATTTTTGTAGAGAGGGGGTTTTGCCATGTTGCCAGAACTGGTCTCGAACTCCTAGGCTCAAGCGGTCTGCCCATCTTGGCCTCCTAAAGTGCTGGAAAGACAGGTGTGGGCCACCACGCCCGGCCTTTCTAGCTTTCTTTAACCCAACATTCTCCTGACTGATTTGATCCAATAATAATATTTACAGCCAATGTCTCAACATTCTCAATAGGTGTCTGATGATAGTAGCATTTCTGCTGCTGATTACTCAAATTCTGCCAGTCTCCACCATTTTTTATTTGTACCAACAAGAGCAATTGCTTTCTGTGCTTTGTAATTCCAGCATTTTAGGTATGTGAGTGCCATGTCTGCTAAACTGAGGAAGCAATAGAGGACACTGATGAAGAACCTTGACTTTTAGAGGCTGTCTTCAGTTCAAATGCCTATGCCTCAGCTTTAGTATCTATGAAAGAAGGTTAACAAAAATATCCATCTTTCAGCCGTGCGCAGTGGCTCGCACCTGTAATCCGAGCATTTTGGGAGGCTGAGGTGGGCGGATCACCAGAGGTCAAGAGTTCAAGACCAGCCTGGCCAATATGGTGAAACCCCATCTCAACAAAAATACAAAAATTAGCTGAGCATGATGGCGGGCACCTGTAATCCCAGCTACTCGGGAGGCTAGGGCGGGGAGAATCGCTTGAACCTGGGAGGCGGAGGTTGCAGTGAGCCAAGATTGCACCATTGTACTCCAGCCTGGGTGACTGAGTGAGACTCCATCTCAAAAACAAAAAAAAAAAGTATCCATATTTCAAGGTTGTTGTGTGAAGAAATTGATATGTCATATATAAAGCACTTACACAAGCTTAGCAATGTTAAGTGATCAATAAATATTAGCAGTGAAACTGTAAAATTAATAGCACCAGTAGTAGTAGCAGCAGGAGGAATGTCATAATGATGTTAATAATTGTAGCAACAGCAGCAGTAGCAGCAGCAATAGCTGTGGTAACAGTTGCAGTTGGTAACAGTTGCAGTTTCAGTGGCAGAGGTTGTAATAATAATAGTACCAGTGGTGGTGGTGATGATAGCAGTAATGGTATTAGCCAGTACTATTTAGTATAATAGCTATATTAGTAGCACTGAAGCAACATCCCAACACACTTCAGAAATGCATAGAATTGATCTACCTGTGAAACTAAACCAAATAAAACCAATTTAATTTAAGAATTTTTGAGATGGCTTACAAAAAAATTAAGGTAAAGTGATACATAACCTCTTATAATTTAAGCTATCCTGGCGGCTGGTGGAGGCAAGGCAGTCTGGGTGTCTTAACTTTAGAGAAGCACTTGCCTCATACGTTTCAGAGCCCATCCTGAGGCCTTGCAGCTATAGGTCAGGGAAATTTGAGGAGAGAGCTAGGCATTTATATTACACTCACAAAATCTTCAGGCAATTTGCAGCCAGTGGGCAGAACCTTGGTGATCCAGATGGAATTGCACAAGAGAATAGCATATCACAAACAGGACAGAACTGATTTATTTAGTGACATTTGGAAACCATTTATAGTTGTGTCAATTTATAGCCAGTGGTTTGAAGCTGAAGAAAGAGATGGGATGGCTTATCCACAGCCTTCACATCCTGAGTGAATGTAGAATGGAAAAATAAGTGGATACAAGAAAGAAGTGCTTCCTCTTATCAGAACTTTTCATAAATGTATTAACCTTTAAACATTTTTATGCATATATTATATGTGCTGTTTTAGAAAAAGTAAAATGGAAAAGTCATTCATTTTTCAGTCATGGACAAATATTTGTGAGATATCAGGCACTTTCTAGGCAGAAAAGAGTGACACAATTTACTTGTGAAAGTATAATAATGTTTACTAAGAGTTTACTATGGATTGTCACTTAGTTTTTTTCAAAAATCCTATAAAGTAGGTATGTTTATTATCTCATATTTACAGATGAAGTAACTGAGAAGAGAGAGATTGACTTGACCCAAATGGCACAGTTAGGATGGGGCAGAGTTGGTATCTGAAACCAGACATCCTGAATCTGAAGCCTCTGGGTTTAACCACTGAATTAAACTGCTTTTCCACTGTTCAAACAGAGCCAACAAGACACAGTTGGGAGAAGGAACTTTCTAGGTTTCCCAGTCAGTGGCACAACCAGGATTTGGATCCAGTCTGACTCCCAGGTCTTATCTTCGAAGCATCTTGCTTTATTGACTTCAAGTTGTTATTTCAGGTTTTCAGATATGAAGACGAAATGAAGCAGATGTCAGATGTTTTGAAATGCCCACTATTTTGCACAGTTTGGATATTTCTGTGGTTAAAAAATTAAGAGCTTAGCTGCAAAAAAATTATATCACTAAATACTATGCTAGGCATTACTGATGACATGATAAAGAAGGTCAGCTTTGTTTTCACAGAGTTACAGTCCCTAGGGGAAAGATTTATCAGTGAAATGGCAATGACAACACCATGGGGGCAAGTGCCCAGCTCTAGGCAAGGACATCAGAGCAATACCAAGCCCAGTTTTCAGGTCCGGGAGGGCTTCCTGGAGGAGGTAACGTCAGAACTGGAACAAGCTGCACAAAACTTGGGCATGACAGGGAGTTTAACCCCTTGGGGTCCTCAAGTTGGTTGTGTTTGAAACAGCATGAGATAGGGACTGAGAAACACAATTGGGAAAGGAAGCAGAGTCTAGATCTTGAGGCCATGTCAGGAAATTAGGATTCATCCTTAGGCTATAGAAAATCATTGAAGGGACTTAATTAAGTGGGAGAGTATATTAGGACTCCTTCAAGCTGCAAGTCACAAAAAATCCTAATTCAACTTGAGCAAAAAATGAGGAAATTTGCAGGCTGGTACAACAAAAGAGACAGTTGTTTTTTCAAAATACAAAACAGTATTCAGGCCAGGCATGGTGGCTCATGACTGTAATTCTAGCACTTTGGGAGGTCGAGGCAGACGGATTGCTTGAGCTCAGGAGTTTGAGACCAGCCTGGGCAACATGGCAAAAACACATCTCTACTAAGAAAAAAAAAAGTTAACCTGGAGTGGTGGCTTGTGCCTGTAGTCAGAGCTACCTGTGGTGCTGATGCAGGAGGATCCCTTGAGTCTGGAAAGTCAAGGCTGCAGTGAGCCATGTTTGTGCTATTGCACTCCAGCCTGGGTGACAACGTAAGACCTGGTCTCAAAAACAAAACGAAACAAAACAAAAAACTAGTATCCAGTGGAAACTCTCCCTCTTAAACCTGTCTTCTAGCCCCCCACTTCCCCTCCCCACTCCAGGTAACCTTACTTCAGGAATATAACCATTCTTGTGTATCCTGCCAGGACTATTCTATGCATCTTCAAGCATATATGTGTGTGTGTGTGTGTGTGTGTGTGTGTGTGTGTGTATATACATATATAATTTTTCTACATAAATATATGTTATTACTATGAACTAATGTTAATCTTTCACCAGAGATCAGTTAACATGCATGTAACTGTTTTTTCTAGTTTATTTTAAAATATTAGAATTCCACAGTTGTAGATTTAGCCAGAAATTATTATTATTTGGCATGAGTTTTTTCTCCATTATTAAAATTTAGTATATTCCTTGCAGCGGGGGGTGTGTGAAGCAGGAGGTGTGGGGATGTGGCAAAACACTGTAATCACTGAAGATCAGAGCTGTAGAAAGAAACATTGGTGTTTCCTCAGCACACTATAAGCCTTGTTTGTGACGACAAAACAAAACACCCAGGGCCTCTGAGATCATCTAAACACTGAAAGAGCCTTGAGTGTTAAGAGCTGTCAGGAGACTGGGGTCTTCACTTATCTCCTGATTTTATTCTTGCCTGTTTCCTAACCCTTCCAGTCCATTTTCCAGCTAGCAGCAAAAGTGATCTTTTAGAAATGTAAATCACCTGTTACTCCTGTGCTTCCAACCCTCCAATGGTTTCCAATGACACTTAGAATGAAATCCAACTCACTCCAGGTCATAAAGACTTATCTGATCTAGCGCCTGCCTAGGTCCCTGTCCTCATCTCCTCCTTGCACAACAGAGTCCAGTTATGTGAGTGTCACCTTGCGTCACCGCCTAGAAAAGCCCAAGATCTTGCCTGTCTAAAGGACTTTGCACTTGGTTCCCTCTGCATAGATTGCTGTTCCCTCCTATCCTATGGTTGATTTCATTCATTAGGTGTTACCACCTCAGAGAGGCTTTTCCTAACTTTCCTAACCAAGGTAGGTCTCCCCTGTGATTATCTAAAATGTAGTGTTCATCTCCTTTCACAGCATTTAATGCAACCAGCAATTATTTACTTGTCTTCATCACTGGAAAGTGACTTTGTCTCAACCACTTTTGTATTCCTAGTGCCTAGCACAGCATATCGTGCAACCAGGCACTTGGCAAATACTGCTGAATAAATGAATGAGTGCAATGTGTCTTAAGCTCACTGAGCCTGATCTATAAAATGAGTGGCTTGCAGTAGCTCTGTGACTCTCACACTTATTTACACATCAGGATCACCTGGAGCGCTTTCACAAAATACAGATTGCTGGGCCCAGACCTGAGTTGCTTCTGGGTGGGGTCCAGAGAGACAATATACTTAATAACTTCCCCTGAAGACTCTGATTCAAAACCAGATAATCTGTGATGCCCTATCTGGCTCTAATATTCTGTCGATTATCCTACAGCTAGCTACATTCTTTTGGTATCATAGCTGGATTCTGATGTGAGAAGCTGTTGGGGTGGCAGCACTGGAACATCATTAAGAGAAAGCACAACTAAATCATCTCTGTGTCAAATGAGGCTAATTACACCAGCAAAACCCTCCCTGTCAGCATATGGATAAAATGCACAGTCGAAGCAGCTGGGAGAGATTTACCCACTTCCTACGCTCATTCAGCAAGATGCAAGTCAGATGAAGGAGCACTCCTTACAGAAATTCCTAAATCAGCTTGATCATCAAAAGCATTTTGATCACATTAAAATAAGTGGAATTCATCAGAAGAGAATTTGGATCTAAAAGCTTACAAGCCACCTTTCAGATCATTTTCTTGAGGGAGCTTCATATTTATATGCAAATGGTGGTTTTCTATTTTCTTTATACATAATTCCACCTAAAAGTCTCTCAGTTCCTTTCTGTGAAAGCAACAAGATTTTTGAAAGCTCTTTTGTTTATTGCCATTAATATAACAGTTTCTATCTTGAAAATGGTTTTTAAAATGTAGTACATGTAGTATGTAAACATACTGCATTATCATTGCCTTTTTCTTTAAATATTTCTGCAGTTATCCATGAGTTATAAGAATAATACTGTTTAACATTTATTGAGGGTTACTCTGTGCCATGTACCATCCTACCACATATATCTATGGATATAGATATAATAAAACCCCATATATATGTATAAAACCTCTTTTAATTTTCTCAGTAATTGCATACGGTAGACATTATTATCAGATATGGGCTAAGTTGCTCAGTATCACCTTAGTTAGGAATGGAGCTGACACTGAAATCCAGGTATACTGACTCCAGAGGCTGCTCTTTAATATTTAGCTCTGTATTTCCCAAAATATGAATTATTTCAGGTTGGGGAGGGTTGGGTTAAAAAACTGGTTTCTTTAGTGTAGGATTTCTCAGAGTTTCTCAAAGCTAATTGTGCTTTACAAATAGCTAAAACACAAATGCAGAATATAACATTTCCCAAGCCTCCCTGAACAAAATTGATTTTGTTTTGTTTTGTTTTGTTTTTGTTTTTGTTTTTGACTGAATCTCTTTAGATCATTGTTCTGCAAAGAAAAATCTATGAAATGATAGTCCACAAATCAGTGGTCTACAAAGTAGTCTACCTCCCTGCCCACCAAGGCTCAACTCTTCCCCCTTTTACAGGGACTAAAAGGAAGACCTGGCCAGGCATAGTGGCTCACGCCTGTAATCCAGCGCTTTGGAAGGCCGAGTCGGGCAGATCACCTGAGGTTAGGAGTTCAAGACCAGCCTGGCCAACATGGTGAAAACCCATCTTTACTAAAAATACAAAAATTAGTCGGGTGTGGTGGTGCACGCTTGTAGTCTCAACTCCTGGGGAGGCTGAGGCACAAGAATCACTTGAACCCAGGAGGCAGAGGTTGCAGTGAGCCAAGATCATACCACCGTACTCCAGCCTGGGCAATAGAGTGAGACTCAGTCTCAAAAAAAAAAAAAAAAAAAAAAAAAAGAAGAAGAAGAAGAAGAGCTGATAGGCGAGAGGCCAGGGATAAGTTGCCAGTACATACCTGTGTCCTTTGAAAATTCTCATTCAAGTAAATTGGAAATACCTTTCTGGGGCATTAATTACATATGAAAAGCCTTTCAACCTGGAGTGCTCAAGATAAAACACTAGGGTAGGAAGAAAATATTATAACTTTCATTTCAAACTCACGCTTGTTTTTTTTTCCTCCTTTTTCACAAATTTTATCAATAAAATATCCTTGGACAGATACACAAGATACACAAGAAACTAAAATCCTTGGATACTTTTGGAGAAAGGAATGGGGTGTCTCAAGTTTCAAACGTACATATATATGAAATGTTGGAATGGTAACATGTATATCTGTTTGTTTGTTTGTTTGTTTTTATTTATTTATTTTGAGATGGAGTCTTGCTCTGCCACTCAGGCTGGAATGCAGTTGTGTGATCTCAGCTCACTGCAGCCTCCGCCTCCCAGGTTCAGGTGATTCTCTGCCTCAGCCTCTCGGGTAGCTGGGACTACAGGTGCCTACTACCACGCCTGGTTAATTTTTGTATTTTTAGTAGAGATAGAGTTTTGCTATATTGGCCAGGCTGGTCTTGAACTCCTGACCTCAGGTAATCTGCCCGCCTCGGCCTCCCAAAGTGCTGGGATTACAGGCATGAGCACGGCGCCCGGCCAACATGTATAGTATTTGTAAATATTTAATGTAAGTAGATTGGAGATGGGTCCTAGTAGGTTGATGCAAAAGTAATTGTGATTTTTGCTGTTACTTTAATCTACATATAAAAAGTATTTAATTTCTTCATATTCTTTGACCTAGAAATTTCACTTTTTGGAATTTGTTCAATTTACTCTAAGGAAATAAACTTGTGTGTTTATAAACTGTTTAGCTATAGGGATATTTATTAAAGAACTATTTGTGCTTGTGAGAATTGAAAACATTCTAAATATCTAACAATTGAGGATTGGTTATACAAATTATGGTACATCCATATAAAGAATCCTAACAGAGGGCAATAAAAAATGATTTAGTAGTAGAGCACACAGTTGCCTAGAAAAAAAGAATCCTGACTTTGTCAATCAAAAAAACAGATAAGAAAAAATGATAGAGTTTGTATGCCTAAAAGAAAGGACTGGAATGAGAAAACCGAAATGTTAATAGTGGTAGCTTCACAGTGAGGTAAGGGGAAAATTTTATTCTCCGCCTTTCTATGTTATCCTAACTCTTGTACAATGAATGTATATTTCTGAATAAGAATATATTTATGAGCCAGGCACGGTGGCTCACGCCTTGTAACCCCAGAACTTTGGGAGGCCGAGGCAGGTGGATTGCCTAAACTCAGAAATTTGAGGCCAGCCCGAGCAACATGGCAAAACCCTGTCTCTACAAAAAATACAAAAATTAGCTGGGTGTAGTGGTATATGCCTGTGGTCCCAGCTACTCAGGAGGTTTGAGCCTGGGAGGCAGAGGTTGCAATGAGCTGAAATCGCAGCACTGCCATCCAGTCTGGGTGATAGAGCCAGACCCTGTCTTAAATATAATAAAACTTGAATATTATATATTCTTGTACCCTTCGTCACACAAATAATAGCATGCAAAACACACTGTTTTGTACTTTGCTATATTGTGTAACCTTGTACACATGTCGTTTCACCCATGTAGGAGTATATCTGGGGGATACATTTCTCAAAGTGGAATTGCTGGGTCAAAGGAAATGGACATTTATAATTTGGACAAATGTTGCATATTGCCCCTTCAGGATTTGAAAACAAAATCTTCTCATAGTTTCTTTTAGTATGTTAGTGGTCTGGATTTCTTTTTTAACACTTCACTTTAGATCCATTTTCACTGATATTGGCTTAATGGATACTTAATAAGAAAAGCAAATAATTTAAAACATTAAACTCACTTACAGTGGAAATTCAAGTGCTGGTTGTCCCCATCTGTTAGATCACAGGATCTAGATGCAAATAGGACATCTTGCAAAGGTTCGGTTTACACAGAGGATGAATGACATAACAAGACCTCTGCTCCACTGTGCACCACTTTATTTGCTTCCACAGTCACTTTGTGGTGAAGAGGCAGACCCTACGAGCTTGATTTCTACCTTCAAGTGAATTCTTTACTTCAAAAAGAACTCGGGTTGCTGGTTGGATTTCCCTTCTGAAATATTCTAAGTTGCTTTAATATTTAAATAAAAACAAGTGGAATCCCCTGGAGTATTGGGGTATGTAGGTATGAGCTGCATAAATTTGTGTATGGCAATATGACAGCATATAGGAAGATAATTAATTTTATTCCTGCAGAGATTCTGTAGTCTCTGCTAGTCTCTGGCAAACATAGCAGCTGTACTGAAATGTCAGATGGATTTGCACAGCTGACTCAAGTTGCCGAAAAGAGAGCAGCATAGTAGTTCCATAAATTGACCCCATCCAGCCAAGCCCTGCTTAATATAGATCCGGCAAGAGCTTAGCTGTGATCACTCCTAGCTGCTCAGCAAACCACTGAGGTTCCTGGGAAAAAAAAAAATATCTCAAGGGTGTGTTAACTTGGGACACTTGTTAACAGGGGGACCTTCTTGAGGCTTTTTTCCTTCTTTTTAAAAATCATCTTTGATTATTCTTCTTTTCTAGTAAAATAATATTTAGAAAAAATAATGTCAGAGCACAGCAGAAATTCAGATCAAGAAGAACTTCTCGATGAGATTAATGAAGATGAAATCTTGGCCAACTTGTCTGCTGAAGAACTGAAAGAACTGCAGTCGGAAATGGAAGTCATGGCCCCTGACCCCAGCCTTCCCGTGGGAATGATTCAGAAAGATCAAACTGACAAGCCACCAACAGGAAACTTCAATCATAAATCTCTTGTTGATTATATGTATTGGGAAAAGGCATCCAGGCGCATGTTGGAAGATGAACGAGTTCCCGTCACCTTTGTGAAATCCGAGGTAACCAGAGATTTGTGTACAACCGAGAAATGGCTGCCTGGGATGGGCTGTTAGGGGTCCCTGTTGTAACTGTGATTTCTCAAGACTCCAGGGTTTGGTTCTGCTTTGTTTTTGCCATATCTAGATTAAACCATAATATTTAATCCTACTCCAGACTGGAACTTTCTGAAACACTTAAATTTATATTTACAAGGGGAAAATTGGGTAATTTCTTGCAAATGTCTCTTTTTAAAAATTGCTGTCGGGTTTGCTGTGTCAGAAAGCCTGTGTTCTATTGCCACAATACTTAGTGACTTAACTCATAACCCAGAGGCAGTTGTCCTTAACTTTCTTTTTTATTGCAGGCCCCTTTGAGAAACTAATGACAGCTCTGTAGCCTCTCTCTCTCTCTCTCTGGCACATCCAAACATATGCAGTGTTTCGCACACAGTGTCAAACATTTCAGTCCTCCTGAAGTCTGGCCACACACCCTGCAATTAAACCAAGTCGAATAACCAGAAAATGTCTTATATTATTACTATGTATTGGCTGTCAGTGATGACATTTAGAAATCGATGGCTATTAAGTGGTTTTGAAGCTAGTTCTTCACTTTCTAAAACCTGAAAGCTAGAATTGTTGACTCTGCAAACTTACTGTGCATGAGCATAATTTTTTTTAATGTTCCACTTGAAAATGACTTAACAGAAAGAGGACAGAGATGCCTCCTAGGTAAAGTCTCTTTAGGTTATGCCTGTTGACAAAGATACATCTTGTTAAATTACTCTAACGCTGGCTGTAATTAAGGAAAGTTGTCAATTGGTTTAAACATGTACTAAGATTAAGAAAAGAAACAGCTGGATTGATCAGGGTAGAGTTCAAGGTACAATTTGCAGATTTTTTTACAACTGGAGATCAATGGATGAAAAGCCAGTTTCAGGGGGTAAAAATGAGTACTTGCAACATTTTTTTCCTTCCTCTGGTATAACTTAAACAGTTTGGTGGTTGGCTCCCCCTTCTGGTCACGATGAGAAATGCAGTGGTGACGACTTCAGGTGGTTAAGGTGACTTGTCACTGTCTCTTCTGACCTATGAACCTGTGTCACAACTTGCTATATTGGCTTTCAAAATGATATCTATGAGGCACACATATTGCATAGAAAAGCATTATAATTGATGCGCAAGAATCTAATGCATATTATTGATAAAAGGCCCATTTTATTTCCCAGACTAAGCAATTATTTCTCAATGTTTGCATAATCCTGTTTCATCTTACAGCTGGCCCTGGTTCCTAGGCACTTTCTTTCAAAAGAAACTGGGATAGTAAACTTGTCCCAGACAGAGTACCATGGCAGTTTTCAAAGAACTGAAAAAATAGAATCAAAATTGAGGTTTTAAATATACACATATATGTATGTATGTATGTATATATATATATATGTATGTATGTATATATGTGTATATATATATTTAAAATCAAAATTGAGGTTTTTAAATATATATATTCCAAAATCTCAGACGTATCTAATTTCCCATACATTATGTTATGTTCTCAGAGGAAGTTCACGTACATTCTATACTAGATTAGTAGACATTGTAGGAATGTTAATTTTAGGGCAATAATTTCATTATTCTAATATATTTATAATATCACATTTATAATATATTGGAATAATAAGGAAATTATTGCCCTGACTCAGTACTGTTGGGTACTAGATGCCTATTTGGTATATACAAAATCAAGGCTTCAGTGTATCCATGAACAATTCTATGAGGTTTTCAAAACAATTTTTAACTGCTTCTGAAATTAACCTCCGTTAAAAAGTACAGAATATTAAAACAAAATTAATAAGGTTTCATTTTAGTATTCATTTTAATTTATGGGATGGGATAACCATCCATTTTTAGCAATCAGTTATTTAAATAAGCATTATTTAAAATAGCAACCAGCTCTTTTAAATAAGCATTTCTATTATCTCCACTAGCTGATGCTCTACTTCATATTTCTTCTCTGCTGTGTATTTTAACCCTCATAAACCTCTCTTGTAGGAAAAGACTCAAGAAGAGCATGAAGAAATAGACAAATGTAATAAAAATATGGCCCAGTATTTAAAAGAAAAGCTCAATAATGAAATAGTTGCAAATAAAAGAGAATCAAAGGGCAGCAGCAATGTCCAGGAAACAGATGATGAAGAAGATGAAGAAGAAGAAGATGATGATGATGATGATGATGAAGGAGAAGATGATGCTGAAGAGAGTGAAGAAATGAACAGAGAAGAGGAAGGCAAAACAAAGGAACAAATTAGAAATTGTGAGAACAACTGCCAGCAGGTAACTGACAAAGCATTCAAAGAACAGAGAGACAGACCAGAGGCCCAAGAACAAAGTGAGAAAAAAATATCAAAATTAGATCCTAAGAAGTTAGCTCTAGATACCAGCTTTTTGAAGGTAAGTGCAAGGCCTTCAGGAAACCAGACAGACCTGGATGGAAGCTTGAGGAGAGTTAGGAAAAATGATCCTGACATGAAGGAACTCAACCTGAACAACATTGAAAACATCCCCAAAGAAATGTTATTGGACTTTGTCAATGCAATGAAGAAAAACAAGCACATCAAAACATTCAGTTTAGCCAATGTGGGTGCAGATGAGAATGTAGCATTTGCCTTGGCTAACATGTTACGTGAAAATAGAAGCATCACCACTCTCAACATCGAGTCCAATTTCATCACAGGTAAAGGGATTGTGGCCATCATGAGGTGTCTCCAGTTTAATGAGACGCTAACTGAGCTTCGGTTTCACAATCAGAGGCACATGTTGGGTCACCATGCTGAAATGGAAATAGCCAGGCTTTTGAAGGCAAACAACACTCTCCTGAAGATGGGCTACCATTTTGAGCTTCCGGGTCCCAGAATGGTGGTCACTAATCTGCTCACCAGGAATCAGGATAAACAAAGGCAGAAACGACAGGAAGAGCAAAAACAGCAGCAAATCAAGGAACAGAAGAAGCTGATAGCCATGTTAGAGAATGGGTTGGGGCTGCCCCCTGGGATGTGGGAGATGTTGGGAGGACCCATGCCAGATTCCAGAATGCAGGAATTCTTCCAGCCACCACCGCCTCGGCCTCCCAACCCCCAAAACGTCCCCTTTAGTCAACGTAGTGAAATGATGAAAAAGCCATCGCAGGCCCCGAAGTACAGGACAGACCCTGACTCCTTCCGGGTGGTGAAGCTGAAGAGAATCCAGCGCAAATCTCGGATGCCGGAAGCCAGAGAACCACCCGAGAAAACCAACCTCAAAGATGTCATCAAAACGCTCAAGCCAGTGCCGAGAAACAGGCCACCCCCACTGGTGGAAATCACTCCCAGAGATCAGCTGCTAAACGACATTCGTCACAGCAATGTCGCCTATCTTAAACCTGTAAGTAGAAGGAGAGAGAAATGGTGACTGAGCACCCTCCATAGTAAATGCATCCCAACTTTATTCCCTATTTGTTTTAACATAAGGGGATACTCACTAATTGAGACCAACTGGGGGAAGCCAATGAGCATTACCAATAGAACTAAATTACTGTTATCCCTAAGGATGTACACCTGTAGCACCCCATATCTAGGTACGCCTATATGACTTCTGTAACAATGATATTAGCAGCTAACATTTAGGGAGCATTTACTATAGGCTGGAGTTGTTATATGAATTAACTCATGTAATCATCTTACTAACCCTAGAAGCTAGATACTGTTATTCTCCCCATTTAATAAAAATGATACTGAGGCTTAGAGAATTTAATAACATGTGGAGGAGATACAGCTAGGAAGTGGTAGAGCTGACATTGAAACCCGGTTCTGAGTCTAGAGTCAAGCTTTAATTCACCTCATTCTTCTGACCTCTTCAAGTGCATATTCAAAAGAACACCATTCCAGCCACAATGGAGCTGACACTCAGAGATCCCCAGGATCCTATAGTGAGGAATAACTAAGAATGAGGCCAGGCCGGGCCCGTTGGCTCGTGCCTGTAATCCCAGCACTTTGGGAGGCCAAAGCAGGTGGATCACGAGGTCAAGAGATCGAGATCATTCTGGCCAACATGGTGAAACCCCATCTCTACTAAAAATACAAAAATTATCTGGGCATGGTGGTAGGCACTTGTAGTCCCAGCTACTCAGGAGGCTGAGGCAGGAGAGTCGCTTGAAACTGGGAGGCAGATGGTGCAGTGAGCCGAGACCGCACCACCGTACTCCAGCCTGGTGACAGAGCGAGACTCCATCTCAAAAAAAAAAAAAAAAAAAGCCAAATTGGGCCAGTCGTTTGTAGATAATTGAATGCTTCCAAAATGCATAGAAACAGTTCTTTTTAGTAGATGAAGAGAGACTGTCTGAAATTGCATTTGTATTGCTCACTTTTTAGGCAGATAAATGTTGAACTTCAGGTTGGTGTCAAAGTGAATTCATGGAGTTTTAAAATCACTATTTCAATTTATTATTTACCATGATCCACGATTACTGCCAAGTGGAAAAGTTATTTTCCTTGCAACTTAAGTTGCAGTAATGAAGATGTTTTGGTCATTATTATGATGGCATTTATTGAGGTTGAAAGATGTGTTCAGTGGCCACAGGTGATTGATAATTAACTACATTATTTTAAAATCTCCTGTAATATAGCCACGAGATTATGTTGACAGGATAGTCAGTATATTATTTTGTTACACAGATTCATGTTTTTTCAAAACATGTTGAATTTTTATGCATGCTTGCTCTTTTTCTGCTTTAAAGAGCTTGATACTCTGAAATAATTGCTAGTCTTTCACATATGTATGGTCCTTATTCCCAACTCCTAGAATGGAGAATTATCAATAGCCCATTCTTCTAAATCAAAGCTGACTTTCTTCTATGATTTAGAGAGGCTCTGATTCTTCCTGGAGCAGTGGCCAGGGTGAGAACGCTGGAGGTCACATGAGGTCAGACAATGGTTCTTTGCCTGCCCTTGGGCACAACATCAAGACTTTCTGCACCTGCTCTTCTCTGGACAGCCAGAACTCCCCTGGGAATGAATTGGGGTATTGTTTGAGAGAAACTAGTTCTACAACTTTTCCAGTAACTAGTCATTGACAAAGAATATTCAAGCCACCTTGGTGGCTGTACATTCAGAAAAGAACAGTCTGAAAAGAATGATGAGACGTCTTTTAAAAAACATCTGTGCTAAAGGTGGCATGTAAGTTCGGAGCAGAAGAGGGAATGAAGTTCAAAAGAGCATCTGAACCAACTCCCTGACTTCTGAGTGCTCTGCTGAGCAAATCCATTTTTCATGGGTCAGTTCCATTCTATCCATTCACTTATTTGTTAATCTAACAAATATATATGTCAGGCAGATGAGAAGGATTGGGGATATAGTGGTAAATCAGGTTCAATCTCGACTGCACACACAGCTTACAGCGTAGGTTTAGTTTTTCAGCCCCTCTGCCTTTTACTCAACTGAGAACACTACAGTTTTGGGTCTAGAGTCTAGAACAAAAGACATTAAAATAAACTCATGATGATAATTGCAAGAATAAAACACCCCACTGAGCACTGCATTTTTCATGTTTTAATCAATTCAAAAGGTTTAAAAAAAATAATTCAAGAAAAACATGCCGCAAAGTGAACTCTGACATGCTTTTTGAATGACAATCTTGCATATCACCCTCGGTTTTGAAATGGCTTCATTTTTTCTGAAGGATTGGCAATTTCTCCTGCCTTCAGTTGCCTGGCTTGGCCTGTGACAGACATCTGTTTGCATGTGTCTCAGTTACAAAATGTCACATAACTTCATCTATTTGGTCCCGGAAAACACTCGGCAAGAAAAATATGAAAATGCCTCCTTGCACTAATGAAAATTTGCTTCACTAATATCAGTTTGCTTCCCAGCACTCTGTTTCTGTGCCTTTCTGCATGTACCATAAATTTCTGCTTTAAAGCCAAAACACAGTATAATCTTTTAAAAGATATTTTAATTTTTTTCTTTTGTTTTGAGGTTATTTTAGACTTACAGAAGGTCAAAAGTAGTACAGAGAATTCTTGCATACCCGTCTCACTTTACCACATTTGCTTACTTATCTTTCTTTAAAAGCTATTTTAAGAGGCAATACATCTGTGTGTGTAGTATCAACAGGGCACTTGACTCAATGGAGGTAATAATAGTATGAATAGCTATGATGTGTTCGCACTTGGGTCTCCAGCCAACTATTGTAAAACACCATCGATTTTAAGATGCATTCTGATTTCAGAGCTGTTGAAATGTCCCAAAATATACATCTTAGACTCAAAATACAGTAAACACTATAAATGGTAATGTCACAAAATCCCAGCAGAAAGGGATAGTTTTAGCCAATCAAATGAGACAAGACAATGTTCACTTGATAGAGGTGAAATGAAGGGTTTTGGGGGTTTGGGACAGATGCCCTCCAAATCCATGGATTTTCAAGAATGAGGTTAAAATTAAAACACAGTTTTGAAACCTTGTGGGGTTCTGTGTGTGTGTGTGTGTGTGTGTGTGTGTGTGATGTTACTAACGAGAACATCATTCAGAAACAAATTTTTTTCTTAGAAAAGTTTTTTTTGTGTGTGTGTTTGTTTTTGAGACAGGATCTCTATCACCCAGGCTGGAGTGCAGTAGCTCAATTACGGCTCACTGCAGCCTCAACCTCCAGGGCTCAAGTGATCCTCCCACCTCAGACTCCTGAGTAGCTGGGACCACAAATGCATGCCACCACACCCGGCTAATTTGTTTTTGCTTTTTAATTTGTAGGGATGAGATCTCACTATGTTGCCCAGGCTGGTCTCAAATTCTTGAGCTCAAGTGATCCTTCCGCTTCAGCCTCCCAAAGTGGTGGGATTACAGGCATCGGCCACCATGCTCGACAGAAAAATTTTTTTAAATTGTAGTTACTGGCTGGGAGTGGTGGTTCATACCTGTAATCTCAACAGTTTGGGAGGCCAAGGCAGGAGGATTGCTTGAGCCCAGGAATTCAAGACCAACATGAGCAACAAAACAAAGTGAGATCCTGTTTCTACAAAACATTTTTAAAAGTTAGCCTAGTGTGATGGCATGCACCTGTGGTACCAGCTACACAAGAGGCTGAGGCAGGAGGATCACTTGAGCCCAGGAAGTCAAGGCTGCAGTGAGCCATGTTTGTGCCACTGCACTACAGCCTGGGCAACAGAGTGAGACCCTGTGTGAAAAATAAAAGTAGTTATTTTCCTTATAGATTTGGAAATATTACTTTTGTATTTGATAGAGCACGTGTATTTTAAAATTCTTTTTTAGGCTGGGTGCGGTGGCTCACGCCTGTAATCCCAGCACTTTGGGAGTTCGATCACTTGAGGCCAGGAGTTTGAGACCAACCTGGCCAACGTGGTGAAAACCCATCTCTACTAAAAATACAAAAATATTCGGGTGTGGTGGCGCTCACCTGTAATCCCAGCTACTTGGGAGGCTGAGGTATGAGAATCACTAGAACCTGGGAGGTGGAGTTTGCAGTGAGCCAACAGGGTGCCACTGCACTCCAGCCTGGGCAACAGAGCGAGATTCTGTCTCAAAAATTTTAAATTAATGCTTATTCTCTCCCTACCCCACGCTTCTGGCCTGGGATACCTGAAATGAAGTTGCTGGCAAAAAATAAAGGAAAATCCATATACTTGCTTTGCTCAAATGCTTCCTCCTCTGAGAAATTACCCATTCAATTCGATTTAAAAGAAATTTACTCCGTGGGCCAGGTATTGAAAACTGGTAAAGCATGAGGTAAAGCAGGCCCGCTTTATTTGGCTTGGGTATCATTGTGTAAGTTTTTGAATGTCACATGCAAAAATTCCAGATATCTAGCACCACTTGGAACATCAGATCTGGCCACAATGCACTTGCATGGAAAAAATCAGCTGTTTCTATGCATAGGTTTCATCCTTGAGAATGCTCATGGACCCTCTAGTTTTTCTCTTTTGCCCTTACTGCTTTGTACCTGGCATGCTTCACTCATTTACATGACTTATTTGGCTTCTATAGAATTTTTTTAGTTTGCTCTTGTTGTTTTTAGCTATGTTTTTAAAAATCTTTGTCTTATCTAACAAACTGAATTTATTAGGTAATGACTAAATCATTTCCCTATGAGTTAATAAAGCTGAGTCAGTATGATAACACAAAGATGTTAGGCTGGTTTAGGCCTATCCCTCCCTGACAAATGTGCGATATTCTTTCATCTTCAAAAATGTTGTGGTCTGCTCACTCCTACCATCTCAAATGAGTGTTTGTACTTTTCACTGAGATGAAATCCCATTTGCAGCAACTGTCTAATTCCCTGAGGCCAGCTGCATTTTGTATCATATCCAAGCTTCTGTGCCAATCACGCAAGATAACTATTTTAACATTCACTCAATTTCACTTCAGGCTTACTCATGTATATCTGGACTGCTCCCATCCAGTTGGCTAAAGCCATTGCTAAATTTTCCTCCAGAAAGATTTCAGTATAATAATATCATGGGCAGCCTTAGTACATCAAAAGACTCCATGACACATTAGGGGTTGTTATGATTACAGAATTGAAGTTTACAAACCCTTCAGCATTCATCTTCATCACTGGCCATTTCTTCTTTGCTGCATTTATGAGATCTTCTTTCTCTTTAGCCAGATTCTCTAGATTCTATCCTTTTGTAATTTTCTCCTCTTTCCCATCACAAAATAGGAAATTTTCTCCTCTTTCTCTTGTCACACAATCTAGAACAATTCCCAATTCTCCCTTTCCCTTTAGATCACTCAGGGTTTTCTTAGCACATTCAATCTGTCCCCAAACCAAGCTGCTCATTTTTAGGCCTTGTGGTTGTTTCTAGTTCCCGGTTTTCTGTCTTATCTCCATTCTGTCAAGCTTTCAGGTCTAAAACTCCAGGGTTACCTTCTACTCCTTTTTTTCCTTCGACCCCTCCTCCCCCGTTTTTGGGGCCTCCAATAAAGAAACCAGGATGATCTAGAAGAGCCAAGGCCAAACATAGATCATAGCTTTGTAAATGTTACGATTCTTATAAAGGGAGCCTCCATAGGAAAAAAGCAATGTAACATTTCAAGCTCATCAAGAGCACGTATAATCCAGGAATTATATAAACCAGAATTGCTTGCCTTTAATGTGTAGTGGGGAAAAAGGTTTTTTATACACTTTTCTAAAGTCCATACAGTGATTCTCAAATGTTATTGTGGATTAAAATCACCTAAAGGGCTAAATACAGATTACTGAGTCCACTGACAGAGTCTCTGACTCAGTAGGTCTTAGCTGGGGCCTAAGAATTTGCATTTCTGACAAATTCCGTGGTAATGCTGCTGCTGCTTATTCTGGGACCACATTTGACAATCACGACTCTGTGACATCTATGGTAAACCATGTCTGCTGCTATCTTCCCTGAAGGGCCTTGCTTTCTTGCCTCCGTACCACCCTTTGCCTCAAATTACCTTTTCTTCTATCTCTGTTAGAATCTATCCAATTTCCAAGGCTTGACTCAAATGCTACTTCTTACAACAAAACATCAGGAGTACTCTGCCTGTATATTTCCATTACCTTTTGTCCACACCTCTTTTATAGCACCTCCCACTTTCTGCTTCAGGTTGACAGCCCTTCTGGCCACAGTGGTGCAAAGACTTTGAGCCTTACAGGATTCTGAGTTCTTCAAAGCAGGTCTTGCTCATCTCTGTCCTGGACATCCACTGACGTGTTGGTCCAGAGCAGTAACTTAATACAGGTAGACCAAATTAAATAGCCTGTGCTGAAACCAACCTTCCCACTTGCCCTGCCTCCCAGCCTCTGAGTGTATGCATATGTGTGCACTCTGTAATGCTAGACACACACATACACACACACGAGCACACTAGACATACTTTCTTTGAAAACTAACAAGCAAAGGGGAAAAAGGCTCCCTACTAATAACACAAGTTGATTCTCTTCTGTTTGTAAGTTTTACATTTTTATAACATCATATCTAGCTATTTTTATGATTTCTACCTTTTGTATTCTGCTTAGAAATGGCCTCTTTGAAAATGATTAAAATGTGTGCCTGCCTTTTCTTGCAACTTTTATAGTTTTTGGTTTTTAAAAAATATTTGATATTATGGATAGATTAAAGCGTTAATTTTTAAAGTCAGTAGAAAGCAAGAAGGCTATTTTATTATTTCTTTTCCAAATAGTTAACCAGTGATCATTTAGTGACTCATTCCTCTTTTCCCCAGTGATCTGAACTACCAGTTTGGTCATATTTTAAATAAGTAAATATGTGTCTGGGTTTACTATTCTGGGTGAGTGCCACATTTTCTTTTTAAAATATTATTCTGGGCTGGGCATGGTGGCTCACACCTGTAATACCAGTACTTTGGGAGGCCAAGGCAACAGGATCACTTGAGGCCAGGAGGGCCTGGCTGCATTGAGTTATCATTGCACCACTGCACTCCAGCCTGGGCGACAGTGAGATCCTCATCTCTCTAAATAATTTAAAAATTTTTTAATTTAAAATATTATTTTGGAACTCTTCCATGCATATATAAACAAATACAGGGAATAACTTATATAAAATTCTTCTTTTTCCATTCCATAATACAAAGAACACAGCGTTTTAGCTATTTATTGCAGCTTTACAGTCATTTTAAATACCTGGCTCATGGTTTCTCTTAACTACTGGTGTTCTCCATGGGAGAGCCCTGCCAGGTGCAGTCATACCCGTCTCTTCTCAAAGTCTGGCACAAGGGACGTAGAGGGTCAGAAGCCATGGAAGTTCCCTTGGCTTGAAGGCTGGCAGGCAGCAGCACATCAAAGGTCCTCTCTGGTGGGCAGGATGTTGGAAAAACATTCCTAGCCAAAGACTGTGGGCCGAGAACTGGCTGCAAGAGAAGCCATAGCAGATGACCAAAATGGTTCATCAAACTGGCAGGTGGACATTAGCAATACAGGGAGAAACATTCCTAGTCATTGTTATACAAATGCCCAGGGGACACTGGGCATCTTCAGTGTCCTCTGGAAGGTACACACATGACGGATGAGTTACTTTCCTAAGATACAATGACACTTGAAACCCTCTAAAAACTTGCTTTGTCCTTAAGGTTTTCCTATGAGGCAGAAGTATGAAGTGGGTTTGCAGTGTTGGACTTCTGTCGTTGTTTTATAATTTTTTTTTTTGTCTTGGGGGATGCTTTATATATGTATATATATGTGTGTGTATATATATATATATATAGTTTTTTTTTTTTTTGAGACAGCGTCTCTGTTGCCCAGGCTGGAGTGCAGTGGCGGGATCCCAGCTCAAGGCAACCTCTGCCTCCCAGGTTCAAGCAATTCTCCTGCCTCAGCTCCCTGAGTAGCTGGGTTTATAGGCACGTGCCACCACACCCAGCTAATTTTTATATTTTTAGTAAAGGCAGGGTTTCACCATGTTGGCCAGGCTTGTCTTGAACTCCTGACCTCGGGAGAACCGCCCACCTTGGCCTCCCAAAGTGCTGGAATTACAGGCATCAGCCACTGCGCCCAGCCTTGTTATAAAACTCTTAAGAAAATCAGGTGGCTGGGTACGGTGGCTCACACCTGTAATCCCAGCACTTTGGGAGGCCAAGGTGGGCGGAGCACCTGAGGTCAGGAGTTCATGACAAGCCTGGCCAACATGGTGAAACCCTGTCTCTACTAAAAATACAAAAATTAGCTGGGTGTGGTGGCATGCACCTGTAGTCCCAGCTACTTGGGAGGCTGAGGCAGGAGAATCGCTTGAACCTGGGAGACAGAGGTTGCCTTGAGCTGGGATCATGCCACTCCACTCCAGCCTTGGTGACAGAGTAAGACTTTGTCTAAAAAAAATTAAATAAAAATCCCAACAAAGTGAGATGGGTCTCACTTTGTTGTTCAAGCTGGACTTGAACTCCTGGCCTCAAGTGATTCTCCCATCTCAATCTCCTGAGTAGCCAGGATTATAGGCGCATGCCCCCTTGCCTGGCTTATATTTCATGTTTAAATATTTCTGACCTTCAGATTAGGAGTGTGCTTCAAAGAGGAAAGACATGTTTTAAAAAGAACATATATTTTATATTCTTATAGTGATATTTTTACAGGCAGTATATAATAATGAGCACTGAAATCAGGCAGTCCTGGTTCAAATCCTGCTCTGCCACTTGCTAGCTGTATGATCTTAGGCAAGTTACCGTCTTCTCTGAGCCATTTCTCTCCTTACAAGGC